>NC_022012.1:90081661-90098962 GCF_000317375.1 Microtus ochrogaster
GTCTCAGATCCATGATATTGTCCTGGTGGGTGGTTCTACCAGAATCCCCAAGATTCAGAAGCTTCTGCAGGACTTCTTCAATGGAAAAGAGCTGAACAAGAGCATCAACCCTGATGAAGCTGTTGCTTATGGTGCAGCTGTCCAGGCAGCTATTCTATCTGGAGACAAGTCTAAGAATGTTCAGGATTTGCTGCTCTTGGATGTCACTCCTCTTTCCCTTGGTATTGAAACTGCTGGTGGAGTCATGACTGTTCTCATCAAGCGCAATACCACCATCCCTACCAAGCAGACTCAGACTTTTACCACCTACTCTGATAACCAGTCGGGTGTGCTCATTCAGGTGTATGAAGGTGAATGAGCCATGACCAAGGATAACAACCTGCTTGGAAAGTTTGAACTTACAGGCATCCCTCCAGCACCCCGTGGTGTTCCCCAGATTGAAGTCACTTTTGACATCGATGCCAATGGCATCCTCAATGTTTCTGCTGTAGATAAGAGCACAGGCAAGGAGAACAAGATCACCATCACCAATGACAAGGGCCGCTTGAGCAAGGAGGATATTGAGCACATGGTCCAGGAAGCTGAGAAATACAAAGCTGAAGATGAAAAGCAGGGAGATAAGGTTTCCTCCAAGAAAACCTTATCCTGGAGTCTTACGCTTTTAACATGAAAGCAACAGTTGAAGATGAGAAACTTCAAGGAAAGATCAATGATGGGGACAAACAGAAGATCCTAGACAAGTGCAATGAGATCATCAGTTGGCTGGATAAGAACCAGACTGCAGAGAAGGAAGAAATTGAACACCAGCAGAAGGAACTGGAGAAAGTCTACAACCCTATCATTACCAAGCTGTACCAGACTGCTGGTGGGATGCCTGTACTAGACTGCTGGCGGCTTCCCTGGTGGAGGAGCTCCTCCATCTGGTGGTGCTTCTTCAGGGCCGGTGGATTAAGTCAATCCAAGTAGAGGTGTAGCATTGTTCCATAGGAAATATTTGAAGGACCCAAATTTAGCAAGTTACATGGCAGTTTCAAATTCAAACTGCTACAATAAATTTACTGGGCATTCTCAATACTTGAACATAGAACGTGTGCACAGACAGTGAAGTAAGCATTGCACTTTATAAGCACTGTATCCTAAGTGGAAAATGCAATGTCTATAATAAAACAGGTGGAAAATGGAATGTCTAATAATATTTAAATTGGCAAAAAAAAAAAATAAAGAAACTGCTTTGGACCTATAGCAAGGCAGAATTTAGGTAGGCAGGGAAAGCTAGGCTGAATGCTGGGAGTAAGAAGGGTGGAGTCAGAGAGATGCCATGGCCTCCAGAGATAGACATGCTGAAACTTTGCTGGTAGGCCACGACCTCGTCGTGATATACAGATGAATAGAAATGAGCTAAATTAAGATGTAAGAGTTAGCCAATAAGAAGCTAGAGCTAATGGGCCAAGCAGTGATTTAACTAGTACAGTTTCTGTGTGATTATTTTCGGGTCTAAGCTAGCCAGGCGGCCAGGAACCACAAGCAGCCTCCATCCAACACTCTTGAACTTCTGAGCCGTTTCTTAGGTATTTCTCCCACAGTCCACGTATCTTTTTAATCTGTAGTTTTAGTGTAGGTGACACTAAGAGCAAAGGACAAATTTTGGTGATGTAGTTTCATCTTACCCTCATTTTTAAGCAATCATCATTAAATTGAAATCTTTTAAAGATTTATTTATTTATTATGTATACAACATTCCTTCCCTGTATGCTTGCATGCCAGAAGAGGGCACCAGATCTCATTATAGATGGCTGTGAGCCACCATGTGGTTGCTGGGAATTGAACTTAGGACCTCAGTGCTCTTAACCTCTGAGCCATCTCTCCAGCCCCATTAAATTGAATTTTTAACATGTACTTTAGGTATTGATACTAACACCTTTATAATCATCTTTTACTTGACGTGTACTTGGTGTTTGAGTACCCAAGTATCATGAATATTTTTAAAGTTAGGTTCAAATTCACCATTTTATAACAATAAACTATTTTCAAACTATATTATTCATGCCTGTGTGCCTGAGTTTCAGTAGAGGACCCAACTTTGAAATGACTCTTTTGAAACTATCCACTGCCCAGAATTTTACATGGAACCAGCAATCTTCTTCACACTGAAGACAGACTTCTTTATACAACAGCAGTTGTAAAAAGCATCTCCATTGTTTACTGGTTCTGAGGTAGAGCTGGTTAAATACACCAGAGGATAAACAATGATATTTAAAATGCGAGATTTTTTTTTCAAAGCAGTATAGTTCATAATACAAAAACTGCAGCCCAAGTAGGGTAGAAATACAATGTTAAAAGAGGTAAAATTTTACCTCACACAATTTAACTTGTTTTAAAATACCTATTGCTTCTTTAATTAGATACTAGATTCAGATTTCAGGGTTATCCCTTTTAAGTTCTATTTATTAGATAGAAAAAAATTGAAGCATGAGGTAGCGTGTTTGCTTTGTTTTCTTCCCATACTACTTACATTCTCGAACCTGTAATAGTGGTTGTTCTAATATTATGGAGTCAGTTCTTACATTGACTAATTCAGGTATGAGACTGTGCAGTAAAAGAATATGTGCTGAAGATTTCAGTTCACTTAGTTGGCAATTACGAACCTAAAGAAAATCATGAGCCTAAGAGAATTTAATGGACAATAAAAGCTTTTAAAATTAGATATAAAACAATTTCAGATTCTGAGATAAAATCCTTTTCATTATAAAACTATGGAAAGGCATTTTGAAGTTCTGTTTCCTATAATCTGCTTCTCTAGCTGCTGCTTAGTTATGGGGAAAGTCATGTGACTCCTAATGTCTTGTGCTGTCATGTCACATTGGTTTAGAACCAACAGTATGAGACAGCCCAGTCAGACATAAAGAATGTAATGCATGAAGCCTCAATTTTGCCGTAATGTGGTCTCGGGTATCTCCTCATTACTTCATTTCACAGTGTCAAAACAATCCAAAGATAAAGATGGACTCAGAGACCAGACATGAATAAATGCAATTTTATTCTTGATCAGATTGACAAAGGAGGAACATATTTCTTACTAGTTACTAATTTTACTAACAGCACTGTGCAGTTTTGGCTAAAATAAACCCTTGGTTTTAAGAGCCAGTAAGAAACTCACTGGTTAGAATGTTTATCATAATCTGCTTGTTACAGTAGCTATTGCTTGAAATTGGGGCAATGTTATCCCTAGGTGTTTTTCACTTAAAACATTCCAATTAAATATATTTAGTTTCATTTATATTGTCAGAAAACAATATAAAAATAAACCTGCTTGCTTGTAAAGTTATTCCCCTTTACACATAAGAAGGACTAGTATAACTTGTTTTTAAAATTCCATTTTAGTGATAACATGCAGCACACATACTGGGAGCTGAAGAGGGAGATGTCTAACCTACACCTGGTGACGCAGGTGCAAGCAGAACTACTCAGGAAACTGAAGACCTCAGCTGCAGTCAAGAAAGGCAAGTCCCTGCTGGCTGGAGATGCCGACTCCAGCCACACTGTCTGAGGATCAGCTAGCTACTTTATCTTAGCAAAATCTCATCCGATGACTGTGATACACAGGCTGTGTGCAGTGTGTCCACTCCACCCATTCCCTGCTGCGGCTTCAGTCTCTAGCTGGTCAGCTTCACACATAAAGGTGTTGCTGGTGTTTTTTCTTCAGTACTATATTCTTTCCCCTTGTGGCTTTTCTCAGCCAAGTGTTGCTCATGTGTAAGGCTGAGGTGTTAGGTTTGCTCTAGTTGGCCCTTCACCACAACTATATATTTAAAAAGAACTCCAAACCAAAGTTTCATTTCAGTACTGTGAAGTATACCAAAGACCTAGCTCTTCATTTTCAAAACAACTCTGATTCATTTAGTTCCTGACATCTTCTTAGAGACTTTCTTTTCCATACAGGATGTCTGATTGAAGGCAGACTCAACAAAAACTTTTCATTGCTTTCTTTTTACATGCAATGTTTGACCAAAGCTTTTGAGCTTTTGTTAACTTAGTAGTGGGCACTTTTGTCAGCGCTGTTTTTGTGAGTGTTTGCATCTCCCATTGCAGGAAAGGTTTGTCTGACACATACAGTATACATTCAATGCCTTAAGTTTACTTCTCAAAGGAATGTGATGACTTTGAAAGGTGATCAGCATCTAATTTGAAATTGTTATTTGCACCTCTGATTGTCCTAAAGGAGAACAAGAAAATTCTTTCAAAAATATTCTCAGGAGTGTTTGTAAGGGAAATGTTTCACATTGGGGGGAGGGGAAGGAATTCAAAGTTTCTTTTGATTTCTGCAGTGTTGGGTACTTAAGAATCAGGCAAATTAATGTGGTGTTAGGCAAGCATAACCTAATTTATGGTTCACCTTCCCTCGTTCTCCAGTAGTTCAGCTTACTTATGAAGACACCATAGGTGGATAGCAGAAGTCAGACTGCCCTTAGAGGGCATCAGCTAGTGTGGAGCAAGCTGTCAGTACAACTTACATCAGAAGTAGTGTGTTCCAAAGCAGCAGAAAAAAGAACTCTTTCCATTTTGTCTTCCTTCTTAATTGGCTGAGAACACAGGCTTTTAATGCCTTTGCACTGTCAGTTTCTAGAACATTTCCTTCAACAGTGTTAAGTCCAGGTGACCAGGGGTCACGAGTCCCTAAAGTCATGGTTTTAAGTAGAAGGGTTATGGCTCACTTACTCCTGACCTGCCCATCACTACTGCCCAGAAGAATTAATTACTTTCAGTTTTTTCTCTCTATTCACCTACTCCCCCACCCAAATGTTTCAATTTGTTTCTTCTAAAATTACATGAGTTGACCCAGCAAGATGGCTCTGCGGCTGGAAGGGCTCACCTACAAGTGTAAGGAAAGAACCAGTGGAAGCAAAGAACCAAGTCTGGAAAGTTGTCCTCTGACCTTCATGTTCACGCGTGTGTACCTGCATTCTTATGCTCACACCCACACATAAGTAATTAGGTTGCATGCAACCACGCCTTCAGTCCACTTGGTCAGCCTTGAGAAAAAATGTAGCTTCCAACTGTAGCAGACTGAATGAGAAGAGTAGAAGATGCTGCGGTGTGCCTGCACTGGCTGTGGCGAAATACTACTCACAGCGGTCTTTCCTAAGCCATTGAATGCATGAAAGACCTATTTCCTTTTATGTTGACCTGCTTGTTGACTAAAGCAGAATTATATTAATCATTGTATTTATTCTAAGAAATTGAACTTAAAGCTTTATCCATAAAAACCATTGAATATATGTTAAAATTTCATTTGATTCTTAAGAATTCAAAGTATATTTATAAAAATAAGTTATTTTTGGCCCCTCTCCCACAGAGAAGTTTGAATAAGCAAAGGAATATATTTAAAACCGCTACTATTCTCAGTCCCCACTGGCACCAATATGCTCTAAAACTCGCCACATTGAAGGCCAAGAGCTTTACTGGTCTTTGCCTTGTAAAGAGATGACACTTTCTATGTCTTGGAGACTCTGCATCAGCAGGACACGGCAGGAAGGGACTCCTACATCCACTTGCAGCTGAGTGAATGACCTTAACTCAGTGGCAGTAAGTATGTGGTCTGTCAGAACTCAGATCTGTTCAGAATCTCCAAACCAGTTTCCTGATGAACATACTGAACTGGCAGTGTTCGTGTTAGTGTCAGTTACAGAGTTAGTATATGACATGTTTACAGCCACAACTGCTAGGAAACTGACACTTAGCCTGTGCTTCCTTTGTAGCCTGCACCCCAGCAGGATGTGTTGAAGACCCTGGGAGAGACAGCACGAAATTGCACTTGACAAATTTTACTGCAACATACAAAAGACATCCCCCTTTGTCACCAAATGGCAAAGCTGCTTGTTATGCTCCATGTCCTTTACCAGGAGATATAAAGGTTTTATCAGAGAAAGCAGTTCTTCAGTCGTGGACAGATAATGAGAGACGGATTCCTAATGATGGTACAGACTTACAGGAGCACAGCTCCTATGGCAGAAATTCTCTGGATGATAATTCTTGGGTATTCCCAAGCCCTCCTAAATCAAGTGAGACAGCATTTGGCGAAAATAAAAACAAAACTTTACCTTTACCCAACTTGCCACCACTGCATTACTTGGATCAACATAATCAGAACTGTCTTTACAAAAGTTAATTTGATGGGACTCTTGATTTGAACAGGAGGACGCCAACTCCCACTGGTTTACCAAGAAGTTATTTAGACTGGAAGTGGACTTTGAATAAAACCTTGCAGCTCTCCAATATGTACATTTGTACATTCTGTACAACATTATATGTAGTGGATTTCCAGTATGAAAACTTCCAGTTGTACCTTTAATAACACTTAAAAGGTTTTGCTTCTTGGATTAAGAATGGAAATGGAAATTCTAGACATGGTTTCATAAAGTATGTGACCTGCCTAAATACCTACTCATTAAATAAAAAGCAGCCTTTAATATAAAAAAACCCATGTCTGCTGGTTCAGATTGTATCGAGAAGCAAATGGCAGTGTGAATAGGTTGTGTTCCGTTGACTTCCTGATGCATAAGAATTTGAAATAGAATAAAAGTAGGTTAAACCTATGCTATTGTGTTTCAAGTTTTAAGATTTAGAATCATTTTTACGTAAAATGTGTATACAATTTTAAAATGCAATTTGAATTCTAAGACTTGAACTAATGACCATTGAGGCCAACTTTTCCCCACTATATTCAAATCCTAAGTAGTTAAAAATGATATGGTGTGTGAGTAAACTATATAAACCTACACAACATGCAGTCAGAAGTGGAAAGAGCAGCATCTTTAGTGACCTCTTGTGTGTCATGGTCATTTTCGGCAGGACAGCTGTTTGTCTTATACAGAGCAGCTTTGATACTGTGGTATGATATCTGAGAAAGTGATTTTTATTTAACTGCATCTAGAACTAAATTTTGTGCTGTCTAATTATGAAATATATCCAAATTCATTCTAATTGGCAAGTCACCTGTGAGTAACTAAGGAAATAACAAAGATGGTTTCATGTGGAAATTCATCTAAATTCCTCCAGGGTTGAAGCATTAAGAGTATTAGTAATCATGTATTACCCGTTTGACGTAAGACTTCCTCAGTGGCATTTCATATATCCTGAATTTAAAGGATTTCAGATCTCGTATTACTGAGTATCATACACAGCCCAACAGTGTTCATTATTCACCAGTTATTTTTTTATTGGTTTATCTCACTCACTTATTCATGCCTGTCCATGATTAATGGAATTGATGTCGATGCTGGAATGTGTTCTGACCAATGAACCCAGCTCACTCAAGGGAGTACAGGTTCCTGCCAAGTAACACAACAAGACCCAATATGCATAAAGCAAATACAAGACTCCAGGCTTTCACTGAAGGAACTAACTACCTGTGTAATAAAAGCAGAGACATTGCTCATGTGGCTATGGAGCTGTCCATCATCTGTTTTGTGTCTAATGTAGCTTACTGGTTTGCCTTTTTTTAAACCAATATTAGAAGTTTTCCTTTGTAAACAGAGGCTTATAATGTTTTGAACAATGCCAAGAAATTGTTTTAATTAAAATTATTTTTGTTTTTAAAATGGAGTTGGATGTGAAATAATGTCCTTGCCTATGTATATTTCCAAAGTCTGGTATTAATTTTATTTCTCAAACATTCCCTCTTCCTAGTAGTAACAAGTTATCAAAAAGGAATGCTAGAACAGCTGGATTAATGCTCTTAACAGTTTAAGTGTTAATGACCTGTGTAAGAGTCCTTAGCTAGAAAAGATGAACCCCGAAATATTTTTACCTAGCCAGAAATGCTTAAGTATACACTTAGTCAACCCTGTGGTTGAAGAGGTGGCATGGTACTATCTGTATTTTGTGATTCATTAAATTTGGCATTTTTATTAGTCCTTTTCATATTAGCCTAACACTCCAAAGTGTTTCCCTTGAAATTTTCTGGAATAGCTGGGTTTCTTTTGGTAAGGAAATCCAGTTAAGCACACCTGTAACTCAATACTAGAAGGAGTACCTGTTCCTCCCTCTTGATAAGTTATTAGCCCGAGAAAAACCTACACCTCTAAAGATTCTTGTATTGAGTTAAGGCCAAAATAAAACTGAATACATATGTAAGTCAAGAATAAACATGCCCTGTGAGTGTGCAACTGCTGAAACCCAGTATACCAAAGATACATCTGCAGCAGGTACAAGAGATGACTATAAGCAATTTGTCTAATACCTATTGATTATATGACACACAAAAAAAATCTTGTTACAACTTCATTCACTTCTTACAACAACTGCTACACCTTTTCTTTGAGTCACTGAAAACAAGAACTGTGGCCCTGTGAATTATAAGATGCACCAGTGGCAACAGACTCTCTTCATTCTGTAGTCTCTAGACTTACTGTATTTGCTCGCCTTTGGCCACCTCTTACTGTTCTGTGGTCTGAGAAAATGGATTCTTTGACAGGAGTAAAACAGTTTTTGGTGAGTACTCTGTGAAACTTAGCACACATTTGAATGAAAAAAAAAAAATGTTTTCATGGGATTGGAGCCAAAGCTAAATCTTATCTTTCTGTTTAAGAACATGGTGGAAAAAATAAATAAATAAATAAATAAATAAATAAATAAGCCCAGCCAAGGCTCAAATTAACACACTGGAGCAGAAACTTAACCACAGTTCCTCCTCCCGAATCCCCAGTGTTACAGAAGTTCACACTTGACAACTTCTTAAAGTCAGAGATTATACGAAGTTGAAAAGATCAAGAAACATAGTGCAGAAACTTTTCCATCAAAGGTTTCAGAAAATTAATTCAGCTAACTTCATCTGTGTTTTCAAATAAGCCCATGTAAAGGCCAAAGCCCTGCCTATATACCCAATCTTCTGGCAAGGCTGGCTAAGTTGTCACAGACACGGACTGGTGCCCATAGTAGCACACTCAGTGTTAGAGTGAAGTCCAGTTACCATGAGCAGAGTTGATGGCTCTTGTCCTATGCTAGGCTTCAGCCTGCATGACTGGAAGAAGGTAATGTACTTATGGAATTCTGAGACCATCCGCTCTGTACCTACAGTCAGAGTTGTGGAAGAACTTAAACACAACAACAAAAAACAGAAAACATTCCATTTAGTTTTCCTCCTATCCCATATTTAATAAACTAGAACTCTGAAATAATTTTATTTCATACAAAAGAATCGGTAGTTCATGATTAGGTGAGCAAACATTTTTTTCAGTCCACTATTTTTAGGTTATATTGCAAGTGGCTTCCTGACTCACTATTTGCCTACATGTTTGTGGGAAGCTTCTGTAGCCTCTTCTTGGTAGGAACTCCGGTTTTTCTGAATTCTTCCCTTTCCTTGAGGTATTCCAGTTTGCATTCTTCATAGAAGGCTGGATCATTATAGCTACAAGGAGTAAATTAAAGTATTTCAAAATAGATACAATATAAGCATTAGTAACATTAAATTATTCATGAGAATCAGTCTTGAGAAGTTGACTTTCAATAATAGTCACCAAGACACAATAAACATTAATAAACTAGTAAGAAAAATAGAATTGAAGATTTTTAAAAATTTGTAATTAAAGCATATAGTAATACAAAGTCTTGAGTTTAGTCTTATCACAGACCAGAACAACGAATGATGCTACATTCCGGGAGCCCATGGCCTAACAGATATAAAAAGTGCAAAGATGGCTATGGAAACACAAGGAAGCAGAGGTGTCAGCAAAACAAACTTGAGTTTGCAAGGCCACAGAAACCCAACAAAAGGGCATGTTGAAAAGCATATGTGAGGGTAGAGTGACACGTACAAGGTACTACAAGTGGGCTGGTACTCTCACAGTGAATGATGCACACAGCAGAAAGAACCCAAGGAACAGTGCACAGGGACCTAAATATAATGGGCCACTTCTGCCAATGTATAACAATCTATCCCAAAAGCAATAGAATAAAACTAACTGTGCAAATAGAGGTATTGAATGGCTGGCAATTTGTGGCAGATGGGCTGAAAGGGGCAGCAAGTTTTTTAAAGTTGGATTGCTAATAGTATTCAAGCAAGAAATGATGAAGGCCTACACTAGCCCAAAGGAAGGGCTACATGTAGGGATGCAACGGGATAAAACGTGAAGCATGATTAATAAAAACCAAGAGACATATTGAGGTTCAACGTGAAGGTCAGAAAAGCAAAACAGCCACTGGCTCTTACCTCTACCTCAATCTGAAATGGTGATCCTGCCTCCAGGAATCTCAGAATGAGACTGAGTGTTGTCTCTTCCCATCAAGGTCCATCAGAGATATATTTTAGATATAAAATTGGTTTTCAGAACTTCAGAAACCCACAGAACATGCCATTAAACGTGTTTTAATAACATAAAGGCTATTCATGACATTGAAACATGCCTGCTCCTTGCAGCACCAATTTACTTCATAAAAGGATGGAGGGCATTGAAGAACCTCCATATGGAGTTTGCTACCTTTGTAGCAAAACTAGGTCAAGAACTGCCCTTGCCTCAATTACTGACAATATACTGTCCAAACTGGACAAACAGGACACAAAAGAAAGCAACTGCTGAACTTTGCTAAGACAAAGTAGTACAGTCCGTTAAAATTCCTGTTTCACAGTCTGTCTGATCTTCTAGGCCTGCAGACCTAAGATGGATGCCCCAACATTACAGAGTAACCTTGGGTGACTGTCTAGGCAGAAGCTGTCTCTGTTAGTTCTGGAAGGTTTTGCTCTACACTTCCTGTTTACTCAGGTAATACTATATCCTTCTTGAGTCTCTGATAGTGTTGAAGACTTAAGACAGTTATATCATTTTCTTTGTTACTAAAGTCAAAAAAGAAACTTATAAAAGATGTAAAGTTTATAAGAATGAGAGACATAAGAGTTTAAGTTATTTAAGAAACTGTTTTAAGGTCTAAAAAGGTATTTTTAGGTAAGCAATACAAGTTATGATAGAAAGTGGTTTAGGTATAAAACTTTGAACTCACTAAGATAGGATAGGTAAAAGAGTAATTTCTCTGAATCGCCAAATACAAATGAACTAGACATTATGAATGTAATCATTATTTGATAATTGTTATTACTGCATATATAATTTTACTGTGTTAAGAGTTTTTTACACAAAAAGGAGGAAATGTTGCATGATATTTGTTTGCACTATAAAAAGCTGAATGGCCAATAGCTAGGCAGGAGAGGTTAGGTAGGACTTCTGGGCAGAGAGAGAACAAGGGATGAATCTAGGTGCACAAGGAGCCACCAGAAAGACAGGAATGGAGTCAGACATACAGAATGGAAGACAGATTTCCAGGGACCAGCCCCGGCAGTAACCAGGTCCCAGAGAGGAGGTAAGGTGCGCTGGCGTGTGTGTGTTTTGGGGGGGGGGGGGGGGATGATGAGCCAGGCATGATTGTTGAGAGAATCCTGTAGCCTGACTGAGTAGCAGCAAGAGTGCCTCTTTATACAGAATTTAGTAAGCATGGAGAGATTCATGTGTTCCAAAATACAGATCATATCATTTTTGGTTTCAGACATGTGTTTAGCTTTTCCTCTTGCACACTGGAGTCATAAGTTTAGTCATCATTGATGAGCCATGACAGAAAAAAATTATCATTTTTACTCATCAACCCTGTAACACAACTTTTAAGTTTCTCGAGGCATATGACAGCCCATTCTCAGACTGCCAGCTTTTGGGGCTTTAAGGACAATAGACAGAAAATCTTCAAGCCTGCCTGGGCAGTTTGCCATGTCCTGAGCTGTTTATCAACTCTAAGTAGCCAGAGTGCCCAAGAAAACTCATCAGGCCAAAGCTGCTACAGTTATTATTCAATTTCTGGCATAATACAGTGTCTACATTTTATATCTTTATAGAATTTATTTACATGAATCATGGAAATCTTTTGTTCCTTGGTCATAAAACACCACAGTGGCTCTACACAAACTAACTTTTCTAAAACGGGAAGTTCTGACACCTCATCTTTTTATCCACACCATTCTTTGCCCATCAATATAAATTTCTGTGTGGGCAGAGGTAACTTTGTTGCTGTATGTGCCACATAATCACTTGAGTGTACAGTAGGAAGAGGCTTGCAATCTGATCTGTGGCCAGCTCCTCTAGCCTATCCAATCCTGGTGACATTTTAAAGTTTACTTTGATTATCAAATTGTATAAATATTAAAAGTCCCCTCGCGTATCCAACATGTGGAGAGCAAAACCAAAAGTGGCACGGCAGCATGGTGCCGCTCCACTTTGCTGGATCTTTACGACTTTGGCTGTTGCCATCAGATATGACCATGCCAACAAGTAAAAAGCCATGTGGCAAAATGTAGATTAATAGAAACAGGTTAATTAAATTATAAAAGTTAGTTGTGGACAAGTCTGAGCAAAAGGTCAAGTTTTCATAAGAAGTCTCCATGTCATTATTTAGGGGCTGGCAGACCCCACGAGAAAATCTGACGAGAAAGGCCAACTACAGTGGCTAACGAGACAACACTGCCAGGGAAACCAAAGAGCTTCACTATCAGAAGGCTGAAGAAAGAAGAAGGGCTGCTTGTTTGGCCATGAGGAGCGTATTAGTCTTCGGCAGTTTTGGAGGACTCAGAAGTAGGTCACAGAATAGGGAAGAATGAAGATGAGAAGCAGAGACAAAGGAGCACAAACCACTATTATCTCAATGTGTCCCTAAAGGGGAGCTGCAGTTGCATGCATGCTGTGGCTCACCATAGAAATTAACAAAGAAGGGCACTTATTCTGGGACTTAATGTCAAAGAAAAGTTTCGATACTTTGCGGTTTTCTTCAGCTAGTATCAAATTCACCTTTGCTTCTTTGGTTGCTTTCTCTCTTCTAAAACCAACAGCAACAGTTTTCACCCTCCCTCCCCATGACAAACTAGACCCTGAGCTTCCTATGTCTAGGGAGCAGGAAATGAAAGATATTCAAACAGTAACAAACAGTACCTATCAAACCAGAGTGGATCAGAAAGGTTAATGTTTACCAAGTGCCTACGGAGCACTAGGCACCCTGCTCAATGGATTTAGAGTGCTTCCCAAACATTCCCAGAACTGTCTCTTCTCACAGTGAGGACAGCCCCAGGTCTCAGAGCTAGCTAAGTTCTCACTGACCCTGTTGAGCCCAGGCTGTCCTCTGTGTAGAAGGCTCCTGCTACTCTGCTGCTCTAGGGCCGCCCCACCTACAGAAGGTTTATGTTCAATTAAAAACATGTTATTTTAATTACTGAATTAGAAGCAAGAAGTTATGCATATTATTATGGAGATAGAAACCACAGGCATTTGGGCAAATTCTTCATGAAACTTGCTTGTGCCTTCAAAACCTACTTGGGCCAAATCAAATGGGCGCTGCTGGGCTTGTACTACTTTGAGGCTTGGTTGGTCAGATAATGCTGCCCTCTCATGATTGCATGATAACTTGGTGACCCACTGCCACATACTCAGTTTCCACTAAGGCCCAAAACCAGACCAAGAGCTGACTCTCAGAGGGAGAATGGTTGTCTTCAGATGATGGTAGATACTTGCTCCAAGATCCCAAAGGTCTCTTCTGTGGTTCACCTATAGGAGCCTGACAAAGTCTCCAAACAGTATCCCTATCTGCCACTACCACCATAAGTACCATCAGGTCTGCTGGATCATATGGTCCAAGTGGTAGAGCAGCCTGCACGACAGCCTGGAGGCCCCACTTGAAGCTCTCAGCTTTCTAAGTCACTTGGTATATATATGGGCCAGAGTAACACACCCAAGTGAAATAACTTATCCTTCACCTCAGAATGAAAATCTGCATGCTCCATACCACTGGACTCTTAAGAATTTCACTGAGGAGGAAGCCCCTTAAATTGGGTTGGATTTATTTCCCATCCTCTGATGCATATATGGTTACCAACAAGTCCAAAGTGGTTGCTATCTCCTGTTTACTTGGTCCAATAAGTATTGTCATCAATATAGTATAGCAGTGTGATATTTTGTGTTAGAGACAGATAACCAAGATTCCTTCGAAGTAAGCTATGACAGAGGGCAGAAGAGTTAATATACCATTGAGATATATAAAGGTATAATGTTGCCTTTGCCAAATTGCTTCTGCTGACCCCTATGAACAGGTATCGAGAAGAAGGCATTGCTAAATCAACAGCTGCATACCGCGTACCAAGTGGTACAATCTGCTCAAGTAAGGACAGCACGTCTGGTACAGCAGCTGCAATAGGAGTCAGTACTTGTGGTGGATTGAATGAGAATGGCCCTTAAGCGCCTGTGTTTGAACGCTAGATCCCCCATTGATAGAACTGTCTTGGGAAGGGCTGGGTGTGGCCTTGGAAGAGGTGCCTCACTCAGGCCTGGAGGCCTCAAAAGCCCACGGCAGGTATGGTGTGTCTCTCTGCTTCCAACTTTCAGATAAGACTTAAGCTCTCAGCTACTATCCAACACCATGCCTGCCTGCCTGCCTGCCTGCCTGCACTCTATGCTCCCAGGCATGAAGGTCATGAGCTCACCTCTAAAACTATAATGTTTTCTTGTGTAAGTTGCCATGGTCATGGTGTCTCTTCACAACAACAGAAAAGTAACTAAGACATTACTTGATTAAATTTTTTCAGCCAAGTCTCATTCTCCACCATCCAGCGGTCTTTAGTCCAGGCCAGTTAAAGGGCGATGTGGTGGGAACCACTGCCCTGCACCTTTCAAGTCTTTGCTGGTGACACTTCTTCTAGGGATGTGGTAGAGGCAACTCTAAATGGTTTCCATTCGGCCTTTCCAACCACAGCAGCTCTCACTCCACAGTTACGGAACCACTGTGAGAATTCTGCCAACTTTTAAGTTTATCTGTCCCAGTTATACATCCTAGAGCTGGAAAGTCACTATACCTACTGTGAGTTGGGTATCAGCCAAAACTCCATCAGTCACCTGCCCTCCATAAGTCCACAATGCTTCTTGGGTGGGGTCTCCCAGAATCACTGTCAATTCAGAACCTATATCCAACAGACCCTGGAAAGTCTGATTACTTCCTTTCCCCAGTGAACAGTTACCTTTGTAAAGGCTGCAGGTCCATGTGGGAAGGGCGAGGAGAAAGACTCACTGTTGTACATGGGATAGTGATGTTGTCATTAAGACCTGGGTTTTGTTTTGATTCGGAAACTGAAAATATAAGGAGATGTGATTGTGTGTCAAGTTGACAAAGGGAGAACTCGTGATGGCTAATCTTGGTTGTCAACTTGACTACATCTAAAATCAACTAAAATCCAAGCAGCTGGGCACACCTGCCTCTGTGTGTGAAAGGGGTTCTTGACTGGATCATTTGAGGTCAGAAGACCTGTCCTAAGTCTGGGTTACACCTTCTGGTGGCAGCCTACATAAACAGACATGGTAGAAGGAAGCTTTTGCTTTTCACCTGCTTGCCCTCACTCTCCCTGCTGAGTCCTTCTATCCTGCTTGGGAGGCTGTCCTTCACTGGCAGTGGAACACACCTCTTCAGGATCCAACACAGACCAAAGACCAGCTGAGACAGCCAGTCTCGGGGACTGAACAACTACTGATGCTTGGCCTTCCTGTCACAGACAGCCACTGATGGACTAGCAGCCTCTAAGTCACTCTAGTAGACCCCTTTTCTACAGAATCACTCTATCAGTTCTGTTCCTCTAGGGAACCCAGACTAATACAGGGAATATAAACAAAAATACCAGGCTTTGCTTGGATATTTCTTAAGGGTTTTAAGATGGTTGCACACACTATGGCGATAATTTAGGTATAGGAGGTGTGTGTGTGCAACTGGTAAAGAGTATCTTCAATTAGCAATGAGAATGGAGAGACATTCAGAGGCAGAGACAAAAGAAACAGTGGTTTTGCAGTAATGTAAACTCCTGAGTTGAGTAGTCACATGAGGGCAGTATAATCAAATGAGATCAGGAAGCACAAGAGGAAGAACGGGTAAGGCTGAGAACAAAATCGGCCCTCTACACCTCAGGATGCTGCATCTGTGCTTTAACCAACCACATGCTCAAAGTATTTGGAAAAACTTTGAATCTATAACCTTGCACATTTCTCTATAATTTTCTAAATAATACAATTTTTATAATCAGTTACAATGTATTTACATTAGGTGTTATGTGGTGGTTCAAGACTTTAATCTCAATACCCAAGAAGCAGAGGCAGGAGGAT
The DNA here is from genome assembly GCF_000317375.1 of Microtus ochrogaster. Classification (NCBI taxonomy): domain Eukaryota; kingdom Metazoa; phylum Chordata; class Mammalia; order Rodentia; family Cricetidae; genus Microtus; species Microtus ochrogaster. Next base: position 90,097,822 of record NC_022012.1, read on the forward strand.
ATCTGTGAGTTCTGAGTCCGAGGCCAGATTGATTTTTACAGAAGAGTTCCAGGTCAGCTAGTCTATACAGGAAGACACACATACATGCAATTCAAATAATAAACAAATAAACAAACACAGTGTAAAATGAAAGGAGGATCTAGGTACAACACTCTACCCAACAACATGAGTAAAACAGGCAGAAGTAGGCTGTGAGAACAAGAGTAAAAGAAATGGGTACAAGGCAGTGAGGAATTTAGCACAGAAGAAAATATCATTTTCCCATCCTAGCCACAGTCATTAATGGTAGAAAAAGTACCTCCAAATACAAAACAGATTCAAAACGAAGCTGAATAACAGTAAACAGAGTCAAACAGTATATTTCCCCCTTCAATATTGCTAACCTTCAGTCAGTTAACCTTCATGATCTGAAAATACAGGTTTCTGGGGCTGGAGAGATGACTCAGCAGTTTAACATCACTGACTATGAACCAGGCCTGTTTGTGTGCACCTTTAATCCCTGCACTTGAGGCAGAGGCAGAAGTCAGTGGATCTCTTGAGCTTGAGGCCAACCAAGGCTACATAGTGAGATCCTATCTCAAGAAACAAACCACCACTACCACCACCACCAAAACATGGGCTGCTCTTCCAGAAGACCCATGTTCAATTTCCACCACACATGGGAGTTTCAGACCTCTTTTGCCACCAGGCTTGCACATGCAGACATGTAGTCTAAACACTCATACACATTAAATAAAGTAAGTGTAAATATTTTTTCTTAAAGAAAAGATGTTGTCAAAAAAGGGGAGGGATCTTAGATACTCTATAGATATACTGAAAGGGAGAAGTATATCTACTATTTTAGTAATATGATGATATAATTAATAAAAAACCGCACAAATTAAATTCAGGTATTTTTGACTCAGCACAACGTGGTTATATGTCCAATTTATTCTGAATGAATTACGTTACTAGTAGAGCTAATGTAAAGTCATCAAATAAAAATAAAAACCTGGGGCTGGAGAGATGGCTCAGAGGTTAAGAGCATTGCCTGCTCTTCCAAATTCCTGAGTTCAATTCCCAGCAACCACATGGTGGCTCACAACCATCTGTAATGGGGTCTGGTGCCCTCTTCTGGCCCGCAGACATACACACAGACATA
>NC_022012.1:90099857-90112648 GCF_000317375.1 Microtus ochrogaster
TTCAAATTTGAACACTTAGAGTTTAAGACATTCACCTATTCATAATATACTTCTCTACCATGATCAAGTAGAAGTCCCCACTGTACTTTTACTAAACCCCAAGTCTTGTAACTAAGATGCGCCGGATTTTGGTCTTGTGTTGTTTTGTTTTCATCAGAAGTGTTTCCTCTCCACTTTCCTGTCACTGTCGCTACCTACGTACCACTCAGGGTGGTTTTGTAGCAGTCAAAATGACTCCTGAGGGAAATATCCATTTTGTAATTTCTGTAACAAATGGATTTCATGACTGGCTTTCCACATAGAGTTTTTAAAATTCTTCTTGGACAACACTCCCATCTCACACACACACACACACACTCCCAGAATTTTACTATGTAGCCTAGATAAGCCTTGAACTAGCAGTGATTACAAGCGTGCATCATAATATTCTACTCTCTGGAATTTTCACTGTACTTTGGGGGGAAATGAGATATTCCAGACTGAGAAGGTGTGAAGGATTTTTCTGACCAAACAAGATGGAATGGTATCCGACATGGTTCCTCCTCTAGAGCTGAGAGCAGTGACACTCGGTGGAGCCCAGGCATCATGTGTCCAAAGGTCATCCCCAACTCCTCCCATATCCCCAATACATCTGGAATGGGCATGGACACCATGGGAGATGAGACAGCTGTTACAGTCCTGTGTGACATGAACAAGAACGGTTTCCTGGCCAAAGTAAAGCATTCATGATGGAAGCAGACCTTGAGTTTTTGTTCTCATGAACACTCTGGGCTGGTTGCAAGGCTCTTCAGGCGTCCTGCCTTCACCTGTGAAAACTGCCCAGGGCAAAGTGGGCCTTGACACACACTGCTGCACATCGCCTGAGGACATCTAGTAAGGGTGGCTGTGGTGCGTGGGGGCGTCACCTGCAGACTGCGCGAAGGTGACCGCTACTGCAGGGTGGTCTGCACTCCACTCCTCCAACACCTTTCCTCCTGCTGAAGGGCCCTGGTGCCTTTTATAAGGTCACACAGGAAGCACACACTGTCACTGGCAGTCACCAGGGCGAGGGAAATTTGAGGCTCATGGAAGAAATTCCAGCTGGCTCATAACCAGGGTTCAATGCTCAGGCACTAAATGCTGAGCAGATGGTCTCCAATACACAGAGCAGTGGTGTGCTTGTCACCAGAACTGCAGACGTTTGTAGCTTTCTCTAACACTGCTTACCAGCTTCCTGTACACAGACAGGAAGAACCAGTTTCTTTCAATGACCAGCAGATTAATTGAGCCTCCGCAGAGGAGTCTATGAGTCCAGGAACCTCCCAGGTTGGGAATCCTGGCTGACTGCCTAGACCTCTTCCCCATTGGAGAACACAAACCTGCAAACTGTTTTGGTAGAGCTGTTTACCCACTGGAAGCCTTTGTTATCTGGTAGGCTGACCTTCAGTTACCTCAGGAGGACTTGCTGTCACTCTCAAGGACTAAGCACAGCAGTGAAGCCTGCTGAGCTAGGACAGAAGGTGGGGTTGTGTTGTGAGGAGGAGGAAGCCAAAGGTTTCCTTGTCTTGGGCTTCTTAAGGGCTCCAGCTGGAGTGTAAAACACAGATAGTTCTAGCACAAAGAACTTTGGTGGGAAAAGAATTCGGGACATCAGGATTCAAGAATCACCGGTCTCTCCCCCATCCCCAGGGTCCCTGTGGACCAGGGTGGCTTGGAGGCAGAGAACAAGACACTTTGCTGTGTGTGATGCAGCAAGGCAAAGGTATGCGCCCCTTCCAAAACTAAAGGGCTTAGGATAAGAGAGCTGCTTACTTTCCACCAGCCTCCTGTGGTCTGTACACCCCTGGGCAGGCCTCTCCACTCTCATCTTGCAGGAAAAAGGCAGTCATCTGAGACTGACTGATCTGTTTAGCAGGTGCTCCTATTTTCTGGAGGCCTTAGTACTCCAGCCAGGGCAGACCCTACTTGAGCCATAACCATACAGTCTCATGTGAGAGCCTCATTAACAACACTTCTGTCAGGTCCCAAACAGACCTGGGACAAGTCTCCTTCAGTATCTGTGGCTCCTCCCACTTCTCAGGCACCACTACCCTAAAGCTCCCCATCCCAGGAACTGGGCTTCCCTTCCCCTCCCCCAGTTTCTCTTTCTTATATAATTCAGCCATCTTGATAGTTTACTCTCCTAAGAAGTATCACATCACACTTTTATGTTTCAAGGGCTGCACTTGGAAAAACAGAAAGAACAAAAGGTTGCCAGAATTAAACATCAACTAACAACTTACTAAAATATTTTGGGATATTATTTGTCAATAATGTATATACTAAACACATATGGAGATGAAAACAAAAGGGGGCTAGAGAGATGGCTCAGTGTTTAAGAGCACTGGCTGCTCTTCCAGAGGTCCTGAGTTCAATTACCAGCAAGTACGTGGTGGCTCACAACTATCTATAGTGGAATCTGATGCCCTCTTCTGGCATAAAAATGTACATGCAGATAGAGTACTCATACATAAAATAAATATATCTTTAAACAAATAAAAAAGAAAAGCACCTGCATTAAATGGAATTTGCTGCTCTCTCTCTCTCTCTCTCTCTCTCTCTCTCTCTCTCTCTCTCTCTCTCTCTCTCTCCTCTCTCTTTCGGGCTGTTCTGTAACTCACTCTGTAAACTCACTCTGTAGACCAGGCTGTCCTTAAACTCACAGAGGTCTCCTGAGTGCTGAGAGCACAGGCGTGTGCCACACCCACCACGCTGAGATCCACTTACACTCATTTGAAGACTTAAGGAACTAAGCTCAGACTGGTAGCTCCTAGTATAATCCCAGCCCTCAAAAGGGAAAAGCAAAGGGATCAGGCCAAGCTCAAGGCCACAGGGAAATCCAGGCTGCCCAGAGCTACACATTCAGACTCTATCTCAAAACCCATAGCCAGAGAGTTTGGTAATGACCGTGACATACTCATCACTATGATATCAAAATGCTGCTTTAAAAAGAATTGATTAGGCCTGATGAAATGGCTCAGCAAGTGATACGGGCTGCAGAGTGCTATGGCCTGAGTTCCATCCCTGGGTCCCACGGTGGAAGAAGGGAAGGAACCAATTCCTGAGAGTTGTCCTCTAACATCTGCACGCGTGCTGCGACATGCACGCATCATAAACACACAATAATATACCTTTTAAATCTGATAAGCTTCAAAAATTGAAATTTACTTTTATAGTTTTCATATTATTTGTTCCAACTTTCCTACCTTTCCTAGGAGTTGAAACAAAAAGAACAAAAAGAACAAAAAGCAGGCTTTAGTAATTCTATAAACAAATCTGTTGTAGAAAGAGGATTTGCTAAGCCATGTGGAAAGTCACACTTATAACTCTGACAAATGTAAAGCCAAAGAATTCCTTCCTCCATGTTTTTCTCTCTTCGGATTACCTGTAACATGTTGATGTAAAGGCACAGAACAGATAACAGGCAATGAATTAAGTGGCATTCTCTGACCGACAAGCACTGAGGTGACTACTTACTAAGCAGTTAGACAGTCTTTCAGTGCAGAATTTTCTTTCCGGCATTTTACCACCATAAGGATTCCAGAGTCCTTGCAACATCTGGTAAAATCTGAAATTAAAAAAAAAAAAGACATTACATTAACATGACTTTAAAATTCTAACAGAGTTTCAGCTGGGTGGTGGTGGTGCACGCCTTTAATCCCAGCACTTGGGAGGCAGAGGCAGGCGGATCTCTGTGAGTTCAAGGCCAGCCTGGTCTACAGAGCTGGTTCCAGGACAGGCTCCAAAGCTACAGAGAAACCCTGTCTCAAAAAAACCCAAAACAAACAAACAAAAGTTCTAACAGAGTTTCTCCCTTAGAATCCATTATCCAGACTGTACATAGTCCATGCTCAATAACACATGGACACCAGTAAGGGCTGACTATAAGCACGGCTCACTTTATAGAAAGGTTGTGGGAGGAGCACCTGTGAGATAAAGGCAGGAAGCTGCCTGGAGACACACAGACTACAGTGACCACGGAGGATTTCTAATGGGAAGAGCATATTCCAAGGGAAATAAGCAACAAGAGTTAAGACTTCCCAGGACTGGGTGTCTGGTGTCCATCCATGTTTCCTCTCAGCACATGGCAGAGCTGAAGGCTTCCCTCTGACACCACCACAGCCTCCTCCTTCTGAAGAACCCTGCAATGTGCCTGAACAGCTAGTAACAGGGCTCTCGTTCATTACCAAGTCTTAAGACACCATAAAAATTACAGTAAGTTTCTGTTTCGTTTCCACCCAGGGATCACACTGCACTTTTGGTCTCTGGGGACACACCCTAGCCGCAGCCAGGCCACTGCCACTCGGCCTGGCACTTGCTCTGTCTCTCATCTGCTTGCACCCTACTCTCCCCACAGGCCAGTGCCCTTTGCCCTGAGTTTTTACAGCGGTCCTCTCCAATGCTCCGCTACTTGGTGGCTACTGTGCTTCTAGTAGTTCCAGGCTATGTTGTACAGTAACTATTTTGCTGTCATGTAGTCAGTCATTACCCTCATCAGGTGTTAAACATGATGTCAGTCTCACAAAGAAGCTGTAGGGGTGCAGTCTCAATGCTTTTAGTTCCTATAATACAAATTATCAAGTTTGCCTCTTCCTTTGAGCCATGATCTGCTTTCCTGTCACTAAGGAATAGAAGTTACAAATAATTAGCTTAAAGAAAGCAGATAATTTCAGGAGTCTCCATACAGCTATATACCTAAAATATGTGAAAAATATTTTGAACCACAGCAACCAAAATGGATTGAGTTAAATTAGATATGTACAAAACTTACTGGCGCAAAGTTGTCCAAAACTACAGACACACCTGAATATACCACAGCAGCACTGCTAGATTCTGAACAGAGCTGGCAGAACAGGAAAAGGGACCAAGGGATACAGTGATCAAACAAACTTAAATAATGTATAGATATGATATGGTCATATAAGATATGACATGATCAGATAAGATACAATCACAGAAAAAAGTCATGGGAAGTCCTCAAAGGGAACGTGTGCTGGGAGAAAGAAGGGTGGAATCAGACAGAAGTCATGGAGCCACTGCCAGAGTCAGACATACCAAAACTTTGCCTGTAAGCCACAGCCATGTGGTGATACACAGATTAATAGAAATGGGTTAAATTAATAAGGAAGAGTTAGCCAATAAGAAACTAGAGCTAATGGGCCAAGCAGTGATTAAATTAATTCAGTTTCTGTGTAATTATTTTGGTTCTGAGAAGCCAGGACGAACATGCAGCTCCTTGCAACAATTGGCAAGTCAATGTGGGTAACTACATCTACATAAAAACCTGAGAAAGCATAAAAATTAATTCTAGACACAAAAGAACAGAGTTAAGCATGGTTTGCTAGCGGCATTTTCTTGGATGAGCTCTGTTGCTAGAAGCGAACAGAGGTATGGCTCCTTTAGGAGAGGTTTTCCTGATTCAGCCTTAGTAGGAAAGAAGTCTTGTTGTTTTGAAATGCCAGCTTTCTGGGCCATCCTGCAGGCAGGAGGTCTGGCTACAGAGCATTTGAGTGGGTTTGTAAGCAGAGTTCTGCAGTTTGCTTGATGGCGACATGGACTGGCTGTGCACCTGAGAATGGAGCTGTGTGCATGGCTCTCAGAGGCATGAGCGGCCCCATCATGCTGGACTGGGCAGGAAACCAGGAAGTACCATATATATCATAATAATGGTGCAGCTTAAGTTTCAGACTGGGTGGGCAAGCAGGAAGTACTACATATACCATAGTAATGGCACAGCTTAAGTTTTAAGAAGTGCTTAGCATTTTAAAAGGTGCTCCTCCTGGACAGTAAAGAATTACAGATATGCAATAAAGACAAATCCAGATGAGTTATAGTGTTGGACAAATGTACATAAAAAAAGATAAGACAAAAAAGAATATAGAGAGTCATAAAATAAAGTTAATGCTTTAAAAAGGAGGGGGGTAAAGTCTTTAAAGAGACAGAGTACAGATAGTCATAGATTAAAAGGAGCAAAAAAAGCCACGTAAAGATGGAAAATTCACAGAGAGTCTGAATTATGTGTATTGTTGTGTTATCTTTGAGTTTTTTGGACTGCAGATAGACATCTGATTCTGGGGCTGCTTAGGTAAACATATATATTTCAAAGGTATCTTGAATTAAAAATTTGAGTCTAAGCCGGGCGGTGGTGGCGCACGCCTTTAATCCCAGCACTTGGGAGGCAGAGGCAGGCGGATCTTTGTGAGTTCGAGACCAGCCTGGTCTACAAGAGCTAGTTCCAGGACAGGCTCCAAAACCACAGAGAAACCCTGTCTCGAAAAACCAAAAAAAAAAAAAAAAAAAATTGAGTCTAAGGATATGTTGCTTTGGATAAGAGGTTCTTCTCTGGATTCCAGAGAGTGAGAACCTATGGATTGCTTCCAGACTGGTGTGGTTTGATGGGACAAGACACACACCCCCAGAGATTGCTGTGACTACCCCCAAAAATTACTACACCCATCAGCAGGAAACAGTATGAGGAAACTATGCCCATATTCCCAAATAGTGTCTATAAATGTTTGTTTACATTTAAAGGGGGATATGATATAGATATTAATAATTTGCATGGGTATGGATCTTGGTTTATTGATACAAATTTAAGACCAATTTTGTTATATGTACATGTATTTCTGACCTTGATTAAGGTATTGTGTTTGTTTAGCTCATTTAAAAATGTAATGTATAATTAAGAAATATAGGTTAATAGATGATAATCATCTATAATAGTCAAGTTTATTGTTATGTTAGTTAGGTTTTTTAGATATATAGGGATGTATTTCAATTAGGTATTCTTCAAATCATTCAGAGACCTTCAGAATACGGCATTTAAATGTTTTAAGAAATTAGGACTTTTCATGACAGTGAGACACATCTGCTCCTGGCAGGACCAATCTACTTCAAGAGGAAGGAGGGCATCGAAGAGGCTCCTTATGGAGTTGGTGAGCCATATGGGCAAGAAACTGCTCTTGCCTGGACTGCTTAATGAACTAGACATGCAGTACCCACAACGAAATGACTGCTGAACTTGCCTAAAGGTGAGATGATCCTTCATGAAAGAGTCAGTGAGACATTCTGCATGATACAGAAGAAAGTGACTGACAAACTACCAATATAGGCAGAACTGTCTTTGAAATTTCCTGCTTCGTGGAAAAGTCTGCTGGATACTATGGGCCTATAGGCTGAAGATGGATGCCCCAATGGTATAAAACTTTGGGTGACTATCCAGGTAGTGAGATGTCCCTGTCAATTCTAGAGTTTTGGAAGTTGCTTACAATGCACTTCCTGTTTACTTAGGTAATATCATATCCTTCTGGAGTCTCTGATGGAGTTGAAGAATTCAAGTTATAGTTTTCCTTAGTTATGATAAAAATAAAGTAGATATAAATAAAAAAATAAAGTAGATATAATTCTTGCTTGATACCTGTTTTGTTATATATAATTTTACTACGTTAAAGTGTTCCTTTTTGTTTAAACAAAAAAGGGAAAATGGTGTGGGATGTCCTTCTGTCTATGTGTTGCTGTTATTGGTTAATAAATAAAGAATTGCTTTGAGCCTATGGCAGGGAAGAACAGAACTAGGCAGGGAAAGTTAGGCTGTATGCTGGGAGGAAGAAGGGCAGAGGCAGAGAGATGCCAGGGAGCCTCCACTGGAGATAGACATGCTGAAACTTTGCTGGTAGGCCACAACCTCGTGGTGATGCAAGATTAATAGAAATGGGTTAAATTAATATGTAAGAGCTAGCCAATAAAAAGCTAAAGCTAACGGGCCAAGCAGTGATTTAATTAGTACAGTTTCTGTGTGATTATTTCAGGTCTAAGCTAGCTGGGTGGCCAGAAACCAACAAGCGGCCTCCCTTCTACAGCATGTTTAATAGCAGTGATAAAAAAGTGAGCTACTGTGCCATGCTATGACCTCATCACACCTGTGCCAAACTGGTCCGCTCAGATAATGGCTTAATGAAACATTATTTTCATCCTGAGTTTTGCCTGGAGGGAAAAAAAAATGCTAGTTGGCAAATTTCCAGACCTTTTTGGAAAACACAGTAGCTACTCTCAAGAGTTTAATTCATAAATTTAACAAACCCAACAATCTACTTGTTGTGGAATATTATTGTAACTGTGAAGGATGTATTACTTTTATTCATGCTGCATTTGTGTAATTATGAAAAGATGTGTTGCATTTGTTTCACCTTTCCTGCCTAATGCACCTGATTGGTCTAATAAAGAGCTGAACAGACAATAGCATGGCAGAGAAAGGATAGGTGGTTTTGGCAGGCAGAGAAAATAAATAGGAGGAGAAATCTAAGCTCAAAAAAGAACAGGAGGAACAAGAGGAAGAGAGAACAAGGGAGACACCAGCCAGCAGACATAAAGAAACAGTAAAAATGAGATATACAGAAGAAAGGTCATAAATCCCGAGGTAAAAGGGAGATACAGAGAAACAGGCAAAGTTATAAGAGCTAGCAAGAGAAGACCTAAGGTAGGCCCAGCATTCAAAACTAGTAAGTCTGTGTCATGAGCTTGTTGGTGGCCCAGAAGAAAAGGCCTGGTACACTGTCCTGGCTTAGTTCGGCACAGAACACTTGAGGACCACATTGTTTTAATATCCATTTCCCCAAAGGAATGGAAATGTCTTAAGGTGGAAACTGATGGAAACAGCATTTTTAGGGCCTACTTAGTAAGAGGTACCGGCAGTCATTTCTCTTTATCCAAAGCTCTTCTGAAATCACAGTAACTGGCCTGAAACCTCAAGACGTTTTTGTAAAGGGTTCTACCATGTGTTTAGCAACACATTTAAAGAGGATCTTTCTTTCCTCCTGCACTGGCATATACTCATATAAGAATACTGTTGCCAAGTGACTCTAAAATGATATTCTAACGTCTTAAGTGTCTACCTTCCCATTACGTTAAATGTTAAAGAGCTTGCATACTCAACCCTATCAGTCTTTGAAAATTAATGAGAACTATAAAAACTATACAAAGAATTATAGGACCCAAAAAGCCCTAAAAATTAGGAACTATTAAAGTAAAATTATGAGCTACAAAAATAAATTTTCATTTAATTAAATAAATGTTAATGTAATGCAAACAGAAATGAATGAGAGATTAAAAAGACTAAGTTATAATGAAGCATAATGAAATATGTGTTCAAGATTTTCTTCAGCAAAATACCAAAGATGTGAAACTCTTTTAATCTCGGTATTCAGAAAGCAGAGGCAGGCAGACCTCTGTAAGTCAAAAATAGCCAGGTCTATAAAGTGAGTTCCAAGATAGCCAGGACTACAGAGAGACCCTGTCTGAAAACAAAACAAAACAAAAAAAAAAGAACCTTGGAAATTGGAAATCGATATTTTGTACAACCTTCATTTTATTTCTAAGAAACTGTCTAGATCATATAACAAACTACTGATAAAAGTCCTTATGTATAATAAAGAGTGCATCAAAAAATGTCTAGGAACAGATTCTGTCTTCCCATAACCCTTCCCTAGGCAAAAGCCATCCCATCTCCTCCCTGACCCCTCTGCTGCTACCCTCAACCCCAGGTGACTCCCAACACTGAGGAACTGTATCCCTCCCTGCATTCCATCCCTGGTGACCCTTCCCCAAGCCCACACCAGCCCAGCTATCCCTGGCCTGGCTACTGGGCCCTCCGCCCCCAGCCCAGGAAAACTTTCGTCAAGTAGGCCCAGTACACACAAGCAGGGACTGTGGGAGACTTGACTGCCAGGGGACCTATACCCCCTCCCTGGATCCTAGCCCCGTTTCCTTCCCCAGGCCAACACCTTCCCAGCTCGTCCCTGGCCCCGCGGCTGGGCCCTACCTGCTAACCCCAGTAGACTTCACCACGGAGGCAAAAACACACCAGTCACAACTGGTGACTGACCCTCCTGTCCTGTAGCCTGGCCCCTCCCACCTCTCAGCACCAGCACCACTGCTGAGTGCTGGCCCTAACTCCAGAGGACTCCCACTGCTCTGGTACAGTCCTCACCAGTTGACAAGTGGTGCCTACCAGCTGAACTGCTGCCACCCCTGCATACTACTTCCCCAAGACCCAAAAGACAGCCCAACCCCTGCCACCTCATCATCCTCCCCAAGTCCAGCTCATAAGCCCGCATACATTCCACACCATTCAAAAGAACATCCCCAGCAGCTCTACCACAGGCCAGGATGATCTTAGGTACCCCAGGAAATGACTCAGGCTTTACTGGAGGCCAGGCTGGATCTAGAGACCCAAGAAGACTTGGGCTTTACCAGAGGCCAGATGGGATCAAAATGACTCAGGCTTTACTGGAGGCCAGGCCGGATCTAGAGACCCAAGAAGACTTGGGCTTTACCAGAGGCCAGATGGGATCAGGGACTCAAGGCCCCCCAAAACCTAGTAGAAACACCCTACTGGATCTGAAGACTCAACAGTTCCCAGAATTCTTGGCCATTTAGGCCAGGAGACCAGAGAGGAAACAGAAACCAAGGAAAAAACACCCATCCAACAAAGACAAACACAGGATTGAACACCTAGACCTATAATCAACCCAAACCCAGATGCCTAAATGCCAGTGTAAGAACAGCCAATAACAGAAAGGGTTACCACCAAAACCTAACTATCCTACAACAGCAAAACCTCAACATTCCAACACAGCTAGAGCACAAGAAAATGAGCTGAAAAATAACTTTATGAAGATGACAGGGATCCTTAAGGAGGACATGAAAAAAATCTTCTAAAAAATTGAAGGAAAAACAACCAAAAAATTGGAGGAAATTATCAAATCTCTTAAATAATGTCAAGAAAACCAAGAAAAAACAGTGGACAGAAAAAAATAAAATTGTTCAAGACCTGAAAATGGAAACAGAAGCTATAGAGAAAATACAGAACTGAGAGAACTCTGGAAATGGAAATCTGGATGGATGATCAGGAACCAACGATGCCAGTATCAGCAACAAAATACAAGAAATGGAAGAGAGAATCCCAGGCACTGAACACATGATAGAGAAAATAGATTCATTGGTAAAAGAAAATGTTAAAGCTAAAAAATTCCTAACACAAAACACCCAAGAGGTCTAGGACTCCATGAAAAGACCAACCTAGGAATAACAGGGATAGAAGAAGAATTCCACCTCAACAGGCCAGAAATATATTCAACACAATCATAGAAGAAAATTTCCCCAACCTTAAAACAGGCATACCTATCTATATAGGTTTTTTTAAAAAATACAATAGACAAGACCAGAAAAAAAAAAAACCCTTGCCACATAATAATCAAAACAAAGAATATTAATAAAAAAAACAAACAACATGCCGGGCGGTGGTGGCGCACGCCTTTAATCCCAGCACTCGGGAGGCAGAGGCAGGCGGATCTCTGTGAGTTCGAGACCAGCCTGGTCTACAGAGCTAGTTCCAGGACAGGCTCCAAAACCACAGAGAAACCCTGTCTCGAAAAACAAAACAAAACAAAAAAAAACAAAAACAAACAAAAAAAAACAACAAAGAATACTAAAAACTGAAAAGGAAAAAAGGCCAAGTAACATATGGATCCCAGCCCAGACTAATATGCTCAATCATCATAAATGGAGAAAACAAGATATTTCATGACAAAGTCAAATTTAATAAATATCTATCCACAAATCCAGTCTTACAGAAGGTACTAAAAAGAAAACTCCAACTCAAGGAAGTTAGTTATACCCATGAACAGAGGCAATAGATAATCTCACTCTAGCAAACCCAAAGAAAGGAAACACACACTGCACCCTCCCCACCACCACAACCACAACAACAGGAATTAACAATCACTAGTCATTAAATTTCCTCAGTATCAATGAAACCAACTTGGCAATAAAAAGACACAGGAGACCCACAGCTGAACATTCAAGCTGAGCTTGAGAACCCTGTGCATATCACAAAATAATCCACAGAAACAACTAACCTGGCTCATAGGAACTCAGAGTCTGAACCAACATCCAGGGATCCTGCATGGAAACAACCTAGGCCCTCTACATATATGTGACAGTTGTGTAGCTTGATCTACCTGTGGGACTCCTGACAATGGCAGCAGGGGCTGTCCCTAATGCTTTGTCTGACTCTTGGGAACCTACTCCTTCCTTATACTGGATTGCCTTGCCCAGTCTAAATTTGGCAGGCGGGGGCAGGGCGCAGGGGGGCTTAGTCCTATTTCAACCTGATATGCCATGTTTTGTTCATACCCATGGGAGGCCTGCCCCTTTCTGAACAGAAATGGAGGAGAGGATTGAGGATGGGGGCAGGCAGATGGGAGGTGGGAGGAGAGAAAGGATGGAAAACTGTGGTTGGGATGTAAAATAAATAAATAATATTTTTAAAAATGTCTAGGCAGGACCAGAAGTCTAAGATAGTGGACAAAACAGTAATTTATAGTGTATTTCATTATCTATAGGTATAGTTTTCAGTTACTGTGATAGGAACAAACTTTGAGGGAGTGTCTAATAACCCATACACTGAGGGATCTAAAACTATGAGATACTTGCTGATAGCGGTGGCGCACGCCTTTAATCCCAGTACTTAGGAGGCAGAGCCAGGCAGAGCTCTGAGTTTGAGGCCAGCCTGGCCTACATAGTAAATTCTAGGATGGACATGATGTGGGAATGATTTCTTATTAATAAAGAAACTGCCTAGGCCCATTTCATAGGCCAACCCTTAGGTAGGCGGAGAAAACAGAACAGGATGCCGGGAGAAAGAAGCTGAGTCAGAGAGTCGCCATGGTTCCCGCACTCCAGGCAGATGCAGGTTAAGATCATTCCTGGTAAGC
>NC_022012.1:90112821-90114709 GCF_000317375.1 Microtus ochrogaster
TTAAAAGAATACAGTTTCCGTGTAATTATTTCGGGGCATAAGCTAAGCTAGCCATGTGGGCGGCCGGGTGCGGGAGACGCAGCCCCGCCGCTCTTATTTCAACATGGACAGGGCTATATGGAGAATCCCTGTTCTGAAAAACAAAAAAATAAAAAAATATTAATAATAAGATAAAAAGTCAGATACTTAATCTTGATCTTTTACATTTTTTTCTTCACTTAAGGAATTTCATGGATCACAGTATTTTATAAGCACAGTTATCCCAGAACTAAGGTATTTACTGAGACAGAATAGCTTTAAAAGACATATTTCTAAACAAATCTGTTACTGACGGCTGGAAAGATGGCTCAGCAGTTAGAAGTTCTTGGTGCTTTTGCAGATGACCTGATTTCAGATCCCAGCACCCACATGGTAGATAGGTCACAACCACCAGTAACTCCAGTTCCAAAGGAATCCAATAACCTCTTCTAACCTCTGGAGGCACCAGGCAGACACTTGGAAGATACATACACCTGTATACAAACAAAATATTCATATACATAAATGATTTTTTAATCCAGGTCTCTAACTAGAACTACTATTTATATCTCCATTATTTTTTTTAAAAATTTAACTATTTTACAATCGGCTTTAAAGGTTTTTTAAAAGACTTTGTGTGTGTGTGTGTGTGTTTGTGTGTGTGTGTGTGTGTGTGTGTGTAAAGGTGTGTCCACATGAGTGCAGGTGCTCACAGAGGCCAGAAGAGGGCAGAAGATCCCCTGAAGATGGAGTTAAGGAAGGTTGTGAGTCACTCCACGTAGATGCTTTTTGTCTGTCTGACACTGTTGTTCATTACCACCTTCTCAGTTTCATATTGTGTATAGAATTTGTCCAAAACAAAGTTAGAAATAAATAAATATATAGCATGAACCTCAAGAACTTTGTGGAAATTACAAACTTAGAGGGGAACACTCAGACTCATCTGTTTGCTAGAATATATATTTAATGAGATAGAAATGAGATTCCCAGAAGAAGCAGTCTGCGTGCTGCTGGCACACAGAGCATTTGGGTCTATGGAAGAACACAGGCCAAAGATGTGCTAGTGGTGCCAAATAGGGCCTCAGATAGCCCTTAATACACTGTTCCAAAGAAGAAACTGTTTCCTCATGTAATTTCATTATTATTCTCCTGCAAGGCACTTAAAGTTATTGATAGTAACAACACTGGCAGCTACAACACTGATTGTTCACTGTGTGCTGGGCACTGTACTAAATGCTTTATGTGCAGAAGAACTCACCAAATAGGCACCATTCAGGCCAACAGAACAGACCAGCAGGCCAGTGTTCTCAAGACCCCATCACTACCACAGAAGTAGTGAGTTAGGGCTGTGTGCTGGTTCTTACTGAATGGCAACGTAGTATTTTCAAATATTTTAAGCGAGAATTTTACACATTAGAAAGTGGCTTCTCCAAACTGAATAGAATGGGCTGATTTTCTCCTGTATTCATTTTTCCTGTGAGCTGGTAAGTTTCCTTAGAGCTCCTGCCACAAGCACACACAGGTGAAGGTTATTTATAGGGACAGTGGCAGACACTTTTGTTATCTATTTGAAAAGGCCAAAGAGAATAAATTCATAAATGCAATGATAAATCCTCTCGCCTTCCACAAGCTTCTTACAACAATCATGCAAAATGAAAACCTCTGCATTTCAGATCTGAAGTGTGTCATGCACACACTGTGACAGAAACACAGACATTTGTGTCTCTCCACAAGGTCAGAACCATTGTTTTAAAGAATAATGGCAGGCCGGGCGATGGTGGCGCAAGCCTTTAATCCCAGCACTTGGGAGGCAGAGGCAGGCAGATCTCTGTGAGTTCGAGACCAGCCTGGTCTACAGAGCTAGTTCCAG
>NC_022012.1:90118799-90123497 GCF_000317375.1 Microtus ochrogaster
GAGGTTTTTGATAACAGCTTCTAATTCTTCGCGACTAACAGGTCTATTTAGGTCGTTCACCTGGTCCTGGTTCAACTTTGGTATATGGTATTTATCTAAAAAAGTGTCCATTTCTTTTACATTTTCCAGTTTTGTGGCATACGGGCTTTTGTAGTAAGATCAAATGAGTCTCTGAATTTCTTCTTTCTAAAGTAAGGTGATTTGTGAAGACCCACAGAGACAGCATTACACAAGCAGTCGTTAGAGGAACAGCATATTCATAGCCATAGCCTATCTTTTTGTTCGTCCCCATCAGCTCTAACTCTTACTACAGCACAAAACAGCACGCAGCCATTACACACAGCACACTGACAGGTGCTGGTCTCCAACACTCCTTTCTTTTCTGTTTTCTGAAGGATGGGTTTCCACGGTAAATTTGCTGAGCTCAAGTATCTCCTGCCTTGCCCTGCCCCAGGAGCTAGGTTCACAGCACAGGGAGCTTGTGCCACTAGCAGTCCCCAGGATGGAGAGGATGCTAGTGATGCAGGAGAGTATCACTGCTCAGAACACAAGCACAAAGCGGCAGTGGAAGAATGTGGAGCCATAGCTCTGGTTCCCTCACAGCAGGGACACTGACAGTCCCAGGGACAAGAGTTGAAGAAACTGTCTGTCCAGCATTTTGGTACTCTGTAAGCTTGGAACCAAGTGTTAACTTAAAACAGGGGGGAAAAAAAGTAGTTCTAGGCTGGGAGCCCTGGAAAGGGAACCAGGACTAAGGGAGTGGCATGAGGGAGCCATTATCACCCTTTCCCCAGTCTCTGTTTAGCAACACCTGATGGGAATCCCGCTGAGACCTAGAACTCCCCATTCATCACCTTCCAGGGCTGTTTCCAATGTATAGCTTAATTTCCTTAAATACTCATTGTTCTCAACTCCAAATTTAGAAATTTCTTTTGTGAATGTATGTCTCCATTGTTTCATCAAGTGAAAAGCATTACTTCAAGGTAAAAAGACTCAAAAATCACACTGCAGGCTTTCTTCTAACTGAACAGTCACACCCACTGCCAAAATGAAAGGAATCCAACAATAACATGTGCTACCTTGGTGGTAAATAAATCTAAATACACAGTTTTAAAGAAAAAACATGGGGGGAGGGGACTAAAAGAAACGGTGCCCCAAATTTAATTAGACATTAGTAAGTATAACTATCACTAGTTAACAAAGCAAATTGATCCTTTTAGTTCTGGCTACAACTTATTTAAAGATGTTACAATGTTACTCCTTAAAACCAGGTCCTACGGAGGTGTCATCGCACCATTTATACTTCCACAACACTTATGATATTGCTATCACACTCTTAAAATAAATGAGAAGCCCATGCCACATTTCAGACCAACGAAATGCTTCTGACTATTTTTATTTCAGGAAATAAACATTAAAATAATTCTTTACTGCTCACATTTTTCAATGTTGATCAGTTAAATAAAACTATATAGGGTTTTTTCTCCTCTTTTATGTTACAAGTATATTTCAGAAGTCGGTATTTAATCACTTGGTTTTAGCATTCAGTTCTAGATAATATGTTACAAAAATTGTGACAACAAAAGCATTTTGTGACAAAATTATTATGCTTTTAATTTTCTATTAAATTATGATTTATTAACATTCTGCACTTTAAAGATTAGTCTGTGTCTAGAATGAATTTAGTGGTGCATTTAATACGACAAGAAGCTAGGAGGATGAACATGGAAAGATCATTCTGCATTGTAGTGCATGAGCTGTTTGACAATTCATGCGCAGTCCAACAGCAAGCTTCTCTCTAGATTGATCACGGCTCAGTTAACAGCACTGAATATCTAATATCTCCAACTCAATTAATTCTCACCTGATTAACATCAGACTGATATTCAAACTAAATCATCTCTCCAGTCAAGTAGAAATCAATATTTCTGATTTTACTTTTAAATTACAATAGAAAAGAAAATGCATGCACCTTCCATATGCCACGAGCGGCTTTCCTGCTCTACCGTGGCGTGGCTAACACAGCTGATTAAAGTCTTATTCTAATTTGAGCACCGCTATGTAGCAGGAACTGATTAATCTAAACCCAGAGATGGGGTAAGGTAATTAAATATATCTTATACAGGGCAAACAGAATATTGACATAAAATAAACTTAACTTCTTTAAAAAAACAAACCTCACTGTTTATCCAGCTCAAGTAGTTAAGAATAAAGTTATATTAGAGATTGATTGCTCTGAGAAAATAAAGATGTATCAGGCATATTTCTAATGTGCCCAGAAGCAGCAACTCGTCTCTAGACCACATCCCTTCTGTAACTATCCTCCCCAAAGGGCAGGCACAGACCTGAAACCAAGCCAATTTCTAAGTGGCTTTCCCAAGAGGAGGAAAACATGGTGACCCAGCCATGGTGAGTACAGAAATCACCAAATCCTCAAATAAGAGAGACCTTATATAAATTTATAATCATTACTGTAAGAGAGAATGTGGAATTTACCCTTCTTCAGCTCCTTTCAATTTAACAAGACAAACTGTAAAGCCAAATTATTTGCTGTGTTTATTGATCAGAAATAACTGTTTTGTTTGTTAGCAAGCTCAAAAATTTAGAAGAAAATTAGAAAAACTGAAAATGTTTAGAATGAAAATTATAGCTAAATGTAGTTAACTAGAGTTGATAATTCTGAGTAGTGTAAATCAAAACTGTGTTGTACACACAGTACAGGTATATATCAGAACTGCTGTTACAGTGTAATGTTAGATTTTATATATAAAATCTTATTTATAATGTAAAAATGTACTCTTTTATTTCTAAACTTCACAAACTTACATTTGCAGGTAAGGGAATTGAAAGGATCACAAAACAACAAACTTCAGCCTTCTATTCTGCTAAGTAGTCTATCAAACAATATGAACACAAATGACTAAATGTTTAAAATACTGCTAATGCATTTACGATGTCAGATCTCAGACCCTGTGCTACCCATGTGCAGGCACAGAGCACTGTGCTAGCATCAGTGCCAAGGGAAGCCTTGAAAACTTAGAAAACACTACAGAAAAAAAATTCACTTCTGTTCTTTGTATTATTCCGACCTTTATTAAAAGACTAAAAGGGAACTAGACAATGTAACTCATCTCTCAGATACACACTTTCGTGCCAGAGGAACAGAGGTGGAAACAGTAGATGCTACAAAGTCTTCTTTGTGAAACTCCACAAAGAATATTTTTAATTTTAAACCAGAATGTCAACAGGGTTGATTGAAATAAATAGAAATAAATTAATGCTAAATAATTACTAAGGAAGTTTTGTTTATGGAAATGAATAATTCAGTGTTTTGCAAACTAAGCTCAAGCAGCAGCTGCTTTGCTGACATTAAGCTAAAAAGAGCTTCCTTAAAATGAAAAAGCTTGAACAGCATAGGATCATCATGTTTTCCATGTCAAACAGAGTATGTTACTCCTAGGTCTTCTGGGCTTGGTGTAAAATATGCCACAGTTACAATACTAACCAGCCAATCATGTAAGGAGTCTCAGCATCACCATTTTCATGGGAAGACTCTGTCACATTCTACTTAACTGAATATATGCATAATTTCTGGCCTGTTACATCTCATAACAGCTGGGAAGAGAGAATAATTCAGATTTCTAACAATCTGCTCCTGGCCTGCTTGGTCCTAGGTTTTAAAGTAATTCCAAAATGAGCCCTAGACTCTCAGTCTCTCTTCTATTCGAAAAAGAGCAAAGAAGGGCACTCCAAGTTATCAGACTGAAGAGACACTGTCCTGTTTGCTCTTGTTACATAACACCCGAGTCTTCCATTCAAGCAGTCAGCAGGTATTAACGTGGAAATGTTTAAAAGGTTACAACTACCACTCACGCTCAATCTGATGTCATAATAAGACACCAACAGCAGTCACAAAGGAAAATGAGGTCCTGTGCCCATGTGATCTCTGTTGTGCACGGCAACTAAAGCCTGCAACTCTTTGTGGATCATGAAAACATGGCAGAAAGAAAACAGTATCCTCTGACTTTGCTTAACTAACACACAAGAAGTGCATATGAACATGCCATTTACATATATGCATGCATACTATCTAGATCATGTTGAACACAAGCACCTCCTCTAACATCTGTCCTATCTTTGTGATGACAACATCCTTCTCTCTTTCTCCCCATTTGGTTCTATGAGACAGTCTGACTGCATCACCCATGTTGGCTTGAACCTTGCTGTGGGGCAGAGCCAAAAGTCACTGGTCTGGTGCATGCTACTTCTTTATCCTCTACAAATTCTACATTTTAGCTCATTCTTCTAGTAAGTAGAGACTGAGCATATCTCTCCCTCAAGCTGTGTTCTGGCTGTGTGGACTGTATTGTGAGATCAATCAGAACACTGTCCTTTGAAGCTTATTCTCAAAGGCAGACAGGAAGCAAAGCACTGTGGACTGTCACAGAGTCACAAGAGGACAGTGGAAGCCGGGGCTAACGAGGGAGCCATGGGATACATTTTCGGTAGGAATGTCCAGGAAGTACCCTCTGAGGGAACTGTCAGCGGAAAAACTTAAAGAAGCAAGGAATCCAACAAGATCATTACACAGTCAGTAATACCAAAATGTCTAATTCTGTACACAACAACCCAAAAAAAACTTACAAAGAAAAATGGGCAACGAGAAAGAGAAGAGTAGACGAGACTACTAGATCCCTA
>NC_022012.1:90123597-90124948 GCF_000317375.1 Microtus ochrogaster
AAAGAATAATGGCAATTTCACAGGCTACATCGTCAGTATATTGACTGCACTTGCCAATTGGTACCTATTTCCCTTGATATCTGCTTGATGAGGGATTAATTTCAATCTTAATTACTAATATTAGCTCTCAGATCACATATCAAGTAGTAATTATGTCTCTGTCTCTCTGTTTCTCTCTCTCTCTCTCTCTCTCTCTCTCTCTCTCTGTCTCTGTCTCTGCGTGGGTGGGTTGTAAAAGGTTAAAGAGGGAACAAAGTTCAATGATGTGGAGGAGAGCACAAATACCAGGAATCTAAACCCACTGCAGGTAGTTAGATTATTAACCAAATCAGTAGGAAAGCTAGTTCGGGGCAAGGCTCTGGAGTGACCGGGGCTGCAGAGGTGGGGTAGATAGGACCCCGGAAACCGAAATAGTGAGGTGCAGCACCAGGTCTGGACACATGAACAGACCAGTGCATGGCAGTATCGGAAGGCCCCAACAGTAGTAAGGGACCTAGATGGGCTCCCGTCTCCACCGCAGTGTTCTGTGTGGAATGCAATGAGGGCTCAGTAAGTTCTTGGTCTGGTATGTTTTTAGAATGTCTGTGTGCCCACATGGTCTGTATCCCCTTTGTTTCATTTACATGTGGTGCAGTTTTTTATTTTCAGGATTAACTTATTATCAATCTGTGCTTCACATGCGGGGCTGGTGCCTGCATATGCAATGGCATGCAGAGTCATCCTTTCTCTGTTTGCGCTTAAAATGGAGCCAAATGCTGCTTTGTGAAATGGAGCCACCAGAGCAAGACACGGCTGAAAGCCAATGTTCCACACAGTCTGGAGGAGCTTGGTGCAGTGCAGGGCAGGGCAGGGCAGGGCATCCTGATCCCAACAAAGTGCTGCCAGGAACTGACAAGGAGCACAAGTAGGAGATTCTCAGGTGACAGCATCCATGAACATCACTCATGATGAGAAGTGGAGGGCTGAGAGAGAAGCCAAGCCAAAGAACCAAAACGTCAAAGAGTCTGTTTCTTCCATCTTCCTGACACACGGTCTACTTATAAAACAGAATGGTGTCCACCCTGGAATGAGCTGGGGTGACAAGCACTCACCACGCTGCTTCTAAACAGTTCCGTGTCCACGTCGAAGGCAAGAGCCTCAAGTTACCCACAGGAGCAGCTTCAGTCGCCTCGTTATGTAGATAACTATTACACACATCTTTCTTTTTTTTTTAATTAATTTATTTATTTAAGATTTCTGTCTCTTCCCCGCCACCGCCCTGGAATGAGCTGGGGTGACAAGCACTCACCACGCTGCTTCTAAACAGTTCCGTGTCCACGTCGAAGGCAAGAGCCTCAAGTTACCCACAGGA
>NC_022012.1:90132513-90140279 GCF_000317375.1 Microtus ochrogaster
CACAGACGACCACTAGATCCCTAAGCACGGCACAGACGACTCCATCAACCATTCCAAAGGCACAGCTGTTAGTGCTAGCAGGTGTCTCAGCCACACAAGACTTACATTTCAAAATACCACATGGCTAGCCCTCGGGTTACATACACACAGGCAGCACTGTACAGAACAAGCAGGTTTTATTTATGTATTTAAAAGTGCGTACACACACACATATGTGCACACACTTATGCGTGCAAGCACGCACACAGAAAACAAAGAAAAAGAGGCTATGAATTTGAGAGAGTAAATGGGATACATGGGAGGTGTTGAAGGGAGGAAAAAGAAAAGAAGGAATGATGTAATTATCTTATAATTTCAAGAAAAAATACATTATTAAAAAATAAAAGGTTTGTAATAAAAACAATCCGTTGGGAAAACATTATTCATAAGGATATTTCTGGAGTTGCAGAATGCAGAAACTTCATCTTATTTTGTTTGATTTTGCTAAACAAAAAGCATCAGGAACTAAGCACTGACACAACTTCTCCAATGGAACCAAACAATTAAGGGCTAAGTCCAAAGCAGCAAAGCCCGATCTCTACCAGTACTGACTCACGGGCTGGAATGACTGATCTAGAAGCTACAGCCTGCTCTAAGGACCTCTGTGTGAGCCAAATCAGTGAATACACACAGATTTTCTAAAGAGAGGCCGGGGACTAGAAACACAGCTCAGGGACAGAGCATGGGGCTGTGGGTGACACTTCCCAGCACTGCGAAACAAAGATGGGCAGTGTGATGGATACACCACAGGCAGGACAGAGGGTACAATGAAAGTTCTCACTCAAAGGCTTAGGCTAAAGAGTTATTAAATTTCTAAAAGTAAATGAAATACTCTTAACTAGTCTGAAGTTTCTAGTATTGCTGATTTATGCTGGCTTTAACTTGGCTGCATCATTTCCATTAACTTCTTGTATTAAGAATTTTCTTTGTGCTTGCAAAATAGAAGATCCATTCCAAACTTCCAGCACTCAGGGTCTACACACAAGTCCATTTGTTGCACTTTTAACTTGTTTTTGTTAAATAACTCCTTCAGAAAATAGCACATCTGTTGAAATACCACATACCCAGCGATGGCATAACCGCTTAAGTCTTCTTAGCTAAGCACCACACTTACTTTTAGGAAACAGGAATTTTCTATGTTGGCTATGTTTCCTTTAACACATTATTTTCAGTCTTCAATGTACTAGGTATAAAACGGAGGATGAGAAACATTCCCAACATATTCCCCTTAGATTTAAATGATTCCAACTACAAACAGCACTAGGCTGGGTACTACCATTGTTTTAAAAATCTGCATTTCTTTAGAAGTGTTACCTTTCACTACGTACAAAATAAAAAAAAAATCTGGTTCACACACAAAGTGTTCAAACTATTTTAAAAACTAAATATACTTTGTTATAGAGTGCATTAGAAGGAATGTTTTCTATGCTCTTATCTTAAGGATCAAAAATACACACATAATAAGAAGTCTAATTCAGCTATTAGCCCAGTATAACATAAGCCCAATTACTATGCATAAAGAATAAAAACTCGGGTTTATAATGGAAATGTCTACTGGTGGGCACCACTGTTCCCAGCCAGGAGCAGCAGATGGGAATGTTTCATAGACTGTGTAGGAAACAGAAGTTAATGGAGCTATAAATAAGGAACTCACGAGCATGAACACTGCAGCAGAGTATAGGAGCCTCTGAAAGCAGAAGATGGATCTGATATAAACCCATCCGATCGTTCCCTGTAAGTGCCGTTCCACCAACTTCTAGAGCTATGGTTTCCTAGGCTTTTATAAAGGAGAAGTTGTCTGCACTGCTGTACATAGTGGCTTCACTCTATACTCTTAACTATGATGCAATCTGCAAATTTTCTTGCAAATCCGGCTTATTGGGTTTTCAGCCTTTACGGTTTTTGGTAGCCACATGGAGCTCCTGAATGACCAATGATAAAGCTTCTGGTCATAAAGCTAGACACAGACAGTTTTCATACCTAACCTAGTATCGAAAATTCTTGAGATCACAATAGGACACCCTACAGCCCTTTGCAGAGCCACCAAAACCACTGCTCCAAGCTTGCGCTCGCTCTCTCTCTCTCTCTCTCTCTCTCTCTGTCTCTGTCTCTCTCTCTCATTTGTAAAACCTATTAAAACATCTCCAAATCCACCTAACAGAAATAGATAATAGATAAAAATGCATTTGCTGTAGACAGGAACTTATTCTGCATAACAGAAAGGAGAATCCTACCCTGGATTTTGACACATAGCACTCACTGTTCTACAGGCAAATAAAGCAACTGTACAGAAAGGCATGCATAGCAAGGGAGGAGGAGCATTTCTCTCTTTCGTGTCCACCACAGTCGCTAAGACTCTCATGCTACAAGGCCAACATCTCACTGTTGACAGCACTTGGCTACAGATTTGCCCCACCCAAAGATGACCCTGACAGTGACTGTTTCAATGCGCAGACACTGAGTTAGGACAGAGAAAAAGGTCCTATGGCGTGACTACCTACTACAATCAAATTCAAAGCTATATTCAAAACAAAATCAACATAGTTTTAGCAGGATTGAATGGACTCTCAAGTTAAAGGAGAACTTTATTTATTTGCTTATTTATTTACTTATTTGGTTTTTCAAGACTGGGTTTCTCTGTGTAGCCCTGGCTGTTTTGGAACTCACTCTGTAGACCAGGCTAGCCTCAAACTCATATATCTGCCTGCCTCTGCATCCCGAGCACTGCCA
This sequence comes from Microtus ochrogaster, assembly GCF_000317375.1. Classification (NCBI taxonomy): domain Eukaryota; kingdom Metazoa; phylum Chordata; class Mammalia; order Rodentia; family Cricetidae; genus Microtus; species Microtus ochrogaster. The sequence goes on from NC_022012.1 coordinate 90,135,283, forward strand.
TCTCCTAACTAAAAGGGAGAACTTTTAACGATGTATTTTGACCAGTTAGATGGCTCATCTGGTAAAGGTGCCTGTCACCAAGCCTGATGACGTGAGCCTGATGACGTGACGGGTATTTGGGACTCACACTACGCTCCCCGCCCCCAAATATAATAAGTGCAACTTTAGAAGCGGTATTTTGATTCAAAGCCTAGAACCTAAGATTCAAAGCCATACTTCTTTGAGAGCTATGTATCTCCTCAGCGAGCTGACAAGCATCCCCTCAAGCTTAGCATGCCCAAGCTCACTGACCTGGATGTTCATGGCAGAGTTCACAGCTCTGCTTCTAGAGCCCATGTCAGGCTGATGTTTCTTGTGATACTTTCCATTCCCACGTCACCTCCCCCAGAAGAGTCCTTCCACTTGCAGCCTTTGTCAAAGGAAAAGCACCTCTTGACAACCAACTCTTCCATCCACCCTGAGCCACAGTGAACATGATTTCAAGCTCAAGGCACTGGGACAAGCAGAAGAAAACGGACCCATAAGAGATTAAAAGATACAAAAGTGAAACTACTATCCTTCTCTTCCCGCAAAGTCACACTTACATTAGAGTCCTGGAGGAGCCACTACATACAGAGACCAAGCAGAGAAGCAACTAGGACTCCAGACGATCCTGGAAGCAATGCAAAGCTGGTGGAGATGTGAAGTGCAACTTCTCAAGGGGGAAGCAACTTCCTGCATTGAGATTTTTAAAGCCTAAAACGTTAGAAATGGAGTGTCAGTCGATAAGTCCGAGAAAATTCAACGTCTGATGAAACCTAATGTGACAGGAACAGCAACTTCAGCATCACTGGTGAATCCCGGGCTTCTGCAAACTCATCCTGAGATGATCTTGACACTAAGAAAGGAGTCCTAGAGAAGAAGGTCACGGTTTGAGAGGCCGACAGGCCACAATGGATAATATGAACTAAGCAGGTCTTCCAATCCTCACAGGGAATGTATGGGAAGAAAAGAAGCAGCATTTAGTCAAAAAAGGAATGTAACTAACTTGCGATTTAAATGTAAGAGCTCAGGCTTGATCCTACAAACAGTGGTGAATGTCACTGAGCTGTGCACCCAAGAAGCTTAACTAGCCACGAGGTTTCGGATGGAACTGGAGGAGGAAAGAAATCTCCAGATGAAGAAAGATAGTCTGTGTGTTAAGAGAACAGGTCAGACAAAATTTGATGAAGAAACATCTGAGTAAAAACTACAGGATACTAAATGCATAAACCTTTCCTCAGTGTTTAAGGAAACAAACAAAAGGAGCTTTTACAAGGTTGACACTGGACTAAAGGAGAATTGCGCACTGCAGACCTCACAGACTCCAGGCAGAGTCAACAGAGCGGAACTCAGCCCCAATCCCACTTCCTAGGAAGTGCTCCCTGAACAGACGCATCAGCATCCTCAGAATGCCTCCTTCTCAACAGAGTGCTGAAGGCACGCACATAGGATGTCTTGAGAAAGAGCAGAAAGAAACAAACAAAAGAAATCCACTCAACACAAGAACTTCTACGCACCTTCAGAAGACTTCGGCAGGGCTCAGCAAAACCACCCAGGGTATGTCATCTTTCAGGGATCCACTTACTAGAGAGGATAAGCCAATGTACCCTCACCCGGAAAGAAAACTCCCTCCTAAATGCCATTAAACAATGGTGCTGTCCCCTGCTCCCCCACCCCCCACACCAGAGCAGCAGAGGCCTCATAAGAGCCCACAGGGGAGGACAGACATCAGAAAAAGGTGGCAGGATGTTAAAGAGCATTTGCTCACAGAGCTTCAGAAACAGCAGGACAACTCTGCAGAGACGCCTCGGGAAATGAGGCAGCATCGCTCGGATGTCACACTATGTAAGAACTTACTAAAAGCAGAAATTCAGGAAAACTGTATTTCCAGGAACCGTTGTCAAAAATGAGATGAAAAGAGATAGAGACTGAAAGTCAAAATAAATCCCGAGCAGTGTGAACAAACACAGCAGAAACAAAGAAGAGAGTACAGACATAGGTAAAATTCAAGTGGAACGGTTTATAAAAATGAGTCAAAAATTTTCAGTGAACAGATGCAGGGAAAATGCCTCCCAAAGTAGGGCCAACCTCCCCACTGCCATCCAGACAAGGAACACAGCAAGGAGAGGACTCCGCTTCCATGGTCAGGTCACAGGAGCCTGTGGCTGTCTCTTTCTATGCTCTCTCTTCAGCCAGGGGCTGATGCCATGCACTGCTACATGAAAAGAGACTAGATTGACAAGGAACTGAGAAACAGATGCTGCCAACAACCAAGGAGTGAGCAGATCCTTCCCAGGTCAGGCTTCAGAGAAAAGAAAATTACTTTAAAAGCTTGAACACTCACTCTAGCAAGCAGTAAGACACAGTCTTACAGATCCATCATGTAAAATAGTCACTGCAATTCTTTTAACACAAACTTTCTTTTCCTGGCAAACTGCTGAAGTTTCATTTTTCCTCTTAGCCATGATTATTAACATGTTTACACTCCTTAGCCATGATTATTAACATGTTCACACTCCTTGTCTCCACATTCCAAAACATGCTCAGGGTGTGGTGCCTGCGGTCAACATTTCTTTTAATACTAATTACAAAACTTAGAATTATTTTCAATTAGATCCTTGACAAGACCTACATCTTTCTTAATAAACTCTTAATATCTAATGTTTAACATATAATGATGGAAGAAAAGAGGCAAGAACACATGTCTTAACAGGATTGGCCTCCTTTTCTACCACAAGATGGAGATAGTGTAAAAGCATTTACATATTGCTATAATACTATATAAATAGCATATATATACTACATAAATAGCATATATAAAATACTATATAGTGTGTATATAATTATATAAATAGTAAATATATAGCTATATACTATTTATTAAAATACTTGATATCACAGCTCAAAATCAAAAACAGTAAAAACCCACTGTGCAGCTTTGTAGCTTCCTTCTAGGGGATAAAAATTTAAATACATACAAATTAACACACACAAAATCTTTTCCAAATAGGTTAATAACCACATGAATTTTCACATCCAATATAGACACATGCTTAAATATTCAAAACATTGCATTGCCATATCTGCACACAGGCTTGGCGTGCACCACCTGGACAGCCAACGTTTAGCTAGTATTTACAGTAACATCAAAACAAACTGCTTCGCTCACCACATTCTCCAACTGCAGACATTGCCATGTGAGTCAGCCAGACCTCCAGCAATCCAGCACTCAACAACCATTCAGACAGAGTTCATGGGCAATGTTAAACTAGAAGAAGTAATCTCAGAAACTGAGACAAACATGCCCAAGAGAGTGGCTGAAACCAAAGGACACATTTCCTGATGACTCCCACCCCACACCCAAATTACAAACCTAATTCCCTGGTATATTAAATAATGGACTGGTCACCAAATAAATAACTCTTGAAAATTCATGTCTTTAAAAACAAAGGCATTTACTATTATACAGCATTAATATGCTTTTACTTCTAACACTGTAAACTAGATTTTAGTGTTAAATAGTCACATTCTATAGCTAAGGACAGTGTTCCTCGGTGCAAAACTCTCTCCTCAAAGAGCTCACTAAACCTATTCTTAGAAATATAAAATAAAAAAATAAAAATGGGCTGTGTTAAAACCGAACCCTAGAGGGCAATGAAGCTCCACTCTTTACTTTGGAACATGCTCTGCGTTCAGTTCCTTGCCAGTTTACAGATGCCCTGACCGGTTTTACATACTGGACCCTGTGCTTTAGAACAAAAAAGAAATGGAAAGAAAAACCAACGGGGTTGTGTCCTATCCACTAATGAAAACACCAAGGAAATGATAATTGCTGAAAAAGGAATATGGTACATAAGCCTACTCCTGAATACACATCACAAAGTGGATATTAACACTCAGTAGGAATCAGGTGCCAGAGAGGAAAGATATATTTAACGAGTCATTTAATATAAATGCTGTGCATAACTTTACATTCATTAAATAAAATGTTAAAATTTATAGGAAAAAAAGGTGAAGAATCCAACTCCAATAGCAATTAACCCTACATTAGCTCCCCCAATATAACTCAGAATAGAGTTCTTCCTCCAAAGTCAAGAATCAAGAAGTCTGCTGACTATCCACCAATGAGGTAGCAATGCTTACACTCAAAATACTGCTGGGAGGAGGAAGCTGTTTATCATTATGAAAGTGTGTATGCACGTTTTTTAACACTGAAATACTACCACACAGAAAGACCACCAACCTCCACAAGTTGGCAATGGTATTTTAGTGTCGACCTTTTTAGATACACTCTTAAAATCTAGGCATATATAAGCCTAAAATGTACACATCAATAGGGCAGCATGACAGACTGAGCCAGAAACTTACCTGCACAGGTCATAGGAACTTGCAAGAAAGCCATACTTAGTTGTTTTCTGTATTTCTTCAGTGCTGGGGATTGAAGGCAGGTCCTTACCCATCTAGGTAACACTACCACTGAGCTATAGCCCTCACCTAGTTTTCAAAGACAGGAACTCCCTGGGCAGATTGGCCTTCAATGCAGGATCCTCCTGCCTCAGTCTCAGGTCCTGCACCGCAACTCCCGGGCAGTCATATGTATTAAGGCCCCAATGAAAACTTGAAATCACCAACTCTTAGTTTTTTGAATGTGCTTCTCTAATATGTACTACAACAAATTTATCCCCCGAACCATAAGCAGTTTTGAGATGAGGTGGGATGACACACACATTATTCTCCCTACAGGAAGCCCACCAGTGCTTCCTTATCTCCAATGATAGAACCATCCATTATAGTGTAAAAAAAAACCCACAACGCACAGGCTGGTTCAACACCCTCCCTCTATGCCACAGTAATTTGCTCCACCAGATTTATAAACTATGTACTTAAGCAGGGCGGTGGTGGCGCACGCCTTTAATCCCGGCACTTGGGAGGCAGAGGCAGGCGGATCTCTGTGAGTTCGAGGCCAGCCTGGTCTA
>NC_022012.1:90140902-90142655 GCF_000317375.1 Microtus ochrogaster
CTTTGACCAGCTTCACTTACTGAAGAACTTAAAGGCTGGCCTAGATGATCTGTAACTCAACCTCCATGATGAAACAAGGGGCAGTCAAACTCCAAAAACCTAGCAACTCTACAGACACCAAGACTAGCAGCCACAATGAGAAGCAAAGCTGCAGTGTGTGTAGACAGCAACAGTGACACAGGGCAGCCTGAAGACCGTGCTACCATGTAGCCTCTGTCTCTGTGCCTCTTTACGGAGACATTAATAAAACTGCTCCATTCACCCAATGTTTAATTGTTTCTCACTCACAACACGTTGGCATCATCTTCTTGGTGTGAAAAGATGCTTGTATATACACAGATGGTAAATCTGTTGTTGTTGTTTTTAATTTCCATATAAGTCTGTACAGTGACAGATGAGGCCACTGAGCTAACTCGGGTATGCAAGATTATGAAGAAAGAATAAGTTCTAGTGTGTGGATATGACGAGCTGCAGCTCACCATCTGAATTCATGTCATCAGGAAAGACATGGGAAGAAAATCTAGCATGGAAAAATTCCATGATGTACTCAACCTGAGCTACTGAGTGAGGAGATCTGAAAACCATGGGCATTCATGAAATCAAACACTTGCAGTGGGCCATAGGCCAGCTCCTTATGGCCATATTACAAAGAAAAGAATGGGTCAGGCTTTTAACTTTTAACATCATCATCAGAAGGTACGGTTACTGAAACTCTCAATAAGATCAGACAATAATTTCCAAATATTTAGTCATATACACTAAACACAAAGTATGACTGTGGACAATGTCCCAAACAATGAATAAGATAAAACTACCTTAAATTTGAGTTTATGTCATATACTGACACAATCCAGTCTGTAGTGACTGTCTAACTTCCCTGAACGAGGGCTTCAGACTCTAAATGTAGCACTAACTTTTCTAAGCCAGCATGTTCAGTTCATATGAGTGATTTAACCTGCTCTGTCGCAGTACCCTTGCGCCTGAGTACAGCCCTGCACTGCTATGCTAGGCTTGGTACTTACAAAGACGACTGAGTAACTTGGGTGGGTAGCTTATGTAGGTAGCATGGCTATGCCAGCCAAAGGGATAACTCACACCCATTTAACATTCAAAACTGTAGCTGTGCTAGTAACTTAAACCTCACGAAGCGATACCAAGACAAAGGACTACTGGCTGCATGCTAATGTTATTTAGCAATTCTTAAGCCAAGAAGGCTTCTTAGAATTTAAAGACTTAACCAATCTGACAGAGCATCTATTTGAGAAGATGAAAAGCAATGCACACCTAGAACAGCTGTAAACGACAGGCCACACCACAGCTGGTGCCCTCCCAGAGCTGCCTGTCCTTTCCATTCAAGAAGAGAAACTATGGCCTGGCAAACAAACATGGCTGCTGGCCACAACTAATCAACAAAATCAAGCTTTAAAGAATGCAGAGGTAAAACTTAACTGTCATCAAGGTCCTATATTCTGCTGTAAAATCAATCTTCTTTCAATTTATTAAAGTCAATCTTGGTGGTATTTGGTGGTATATGACTATAATCCAAGCACCTGGGAAGCTGAGTTGGGAGGATTGTGGTCAAACACTTTCTGGGCTACACAGCAAGGCATGTCTTTAAAACCAATTCTATTAAAAAATAAAAAAACTGCTAGGCTGTGGTGGCATACACCTTTAATACCAGCACTCAGGAAGCAAGGGCAGGAGGATCTAGACAAACAGGAGGGAGAAAGGGAAGGAGGGATGGAGGGATGGA
>NC_022012.1:90142755-90153550 GCF_000317375.1 Microtus ochrogaster
CATGCACAGACACACCCCGTAACTGGTGGTTTCTCTGACGACCACCAGTTCTGGAATAACCACTCTGAGGCTTAATATTAATTACAAACTGTTTAGCCAATGGCTCTGGCTTATTTCTAAGTAGCTTCTACATCTTAAACTAATCCATTTCTATTAATCTATATATTGCCACATAGCTGTGGTGTTACCTCACATCTTGCTTCCCTGACTCCACCTTCTTTTTCTGAGTATCTTTCTTTGGATTTCCTGCCTGGCTCTATTCTGGCTACTGGCCAAAGCAGCTTCTTTATTAACCAATGGTAATAAAACATATTTACAGCATACAGAAGGGCATCCCATATCAACACTCCTTATGTTTTCCAAATCTTGTGAATTAATTCTATGAATTAAAAGGAACATTATATTTTCAAATTTCTTTCTTTCTTTTTTCTTCTTTTCAAGACAGGGTTTCTCTGTGTAACAGTCCTGCCTGTCCTGGAACTTGCTTTGAAGACCAGGCTGGCCTCAAACTCACACAGATCCACCTGTCTCTGCCTCCTAAGTGCTAGGATTAAAGGCCTGTGCCACCACTGCCCAACCATATATTTTAATTAAAAAATTAAAAATTTTACTTGTCTATTCAGTCTTTATTACCTTTTTTCAATAAAAAATGGATAAATGTAAAAACACTGCTAAAAAATATAGAAAACTTATACATCACCAGTATTACTGGAACATAAAAATAACTACGGTTTCCTCATGAAAATCAGTTGATAGCATTTCTCATAACTGTAAGTATTTGACAACCATCTCTTGCCACACTGTGTGCTATCTCCTGTAGACTCCAGAAGAATAAGGACTAACCCCCCCCCAGCCATATCTAAGTCAATATTTATATTATGCACACAGCTATGTATATGATAAATGTCCATTACTACTTATTTTAGTAAACCCTTCTCATTCTTAAATTTTAAAAAATTTAATTAAACTGGGGTTAGGAAATTTTTTTCCAGTGAAGCGTCTGCACGTCTCTGGCTTCAAAGAGTCGTGGAAAGCAGTGCAAGTGTGTGGCCTGGAGAACACATGAGCAGTGGAGCTTCATGCAGAGACAGCAGCAGAGAAGATTTCACCATCAGTGTGGTCAGGTGCAGTTCCTGAATGAAATCTTGCTGTGACCTCTGGCCTCCCATAAGCCAATGAGACTTAGTATGTTCTTAGTGTATGCAAAACTCCTATCCCATAAAGTACACAATAGGTAGAAGCCCGACAGCTAAGGTTTTAGCAGTAATCTTATACATGATGCTATGTCAGATATCTTTATGAATATTTTACGGCAACATAAATATAAAATTCTATTAGAAAAACTACTAGGTTGGGAAATGACCACATTTGTAGAATTTTATTTTTTTTACCCTCTTTTCACAATATTGTACCAACTGACGGTTCTTTACAGCATAAAGACGTTTCTCAAAGCCTTGCCAACACTATTCATTGCATGTTTTCCTACCCACAGAACTCTCACCATATGTGAGTAGAGCTGTTTTGACAGTGCTGATGTGAATACTAGCTAGTTAATGAAGTGAGCAGATCTTAAGCATACACACTACGTGGTGAGATAAACGCCTGTTTAGTACCAATCAGCAACAAGGCAACACTGAGATGGCTACAGAAAACCCCTCCATGTTCCTTTCCAAACAGTACCTGCCCTACTCCCATCAACTAATCCAGTCCATCCTGGACCACTCTGTTTATAAAGACTGTGCACTTCACTCAGCAAGACATTCTAAAAGCCATCTCTGCTACCGTGAGGAACAGCAGTCTCTGCTAAGCAGTGGCCTACTGCGTGGGGACCCTACAATTAGCCAACTCCCTCTCCCTTTGAAAGAAACCTAGGCTACTTGCGATCTGCAGTTGTTAGGAATTTCTAGTATACCATCTACCTTGGCCTTCAGATCTGTGATGTGTCCCTCCTCCTGGTCCTGGTAGAGGTAAACAAAGCAATGGTTCAACGATCTTAGCTATAGCCAGTGGAGTAAGTGCACCACTGGGGTCACATGGAGCTTGGCCTTACCTTATGCTACAAGTCCTAAGGTTTGTTTCATTTTTTTAATCACATTTTACCATCTGTAAAAATATTTTAGATTCGATAGTTCTAATGATCTTTAGGATCATGTTTCCTGTAATTTCCATTCTTTGGTTTTTAACTGGATATATTTTTGAGTTTTAGCATGTGCATTTCTTAGTTTTAAATTTTCTAATTAAGATTTCCTGCTTTATTTGCTACAAGAATATGTTCTTTTATATTCTTCATTACAACTGCTGTTTTAAGACTCTTGTCTACTAATTTCAACATCTGAGTTCTCTTGATGTTACCTGCCTTCACTAAGTACACTTGAGAATGTATCTCTGCTTCCTGCACCTGTGGGCACTGAATTGTTTTTATTGTATTATGATTACTGTGGACAGTGTGACATAAAGACTTTGAGCTGTTAAGTTTCTGTAAAAAATTTTTTGTTTCATTTAAGCAGACAACTTAATCTACACACACACACACACACACACACACAATCTTTTCAGGGCCTCTAGTTACATCAACACCTGTCTTTGCCTAAAAAACTTCTCTAGAAAGATAAAAGGGTTCTTTTCCTTTTTGCTCATTTGGTGCTGCTGCAGTTACAGCGATCCCAGCAAGAGGAGTTGCCCACCTCTATGGTTTGACTCCCCTTTCATTTCTGTTTTTGCTAGTAATGACTTCAGGGGAGAAGAATAGAGGAAGGCTGACTTCTGATGATGTACATTTCATGGCATCAATGGTGACTCAACTGGCATATTCACTGTCCTAATTCATCATGATATATACTTATGACTTGTGCATGATGTTGGATACGAGTAAAAGAAGTGACAGGTTTTCATTTTCAATACACACACACAAAAACAAACAAACAAACAAACAAACAAAAAACCTATGAAAAGGACCAAGATCTACATAGCTCAGGCTGGGCCTGCAATCTCAAGACAGCCAGCAATGGCCTTACACTCACACTCCTCTCTCAATACCCGAGCATTGAGGCTACAGGTGCGCAGCTCCACACATCAGGAGCACATCTGTGTGACTTAGATTTATTCTATAATTCACACTCCCACACACACACACCAAAAAAAAAAAAAAAAAGGAGGGGAGAGAGAGGAAGGAAGGAAGGAAGGAAGGAAGGAAGGAAGGAAGGAAGGAAGGAAGGAAGGAAGGAAGGAGAAAAAGAAACAAAAAATAAACTAGGAGTTACTGGGCTGCAACTGTGATCTGTGAGCTCCCATTTAAAAGCCAGATGCACAGATGATACAGCCCTTCCACACAAGCTCTGCGAGTAACACAACCAATCGGACACTGAAACATCTATTCACTTCAGGCACTGTGGTTTACGGACTCCACACAAAAGGATGACTTTAAGAGGTTTTCTTTATACTAGTCAATATAGTCTAGAATTTTGTGGAAACCACACAGTCTCTTTATCATTCCTGAACAGATAAGAATTTCTATTACACTATCCTTCAGTCAAAACACAAAGTTTGCATGTGCCAGGCTCTAGATCCCTAGAAGAATGCAATCACTGTATTAGGATCATCAGGTAGCTTAAGCAAAGTGTGATCTTTAGCAGATTTTAAATACAAGGGCACAGGACTGTTTAAAGACTATAACTAATTTTGGATTAATTTCTCATAAGATGAAAGGATTTAAGTCTATTACAGGAAAATAATTAAAAGTTGATGTTTAGGAATACGAGGATAATAAAAACTTGTTAATGAAATAGTGGCTGAAAAGCCATGTCATATTTTATAATGATGTTTATTCATTTTAACAATACTGTTAAGTCTTAAGACATGCACTTCTTTGCTACTGAGCTCAAATGTAGACTTTCCACAATAAAACATATCTTCAAGGATTAATTGCACACATCAGTTGTTTTAAAATAGTATGCTCACTATGGGAGGCAGACAGTAAGAGCTCGCTATGCAAGCATCAAGATCTGAGTTTGGATTCCTAGCAACCACATTTAAAAGGCCAGGTATGCTGCCAAGTGCCATTAATCCTAGCACTGGGGAGGCAAAATAGGAGGGTCTCTGGTGCTTGGGACCTGCTGGTCTTACCCAATTGGTGAGTTCCAGACTCAGTGAAAAAACATATATCAGAAAACGGGGTTGAAGCCACCTCTATTTCTGGCCTCCATATGCACACACATGCACAAATCTGCACATGCATGCACATACCCTTTCACATAGACATCTATACACCATATAAACACAGAAATAAATACGTAAACAAAGAATTAAGTTCAGCTGCTTAGACAAAAGTCCCTTGTTAATATTCTCATTTAAATATTAAAAGTATTAAAAGGTTACATTTACTTCTGAAATCACAACATTCAAGGGTATTTATGTCTAGTTACATACGGCAATTACAATAAGCCATAAATCTGACAGGAGAAGCCTGAGTTTACAAATTCAACAACACCAGATCAACCATTAATGACCATCATGATCTCTTTTTGGTTAGTATAAAACTTAATTCAGCTGTCTAACACGAGGCCTCATAAGAAAGGCAAGAATACTGCTAATTAACTTTTATTATGTCCACTCACAGAAAAGAGGTAACAGAGCACACCTGATACTACAGCTGTCCCTGGAGAGGCTCGCTCTTGGCTGGCATCAAAGAACTTGGATTTGGAGAGTGTTCTCATCACTATGCAACTGATCAGAGTGGCTTACTGAACTCAAGTTGTTTGTACAAACAATATGGTTTATGCTGAACATCTGATTTCCTTCTAGGAATCTGAAATCATGGTACCTGATGGCAGAAGTTGCCTACAGACCCAACTCCCAGTAAAGCTTTCTGTCTATGGATGGAGTCTCCAGTAAGCTTCTCTGGTAGACAACACCTAACCTATATTGTCACAATCCCACATTGCCAAAGCTAAGACCATGGTAAGTGACTCTACTCAGAGAAGAGCCTTGGAAATTGTATATCATTTTTATGACCATGGCTACATACTAGGTCCTTAGAGCAAATCACTGAATCCAGGGTGGTAGGAACTCTACCACAGGGCCACAAGCATCAGCAGGACTCTGCACCTGTCTGTAACTCTTGAACAACATTGTTATATACATACAAGGTCTTCACTATACTGGTGATTTGACAGATGACCTTCTCAATAGTCAAGCCAGTCTGAAGCTGGGTCACAGCTCCACTTCAGTGTCAGTTTAAATCAGCAAACTGATGCAAATGGCAAAAACACGGTATGGCAATAATGGCATAAGTCAGACCACAAAGGAAATAAAAGGTGCGGGACGCTTCAAGCGATGCAGCTGGGCAGAGACAACTCATCACAGGCAGTCTTGTTTCGATGCTCTTCTGCAAAATCCTAAAGAACATCCAACATGCTCCCACTCGGGTTTTCTTTTTTGTCTCCTCACACAACATTAGACTCCGGCCAAAAGCAATGTATTTCAGCTGCACGTGGGTGACAGAAGGGAAGCGTTTTATCAAGCGTCTCTGCTGCTTAATGTCAGCGCTGTAATGTTCCAAGGACACACTCAAGTCATACTTCTTGTTGCTTTACATTTATTCCTTTAGAGGGCACCTCCACTTTCTGGCCAAAAGATCAAAAGACTACAACACAAACATAGGATAAAACAACGTAAAAGAAGACCCAAAGCTAGGTTAAAGAGTGTTCTAGGCAACTTTTGATAACAAAATCTTTTTTATCTTGATAATAGAAAGGAAAATCTTACTTTTTTCAAACCAAACATCATGACACAACACAGCAAATTCATATCAAATATCAATTATATACTAGAAAAAAACAAAAACATAACAAGTAATTAACCATCTCCTTAAAACGAAGTTAGTAATTCCTAGAACCATGAATGAAAGAGCATTGAGGCCTTCACAGCTTTTCAGGAAGGGGCTTCTGCTTGGGCTTAGGGACGGGGACAGGGGTCTAGAAATTCAGCCACTGGGTTTCCCATCAGGCCCATCTTCAGTGCACTCAGCGAGGCAGACTTTAGTCATCTGTTCTAGTGGTTTTATTCATGGGTACAAATACTACTGGCAGAAAAGGACTGATATAAAGTTTTCTTTTAATATAAAAGTTACAGACTTGTCAGAGTTTACACTAATAAAATCACAATTCTGTGTATCTAATCTCTCTATATATATACTGCCTTTACATAATAAAGTTTCAAAAGGCGGTAAGTAGAGCCGGGCGATGGTGGCGCACGCCTTTAATCCCAGCACTCGGGAGGCAGAGGCAGGCGGATCTCTGTGAGTTCAAGACCAGCCTGGTCTACAGAGCTAGTTCCAGGACAGGCTCCAAAGCCACAGAGAAACCCTGTCTCAAAAAAAACAACAACAAAAGAAAACCATATTTGTGTTTCTTATTTTATATATGTATAAAACGCACAAGCACACACACGCATACACACACACATTAGACAGGGTTCATCTACAGCATATGTTAGTCTCAAACACTGGATGCTCCAGCCCCCACATCCCAAGCACTGGGATTACAGGCATTTACAGCCAGGCACAGTGACACACCCATTTAATCCCAGCATTTAGGAGGTACACAGATACAGAATCACACCATTGCATACTAAAGTTAAACTTTATCACTTGGAAATGAAATAGTCAAAGTTTTAAACATTACCTATTGTTTAAAGCCAGTTTTATTGCTCTGGCTTTATTATTCAGTTTAATGAAATGGGAAACTTAGAATAAATAGTGGTAAAGTAAAACTCAATAGTGCATGGATAACAAAGGTATCATAGATGCTGGTTAAAAGTCATAATGGGGAGAGCACTGGTAAGTCCACAGCACCCGTCCGAAACGATAGTCACCAGGGCTCTCTTCACATCAATAGCCACCATTTGGACTCTGGGCTTTATCGGTGTCCCAGCTGGTAATGGTGGAAGGTTAATGCCTTACCCCATTCTGTTCCATTTTCTACCCTAATTAGACCTCCAAATCTATAGCTGTGAGTACCAAGTGTCTGTGCTCAAAAGAAACTAATTAATGCTAGCAAATTAGATCAAGTCCAAAGATTCGACAGGCAAACGCTTAGTTAAATGCTCGCTGTTAATAGGAAGGGTAGCTGTCAATAACCGCCGCTGGTGACTAGAACAAGGCACCCGTCTTTCACTGAAAGTGACTTCACCTCTCGCCGTCCCTAGAAAGGCTTCCATCTATCTCCTTCACAAACCTAAGCTGCTGCCAGTCTGACCCAGTTCTTACAACCAGCTGGGTTGAAAGGACATGGGGGAAAAAGTAAACAGAAAAGCTTTCCTACACAGCATGTTCTGACATTTAGCAGAAAGTCAGAATGCTTCTTAAAATTCCTATATCTTTATCCAGAAACCATACAATTAGCATACAAAATGCTCCTAAGTGAAATCCTATCATCATGTAACAAGGAAGAATATAAACAGTACATAAAAGGCAATACCCTGGCTCTCAACTGTGACTTACTGCTCTGCTTCAGAACCGCCTGTGGGACTAACACCAGTGTACACTCCCGTCACACGGCAAATGGAGACTAAGGAGCATTGTGTGTTCAGAAAATAATTTTACGTTCTAAGCACTATTTAGGAACAGTCAATATTCAAATATTCAGAAATCAATTACAGCATGCTTCCTAGTAATGGGAAATCATTAAAATAATCTAAATGAATCTCAAATTCTGAGATGCTATAATGCACGGTTTACATTTATTTACTCATTTATTGTGTGTGTGCATGTTTTATATGTGTGTGGTGTATGTGTCAAGATGCATTTTGGGGGGTCAGAAGACTGGAATGAAATTTAGGTCTTCAGGTTTGGTGGCAAATGCCTTTACCACTAAGCCATCTCACCAGCCACTAACTAAGATGCTTTTACTAGGTAAAATAATGGAATTTTTAAAACCAAAATCTTAATATGCTAAATAACTCTTGATAGAACTTGAAACTGCAAGTTTTGTTTTCTGCCATTATAAAGTAGTTACCATAAAGCACGAATATTTTACAGTTCTCTCTCATCTCAGGAACCAAAACAGAATCATTTTCTAAAGTCAGTGCGGTTCTGAAACCCAGAATCACACAGTTACTCTGCATTTTCATCCAAATCTTACAAGTTACCCAGTAACTAAGTTAGATTCCTCGCACTCGAGGTACCATGGTTAACGGGCTACAAAACAGAACAGATGCACTTGTGTTCACTCCTCTGGACCGGCGATTCTAGGAACTCATTTCCCTGGCAGCGGAAGTTCTACTCCAAGAACTTTATTCCACTTTGAAGGTTTCCCTTGCCTCCCCTGAAAAAGATTGTGTTTTGAAAAGTCCCATGAGGCAAGTGGAAAACCACCCCTTGAGATTATTAGTGTGACACCTGCCAACACCAGATGTGTCCTGACCCCTGCAGGTGCCAATGGGCTAATTTCTGCTGACACCTGGGGTAGGGAGCTGGAGGGAGGAGCGCTGGATAAACAACCAGTCTCCAACGAAAGCACAGCAGTCAGTACAACAGAAGGACCTCAAACAAGAGCAACGTAACAGAAGGACTTTTCAGGCAAGAGTAAGATCACAGAATGATTCTAAATTACAAACTGATAGAGGATTTCAAATATACGATTCACACAAGTCATACAACGCGAGCAACACAATGCTACCATAGGCACTGGTCCTGTTTCACTGCCTCCGCTGTATTCCAGAAGTCGATTCGAGAGTTGAAGGAGGAAAAGAAGAAAAAGGTCCTTAGCATGTTAACTTTACTGACAGTCATAAAACTAGAGTTGATACAACCTGACTCCCCAGAGAGAAACTCGCAGCCATCTCACTAAAAGTCACTGACATGCTTGGACAAAGGTGACAATGGGTACAGAGAGGGAAGGAGGTGGGAAAAAGAGCCTATCTCAGCATAAAACAATAAGACTTTATTCTCATTTTATGCATTATGAGTGTTTTGCCTACACATACATCTGTGCATGGTATACATTTCTGGTGCCCAACAGGACAAACGAGGGTATCAGGTGGAACAGGAGTTACAGATGACTGGGTCCTCTGCAAGAGCAGTCAGTGCTCTTAACCACTGAGCCATCTCCCCCACCCCATTAGCAAAATTTTGCTGCCTTTTGTTAATGATGGCCAATCCAAGAGGTCTATTCTTTTTAAAGACCTATCTACAGTAAAGTTCCCGCCTACTTTTCTAACAGCCCATCAACTACAGACTTATGATGGTCCCAGTTCTTATCACTTTGTGTTTTACCAGTGTGTTACATACCAATCAACAATATTTCTAAAATTACCATACATAGGAACAGTACGTGATTTACATAAGTAACTTCCACTTCAAAACACAAGACAAAACAGAGTACCCACAAAACGAGTTCAGCAAGACTCAACAGGAAGGAAAGCCATCGCTGTGTGAGCCTGTGTGTGTACTCCAGACCAGGCTTCAGATGCAGCCAAGGCCCGCAGCATACTTGACTTTCTCAAGCCTCTCTCCAGAACATTCACGTCTAGGTCTTCTCAGTAAACTACACTCTGGGAAGGAGGCTTTTTGCTCCTAAACTGGAGACGTGCTTTTAAATTGTAAATGAACTGATTGCTGACTGGAAGTCTGAGACCTGGAATGCTGGTTTCTGGTGAAGGGTGAGAAGCAACTCATACATATTAATTCACTGACTACTTGACTTCGAGGCAGAGGATTAAATTCACATCATATTATTACAAATGAGTTTGATCTTTATATGAATTTATGAATCTTACCTTCAACTTGTTCAGCACACCTCTCTCTGGCCTTTTCTCTCATTATTTTGGGGATCAGAACATCTTTCTCCACATGTCTGAGATGCTGCTCTGAAAGAGATTTTATGGTGCTGTCAGGTCAATAACCAGATAGGGGAACATGATGCTAACATTATAGTTTATTTACCTGAGCAAACATGTTTTCAATGGCTCTTTTGCTACAGGATAAAATTGTGATTACTATAAATCATTTAAAATATTTTTATATAAAAGAAAATGGGAAGGTCACAAGCAACATGTTTCTAAAGAAATCTCTATAAATTTTATTATAACATTCTCTGATAATGTATTCTACTCAGACTTGGCACAAATTTAAAGTCTGAATCTCATTCTTACTAATGTAATTTGCAAATGTTATGATTTTCAGATGCTGAGATGCAGGGATAGATGAAGACACAACATTAAAAGATACGTGAGAAGTGTGCCCCACCTTGGGTTCAAGTAGCCTAAGAAATTATAACTGGCACAGGAAGACTGGAACTGCAGAGGCCTATGAAACTGTGTGTGATTTCCGAGCTCTCTGAATACATCATCCTCCACGGGCTGAAACTGCAAACGAGCAACTGCAACCACAGCCCACACGCTCCCTGAATTCTGAGCACGCTGGAAAGTAAAGGTTTCCTTATAAATCCGCATGGAGTTCAAAAGACAAAAGGGAGGTGAGATGTGATTAAAGGAGATGCCGCATTTCCATGAGTGCCCCAGGAAACTGAAGCCAAAGTGGGTGCTACCCCATGCAGAACCAAAGCAGCACCCAGAGTCACTAACCATCCGCTGCCAGAGCGAAAGAAAGGTACTTAACCCACAAAGTCCAGGGAGTTCCCCAGGAATTCTCTAAGAAGATTTGGAGCCTCTAAACTCTTTCCGGTAAAAACCTATCAATAGCTTTTGGGTATGGGAGCTATGAACTAACTACATATTTATAGAGAAGATCTCTCTCTCTCTCTCTCTCTCTCTCTCTCTCTCTCTCTCTCTCTCTCTC
>NC_022012.1:90153650-90168689 GCF_000317375.1 Microtus ochrogaster
CACACACACACACACACACACACACACACACCAGGCAACCAAGGACAAAGCATCCAAGAATCACCTCAGCTTAAAGGACAAAGTGGCACAAAAAAACCAAGCACAATTTATAAAAGAGTAAGTGACTCCTAAGAGATAAAACCTAAGAGAGAGGATGTTGAAAAAATTACAATAAAAATAGAGAAACAAATAAACAGACATGAGTCCTCAGACAGAAGTGGGGCAAGGACTGTCTAAATGCAGTTGGATAAAATGCCTAACTCTGCAAAATGAAAGGCACGGTGCCCACAAAGGGGAAGGGCACGATGGACAGGACGTCTACCGGATCACTGAGTGGAAAGATGATAGAAGTTACTTGATGTCTCTGAGAGGTGGTTTCCTTATGCCTACGACCGCAAGAGTCAAACCCCAATTAGGAGTGAGGTTAAAGGCTTTCAGATGCAGGAACTAAAATGTTTATTCCAAGTGATTGCCTTATTACTACTGAATGACTGAGAACCATGTTTATGCTCCAGGACCCTAAGGTCAGAGGACTTCTTTGCTAGGGCTCAGTGACTGGTGTTGATGTCAACAGAGGACTGGTTTACAATCCATTCTTTCTTCACTTCTGCATCTGACATCTGGGCTGGAATGGTCATAGGCAGGGCTTGTTTGCTGTAAGTCACCTACAGGCCTCTCTGTCTCCTATGAATTCTCAGTTTGGCAGGTGGCTCAGGAGACCTCAATCTGAGAAGAAATGTCTAGAGGTGATGCAATTCGAGACAGCCAGATGAACCCCATGTGGCCTTTCCTGATCTTGTCCCCCCAAACCATGCAGCATCATTATGATTCCAAGTTTTAGGGATGCCCCTCTTTAGGTGAGAAGAAACTGAACTCCATAGTTTGCATCCAGACCACATTACAAATGAGCATGAGAGATAGGAGATAATGTAACCTCTGTAAAACAAAACCGCAAAAAAAAAAAAAACCAGAATATACACTGATTAAAAAAAAATACTAAATGCTTTTTTAAAAAAAGTCCTATTACTGGAGTTACAGATGGTTGTGAGATGCTTGTAGAGAATGGGAACCAAACCTGCGTCCTCTGGAAGAGCAGCAAGTGCTCTTAATCACTGTGCCATACTGTCAGCCCCAAACAAACACACCTTTAATTTCACTTTTTTTTTTTTTTTTTTTGTGCTCTTAATCACTGTGCCATACTGTCAGCCCCAAACAAACACACCTTTAATTTCACATTTTAAAAACTGTAAAATAGCTTAACATTATCAAGTAATTCAGTATAAAATTTATAGACTACTCCACTTAACAACAGGACACTTATCAAAATAACCTGTAACTTGATAAAGCAAATCACTGAAAATCTGAAAGAAAAGCAGACAAAGCTTGACCTCTGGACAACAATGTAATTAAGTAAAAAGACAGGGACAGAAAGATCTCTGAATGTCTCTAAATGTGTTTAAAAACAGTAACACGTTTTTAGGTAATTCACTGGGTCTAAAGTGATACCCAAAGAAAAATTATAAAATATTTCAAAATTAATGAAAATGAAAATACATAAAAAGTTCCATACTACAGCTAAGACAGTACTTGAAGGAAATGTGTGCTACTAAGAGCCTAATTAGAAGCAGTAAGTCAGTGTGAGCATCTACCCTGAAACCAAAGGGATGATATAATATAAAAAGCAAAACCAAAATAACAGAAACAAAAGCAATGAAACAAAACTGGTTAAGATAATAAAAATTGATAAACCCTACTAAAACCGACGGGAATGTTCACAAATTTAAGTATGTACTTACAGATTTGGAACAATGAATTTGTCAATTAAAATAAAGTAGACATAAAATCAAGTATCACTCGTAACAGAAGAGAGCTCCAGTATAATCTTGTATTTACCGAAGAAACTGAATTTATAGTTAAAATTCTCAGCCCAAATAGCTTCTCTGCTGATTGAACATTTTAAAAACTAAGTTCTATACAAACCCTTCCTCCAGAAAATTAATCTTAGCCAGAAGTATCCTAATATCAAAACCAAAGTTAGAACAAGAAACACACATATACACACATCACTTTTACTACCTTTTTATGAATACAGATGCAAAATTCTTAACAATGAGCAAATTGAATATAATAATATGTCAAAAGTAAAGAAACAAAACCAGCAGTACTTATAACCAAGCAGGATCTATTGCAGGACTGTAGGGTTCAATGAACATACAAAATCAGTAAGTGAAATACATAGGGGGACACAACATAGGGAAAACACTGTATCACAACAGACACTGTGGCAGAAATACAATATCCATATAGAATAAGATCTCAATAATCTTTCTCTCTCTCTCTCTCTCTCTCTCTCTCTCTCTCTCTCTCTTTCTCCCACTCTCTGTACCCTCTATATCTATCTCTACCTCTGTCCTCCCCCAGGCCGAACTGTGCCCCCACTTCTCTTTTCCCTTGCTTCCTCCCCCCATAAAAATTTTCCATGTGAAAAGAACAAAGATCTCAGTAAAGTCAGAGCAGAGTGAAACTGCAACGTGATAATAACATCCAACTCTAAAGGGAAACCAAACTTACCCAGCACACCCAACATTAAACCTTCCTAAGAAAGACATCAAGACAGAGAAGACAGCTCTCACCATTCCAACCTGTCATCCTTAACTCTCTAGCTAGCATAATAAAACACAAAAAAAGTTTTAAAAAAAAAAGTTAAAATTCCAGATTGCAAAGGAAGAAGTACAATTACAGTTATGAAATATAAATAATTCTACAGAGGATCAGAAACAATCTCTACAAGAAAGCTACTAGATTTAGTAAAAGAATTAGCATGATTGACAGACACAAACAATGTTCAAAATTCAAAAGGAGATGGAACAGGAAAAGAGACACCGGGCATGATTCAAATGAAGCTACATAATTTCAAAAGTAATTTAGACTAGGAAGAAACTCTGGAAGAAAATGTAAAACAATAGCCAAGTTGTGCACTGCCCACATTCTCTGATCAGACATGCTGTACAGCAACAGCCAACTTCACACTTCACTGTGGTCATCAATAGCAGATCTGGTGAGACACCTAGGAATTCTTAAGGCAGGGATTTGGTTTTTTAAAGGGGGGGGGCTCCTCATGTTAAGAATGAGGAACAATATTACGATGCAGGGCTTAGGTCTCTGTATAGTTCCACAATGCATAGTCTGAAAATGGAACGATTAAATGAAGGGATAGTCAACTTAGCCAGGACTGAGATAATGTCAGCTGTAATTATTATTGGTTTGGTAACTCAAGTTTTATCCTTTAAAAGGTTTTGATATCAGTGACAAATGTGAGAAACTGACTGATAAGATACAATCCTTAAAAGGCCTATTAATGAAACTAAGAAAAATATCCACGCACAGACAGAGGAATTTAAAACAGAACCTACCACACCACTGTACTATGAAACTGAAGAGGAAAAAAACAACCTTAATTTATTCAATTACCATTCAAGAACAACCATCAGGATAGGCACCCCCAAGGATATTCAGAAGTTACCTGGGGTCCTGTACAAGTGTTAGATTTGAAGAGATTTAGGGAAGCAGTCATTTCATGTGGTGTGCATTCACCCTTCGTGAAACAGATGTTAAATTCATGAGCCACAAAATTATTCCACAAAAGTGGGAAGATTTAGTTATAACAGGACTGGAAGCTGGCCCTCAGTTAGAATGGAAAACATAGAGGAGAAACGATGCAGGGTCATAGAACAAGGAAGTAAGGTCATAGGTACAGAAATTTCCTAAGAATAGCTTCTTGGTGAGGCCCAGCTTGCTGATTTGCAAAGACGAATTACATGTCATAATCATACCTTGGCTCTATGCTATAATGCAGCTTCGAATGCTTGGAAGAATCAGGAAAGGGAACTGTTTCATTTACTAAAATTATACAAGGCCCAAAAGAATCCTTTACTGATATTTTTTTAATAGATTGGCTTCAGCTGTAAATAGAATGATATTCAGTTTTAGACAAATATTAATTGACTCTTTGGCCTTTGTAAAAGGGTGATTAGGCCTTTCTTTAAAGAGATCAGCACCCACAGATGAATGGATTAGAAATACAGCTGATAGTGGATCTCACACTGATGATGATACTTGGATAGAAACAATTTCTTAAAAACTTTTAAAAAAAATCAAAAGATTAGATGTTTTAATTATGGTAAACTAGGTCATCTGAAAAAAGGCATTCCTAGGAACAATGTTTTCTTTTTCCTAGAGATAATACAAACAGAAGGCACTACCTTCTGGAATATGCAGATGATGTGGTAAAAGCCAACATTAGACTAAAGGATGCAGATCAGTCTCTCACAGGCCCATGTCATTCCCTGTCAGCATTGGGGAAACACCTCCACAGAGCAATTAAAAGACTTAATGCCTGTTGTTAAAAACCATACTGCTTTGGATAACAAAACAGTTTCATTTGATAAAACTAAATTTTCAGGAGAGAACATAAAACAAGTATTTTGGAAAACTTCTATAAATGATCTAAGACCAAAGCTAAAAATACAAGTAGGTGGCATTGAAATTGAGGGTTTAGGAGACACAGGGAAAGACGTTAACAATAATGCACCAAAATCTTGGCATCCAAACTGGGCTCTTTGGGAGGTAAAATGTTCAGTTTCTAGGGGTTGGAACTTAATCTCAGGTAAAACAAAGTGTAACATAGGCCAAAAGTATATAGGGCCAGAGAGAAAAATTAAAGTCATATGTGGCTAACATAGCAATGAATTTATGGGTATGTGATTTGTTACAATGGAATATCCAGATTAACACTCCTCCAATCTCAGAAACAAACCATCAATTAATGTATGCTTCTGAGAAAAATATTAATAGGCATTATCAAGAACATTCACTGACTATTCAGGGTGTACATAAACAGACCATAATAGCTGCTGATCTTTCAGAGGTACCAACAGTGTTACCTTTAAAATGGTTGACTAACAATCCTGTCTGGGTGGAACAGGCTATTCACATCAGAAAAATTACAGACATTAAAACAGCTGATACAGGAGCAGCTAAATGTTCAACATATTGAAGAACTGACTAGTCCTTGGTATTTTACCATATTTGTTATTAAAAAGAAATCTGGAAAATTAAGAATGGTAACAGATCTAAGAGCATGGTGGGGCTTAGAGAGGATCTCAGCCTTTTGGATAATGGAACATAAGAGATAGGAGGTTACTGGTGGCTTCTCAGCCTCTTCTCTGATCATTCAGGTTCTCACCCCGATATCTGACTCCCAAGATTTACTGATGAAGAATAATTAGATAAATGCTTCACTCTGCTGCTGATTGTGCTCATGCTTACTTTAACTCTACATATATTAAAATGCCATACAACTATAGACAGAAAAATTAGTCAAAATAGGAAGTGTGACTAAGAGTCCACAACATGATGACATATCATCCCTGGCTTCCACAATGAATCACAAAAGCATGTTCCAGCCTCTTCTGTTATATTCTCCCTGTGCCCCTGTGAGCTACTGATACCACAGAGACACTGTATATGTTTGCATGTGTCATGAATGACAAGGCTTTATATATTAGAACACGGGACTCTGGTCTCCCCCCAGTACCAAGTTTGGTCCTTTTCATGGCAGTAACACCAGCTGAGAGGGCATGGGCTGTAGTTACATAGCTTTCCTTAAGGCAAAATGAGGGAAAGCTATGTGGAAACTGTACGAACTTATGGTTTCTTATGAAGATTATTAAATTACTACAAAGTAAAGTTATGGCTTAAGAAGGAAAGAAATTTTTGAGAGCAGAGAGCCTGGGACAAGCAAGGAAATGCAAGTGGCCTATGAACAACCCTTTACCCGTGCTCCTTTCAGCACCTTCCCGGCACTCACTGGCCAGAACACAAACAAACAACAATGCCAAAGGTAACCTAACAGGGCAGAGGACAGGATCAGCGAGAGGAGTGGGAAGGGGACAGAGTATAAGAGGGATGTGAATGTGATATGATCAAAATGTGTTTATATTCATGTGTGAAAATGTCATAATGAAACAGTATGACAGACAACTGACATATGCTAACAAAAAGATTAAAAAAGCAAAGCCAAATGCAAGCTGTAATAATTCATCACTACCAGAATGAGTACATTTAAGCCACTGGCAACACTAAATGATGGAGAATGGAAAAGCATGCATCTGCTGCTGGTGGGAGTGTGAAACACGCTGGGAAATGCAGACTGCGTGAGGGGTTAACCAGCGCTCAGCCTGTGTTCCTTTCTTCTCTGTGTAGCCCTGGCTATCCTAGAACTCTCTTTGTAGACCAGGCTCACAGAGATCCTCCTGCCTTTGCCTCCTGAGTACTGGGATTAAAGGCGTGTGCCACCTCCATCCAGCCTGTGTTCCATTTCTATGTATTCATTTGGCAACGAAATTAAGCAAGATACGGAAAAACAAAGTGTACATCATATTAGCCAAAATTGACTTAGCAACAAAACCTGATAACCTATCACTGATATTACCAAGGAAAACGCTGATAACATTCAACATGGATAAATCTCAAAAAACCTAAGTTAAACAAAAGACAGACACAAGGGTATAGGCTACCGATTCAAGAACAAGCAAAATTAACCCACTTTAGAATATGTTTGCCTATGGGGATTGAGAGGGCCATTTCTGGTGGATAGTCTGAGACACATTTATAAAACACAAAACCTTTAAGGTTCATTGGCATTAAAATAACATAGTTTAAAAAATAAAAATTTGTTCTCAGTGTAGATTTTAACATCTAACTACTGGAAGTCAGACAATTAAGCAAAGTTTTATGATTTTCTCCTGAAAGATACTGCTAATCTTTTATTAACTTTATTTCTACGGGCAAAACTGTTTTTTTATAATGTGCTACGTCACATAACGTCAGCACCGCCTCCCTTGAGGCTCTCATTACCTTAGCAATGTGACAACAGGTTGTCTCTCCAGTTTCTACAGAGCCAAACTTAAGCTGGTTTACATCTTCTATGCTCCTTGGGAAAACAGAGATCAAGACTAGGACTCCTGTCTTTGATGCTCAGGTTCTGTTTACAGATTTTTTTTTCAGTAATCTTGATGGCAAGATTTCCTATGACTGTCTTCTCTTCAATCAAGGTAAGCATCAGTTATATTTCCTACAGACAAGCTCTGGTCAGGCTGAGGGCTGAGTGCTCCTCGTCAGAAATGCTTCAAACAGTGTTTCTGATTTGGCATTTATCAATTTTTGAATATTTATAAAGACTTCACTGGTTGAGCACCCATAAATTGTGTGTCTCAGATCTTAGAACATTTCATATTTCAAAATTAGGGGTATCCAATCTGTATAGAGATTACTGCCATTCCCTGGACAGTCGCTAGGAAGCACCCGAGACAGTGTTTGTGGGCCACCTGTTTCTGGCTTGCTAGTGGAGGAGCAGGAATCCAGCAGCAGCTGGGACGGCATTTTGCGGCATTTTGCGGACTTCTGTAAAGATTGCGCTGCTTTACTCAGTCAAAAGGTCTGAAGAGCGAATGTGAGGCTTTCTTCAGCAACTGCACTGATTGGACGTTCAGCTCTTGAGCAATAGCTCTAAGCCTGCCCTTCCTAAGGCCCACATCCCTAACTGACCGGCTATCTACACCAACTCCTTGTACTAAATGCCTCCATATACAAATACATAGATAGAGTTTATACCTCCTACTGATGGTTTCTCTGCTAGAGCCCTCATATACTGCTTATCAAGGCTTATCAAGACGTGTGTGTGTGTGTGTGTGTGTGTACAGATTCAATTTTCTAAGGTTGTCTTAATTATTATAGACAGCTGAAGCATAAGTTTCAATTCTCAAGGACACCATACATCTCATCCACAATTTCATGGTAAATATGCAAGTTGCTCTCCCGATTTCTTTGCCCTTGACCACACCTACAACTGTAGCCAATCTCTACTGCCTACGTTAGGAAGACAGATAAGTGTTTTAAGCAGCAGAGTGCAAGTGCTTTCGACCTTTGTAGGCCACCTACTATCTCTGTCCTGCTCCTGTCTGTATGTTCTAACACAGTTTAAAAAGTCACTAGCCGTTCCTAACTCACAGCACGTGGCTCATGATCCAGTCTCTTAAACTCTATACTATACTATTTATTTTTGTCTACCTTTTCTCCCTTGGTTTACTAGAAACCGCCATAGCATGAGGGTAAAATTTGCAAACAGCTATCTCTGAGAAGAAGCTAGAAGTATAGATGGACATTAAAGAACAGACCTAAAGGACCCTGCCAGAGCAGTGGAGCCTAAAGGGACTAAAGAAAAATGAAGATTCAAGGGGATCCTTGTTCCCTACCTCCGAGGGAAGGGACATGGCCATGCACAGAGACAGGATAAAGGACAGGAGGGAGGAGAATTCTGTTGTGGACATGCTGGATTTAAAGGGCTTGTAAAACACCTTGTCGAGCAGAAAGTCAGTGTCTGTGTGTACACGAAGCTAGGACTATCTGTCACACCCCTTGTCTCTTATATACAGTGTAAATCATAATTAACACTGTAACTGTTGAACAGAATCGGATAATTATGGAGTGCTGATCTACTTTATAAAATCAATTTCAAAGTTTCGCCTCTTGCTTTCACCTGCACAGTCTTTCTGAATAGCTTATTTAGTATGTACTCTGGGGAGTCTACTCTTTTCTCTCTAAATCTTGCGATGGTTTTAGGTAACTAAGGCACTGTTTTTCTGAATCAAATCCTGGACAACAGACATAACTGTATATACTGAACTAACTGCACTAGAAATCCACCTTTGTTATGAACTCTGGTTCTCAAATTCCCATCAAATACATTACGTTTAAAAGGCTGCAAAAACTTCTTCCCACCATTCTTCTAAACATTCCCAAGCTAAAGAAACTAGTCTGGACTTGCATGGGCATCACTTCAAGTCTCCAAACTCAGAATGTCAAATCAGAAAGGGGTGGGGACCCACGCCTGCTCCCCACAAGCACAGCTCTCATCCTCATCCAAGGAGCTTCTTACAGCAGACAGAGACCGCTACAGAGAACACACAACCACGGGCTGTCCAACTCAACCTGACACATTAGACAAGATCCCTAGACAGAAGCCCCAGGGAGCATGAAGGAAGGGGGCAGGACTGTCAGGGCACAGGACCAAGACACCTGCTACAGGCCAGTTTCTTCTGGACAGGTCAGAAATACGGGTGACTGCACAAGACATGCAAAGGTCACACAGGCTAACATGCAAACATGGAGGGAAGTTTCACAAAACACTACTCCTAGGTAAAGAGCGACAGGCAAGTCGATGGATTCCGAGAGAGGGAGAATCCATTTTTTCCAAGGATGAGTCCCTGACTGGTTACACAATTGTTAGTGGTAAACCCTAACACATGTACATATTAGCAGCACTCCTGGATCGAGTAGGGTTGTTATGGGCTGCGGGGTGTCCGTGTAACAATAGTAACTATAGAAGAAGGGGCTTAAAGTCTAGAGTGATATGAGAAACTCTAGAGTTGGAGAAAGGAGATGAAGGGGGTGGAACAGTATACTCATGAATGAAATTCTCAAAAATAAATTTTAATTTTAAAAAATGTAAGATAGTTTTGAATGCATAAATTCTCCTAAAAATTTTTTCACTTGATAGTATACAAACCATCATACCAATTATTAATTATAGTTTTGCATGTGGTACAAAACTATCCTCAATATTACAAACAAAAATTAGAAACTTACCTCCTGGTGTAAGTAGTGTGTGCCTGTCTTGTATATCTGTATAAGACCCTACAAAAACTATTAAATTTATAGTTCGCTACAAGGCAGCTATATAAATTTATCTTAAGACAAGAATCGGGATAACAGCACTGGGGAAAATTTCCAGAGCTCCAGCTTCTCAGCATTCTATCATCACCTGAAAGCCAATTCTCACCTTTTCCATTGGCTGCATTTGTTAGCTAGGGTTTTGTTTGGAGGTTCACATGTTCCTGCAATACGGCAGTATAAGACTGTAAGGCTACTGACAACAGCATTTGTTATAACCCATAAGGTAACAGCAAAGTAAATCAGAATACTGCAGAATCTTTCTAGGAAAGAATATGGCACATGAAGGGCCAAGTCTGTCTTTTCAGTAAAGAAAATATTCTGATTTAACTAAGAGATTTTAGAAGATTTTGCTTATTTTTATTTCATATGATTGTTTTGCTTATATATGTGTGTGTATGTATATATATGTGTGTTCGTGTGTGTGTGTGTATATATATATATGCATGTATGTATGTGTACTACAGACATGCCTAATGCACACAAAGGCCAGAATAAGGCATTATATTCACAGGAACTGACGTTATAGACAGCTATGAACCATCATGTGAGCACGGGGTGTTCTTAACTGCTGAGCTATATCTCCAGCCCCCTAACTTAGTATTTAGAATAATACCACCTTTAAAATAATAACAACAATAAATAACAACAAATAAACCTTACAAGTTACTCTTACTTGCATCTGAAGACATTTCCATGCCACTGTTTATTCTAGAGAAAAACCAACAAAATGCCTGTACTAATTAGATAAGTGTTTAATGAGACCACACTGTCTGTCTGTGGGTTCCTCCTGTACTGGTAGCTCCTAAGGAACTCGAAGACATAGGCCCTGGCAGGTGGTCTCAGTGTGGCACAGGAGCACAGCTCTCAGTTGGTATCTCTGCACCAAGTTCCCTCCACCCTTAAAATATGGATGCCCAAGATCTTCTTGCAAGACTGCTCAAATTCTTGTACAAAAAAAAGAAAAAAAAAGAAAAAGAAAGTGCAAAGTGAGGAAAGGCTTGGGGAAAGGCTTACCCTGAGAAAATCAAGACAGCTAAGCACCAGCGGTCCTTACACCATCTTCCTTTCAAGCCACTTGAGCTGACAACACAAAGGGACTTTAACAGAAGGGGAAATTTTCCTCCTCAATTAAATTTTGGTCTGCCTTGAGTGGCAAGAGCAGATGAGGCTACAGTCTGCACAGCATCCCTCCGTATGTATTACATCTTGAAGTGGAGGCTCACATGGGTGAAACTCATGAAGTGGCAACATCAAGATCATGAGATCCAGTACCCAGTCTTCCATGACACCATCACACATGTGGAGCAGGTGCCTACTTAAGGAACTCTGGCAAGTGAAGTTAAGTTTGCATCTACAATTAAACAATCCTTGGACAAGAAGGTTTCATAAGCATCTTGGGAGCAGGCAAAACTGAAAACTTCACACTTCTAGGTTTGCTTTTTCCTTTTTTTTTTTTTCCTTTTTAAGTCAGAAAGTTAAATAGAATTCTGGTCCTATGGAAAAAGCATTTCAAAAATTAAAAGAACAGCAAGAGAAGCAATCTGTCAATTAACTGAAAAACAGAGGAAACAGAAAGCGTTCAAAGAGATGAAATAGGAAAGGCTAGGTTACCAACAAATCTGCTTAAAGCTCAAGCTTCTACACAATATGGAAACCACATCAGTGAGATAGTTGTGTTTGTCTCTGCTCAGCTTCTGGGTCAAACACTGCCGTCTCCCACAACACTTCGTCTGAATGTTCGTCCTCGGGCTTCCGTGCCACTTGCTGCCTCATTCTCCTTTCCGGCCATGCCCCAGCAGCACCTATTTCTAGGACCCAGTACTCTGCAGACGGCCAGCTGTGGACCTGTCTTTTCTCAGCATTGCTTTAACGACAATGAACCTAAATGTATACCTGAGCAGGAAACTGACTTGTGTGGTGATCATACCTGATCTTGAAATGAGCTGTACACCTCACCAAAACCAAGAACCCTTAAAGGAATTCACAAGTTTCATTGACTTCAACTTTAAGACCATCTTTTCATACAAGCCTAGTTTCTCATTGGTTTCAAGTTAAAATGACACCAAGTTACAGGGAACGAAAGTAAATACTTGATAAAGGAATAAAACTTGCCTGTGACCTGCTTAGCAATATTCTGCCCAAATGACTTTCTTTTTCTCACAAACACGTCTGGGAAAAAGCAGAATATCCTCAACTCTGAATGCTTCTCAATGTCTTTGCTCATATCTCCACTGTTTCCTTTTTTAAACTTCAGAATTTTTCATAAAATTCCTGTAAAGAATGTGTCACACTCTGGAATGGGGTAGAAAATCACTGAGAGGTGATGAGCTTACTTCACAGAGCCAGCTTCTGTTCAAATCACATCTTTCTTGGTGTGGCTTTCAGATCTAGACTCAAGCATAACCAGCCCATGATAAAACATCGTTTCTTTTTGTTTTTTTTTTTTGCGTGTGTGTGTGTGTGTGTGTGTGTGTGTGTGTGTGTGTGTGTGTGTGTGTGAGGGAAGCACATAGCATTCCCAGATAATCACCTACTACCTATATCATATTTACCTCTAATTAAACTGGCAAAGATTTAAGTTTACTTCAGAACCAGAACTTGCCAAAATAATGGTATTAAAATTAACATATTAAAAGAATCCTGAAACAAATTTTAAATGTTTCAAAAATATCCTGGAAAATGGTAAGCATGCCAGAAAGAAATTATCAAAGCTGACATGGGAAGGTTTACTCAAGATCCTTTTTTTAAACATAGAAATCTTCACAAATTTTTGAATTATCCTGGCACATGGGACCATGCCAGTCTCTGTGTACTTCCAACTGATATGTGTGCTGTCAATCAATCACCGCAGGCCTGTCTTTAAGGTGCCAGGGCTAACCACCAGGCTTCCATGCCTGTCTCCGTCTCCTTGCCCTCTGCTCACGCTCTCAGCCATCTTGGAAATTTCCATGTCCCATCAACATGTCAATTCCAACTTAACTTTGACCCTTCACTTACCACCCTCCTGTAAGTTATATTACCCTACTCCCCCACCTCGAAGAAAGCTTATGTTAATATAGTTTGCAAGACACAATAATTATTTGAGGGGGAAGGAGGGAGTGTAAGGATAGTTTCACAAGTACCCTACCACACACACTTAGAAGCAGGTATGAAGAAACCCAAGGAAAGGCAGTCTTGTGACATTATCCAGAAACACACTGATAAAAATCAAATGCCAGCTCAATCTTCTGCCTTTACTTTCCCTTATTTTTCACTATCAAGATTAAATTATTTAAATCTAACTCAGCACTTCTGCATCTTAGGGTCCTTCTTGACCACAAACCCAAAAGGCATTCCTGGTTCCTCTAGCTAAGGTGACTGTCAAACATTCCATAGAACACTGTGTCTTCTCTCTCCAGGTGAGCAGCTACACAGAATGAATCCTGCTCTTTACTCTCCCGAGTGTGACTACGTCTGCAGAGAGTGCAGACAGTGCCTCAGATTAAATGTCACCAGCAGGTAGGATTTGCTTTTCAAAAGATACAGAGCCCTACCCTCCCCTACCACCATATGAAGATACATAAGCAACTATCTGCAGGGTGGAAGATCTTTACCAACATGGACATCAACTGGCACCTCGGATCTCCCAGCCTCCAGAAAGAGAAGCCGATATATTATGTTCACTGTTGAAGCTATCCACCCACTCTGAGTCACCCAGTCTGTGATATTTTGCTATGCTAGGGTGAGCCAACTAAGGAAGATTTTTTTTTACTCTAAGTTCTTGTCCTGGTTGTACCTAAAACCACCAGAGAAGGCTTCGCAAAGCTCTGATGCTTGGGCTCCAACAGTTATTTCAGAAGTGCAGAAGTATCCAAAGCTCCCCAAATTATGCTAACATGCAGCGCATTACCAAAGACGGCATGCGATATGTTCACTGACGCTATGTACTCTCTAGCTGTTCTTTCTAACTACCCTCTAACTCACAGCCAGCGTACAGCAGATAAGCAATGAAACCACTTAACAAACAACACATAAGAAAATTTCATAATCCAACAGTCATGGATATTTACTGTTATAAATACTTATAGGCACCACATCAGAGATTGTATACAGATAAGCTTTCTTATCTGCAGCAAAACATTCGAAAATCTACATTCTCAATTAACTGTGCTTAATTTGATCTGTAAAAACTCCCAGTAACAGTTCATTATCAGCAAAAAAAAAAAGAAACAACAACAACAACAACAAAAAAAACACAACACCACACCACTTCTATTCAAACTTCCCCAGCAATCTTACTCTTTTAATACAATGATCTAATACAGCCCTTTAGGCTAGAAATTTAATTTCATATCAATGTTCTTATCCATAAGTATTGGCAAGTATTTCTCTTTTTTGACATCTACAAATATATATTTCCACAAATATGCCATTAAATAGTACTAATTTAGTTTAATGAAAAATAACATGGGTTTTCTTTTGAAGTTTCTATGCTAAGTCAAGAACCCCTTGCAATTTATGATCAATATTCAGGAATCATAAACATTTAGGGCCTGAAAGCACGTTAGTAAATACCTGGTGTAACTTCTCTCATCCCGGAACCTATGATGCCACCTACAGCTGATACCACAGCTGAAACAGGAAGTCAGTGCCCCACCTAAGGAATTCGGTGATGAGCCCATGACCCAGCACAATGCAGGTGCCTTCTTGATGGACCATCTCCTACTGCCAGGGCCTATCCTGTCATAAATGAGAAACAACTGCTCTTTACCACACAGGCAAATCTTCGGGCTCTCTAAGTCAAGCTTCCCTATCACATCTATAGATTTCATAGATATTATTTCTTAAAAAAAAAAAAAATACTGGACTTAGAATGAGAAACACCATACACAGTCTATATTACTTTTAATACAATTTTTTGAAGGGTTTCTATTACCATTTAAAGACTGAAGAGGGAGGAAAATCAGGCAAACTTCTTATGAAACTTTTAAAGAAATAATTTAAGACTAGATTAGAATAAACAGGACCCTGTCACCAAAAAAAGGGGGATGGACAATAAAATGAAAATTTCCCAGTCAGTGACTAACACTTCACATAATTAATCACATAATGCTCAGGGGGTGGGGAGAGATTCTTCAGATATGTGTAGAAATCTAACTTAGGGGCTGCAGAGATGGCTCAGAGGTTAAGAGCATTGCCTGCTCTTCCAAAAGTCCTGAGTTCAATTCCCAGCAACCACATGGTGGCTCACAACCATCTGTAATG
>NC_022012.1:90168789-90197426 GCF_000317375.1 Microtus ochrogaster
GGTCTGGTGCCCTCTTCTGGCCTGCAGGCATACACACAGACAGAATATTGTATACATAATAAATAAATAAATAATATAAAAAATTTAACTTAATAGAAAGTGAAATTCCCAGTAAATGCAAGTGGTATTCTAAGGGCAAGCACCTCTAGCGCTATCTATCCACTAAAGAAGTAAGAACGGGCGCAAACCTAGCACTTCAGGAGCTGTCACCGCAACCTTCCTCCAAGAGAAACTTTACAAACCTGCCCACGGAATGTCGGCAAGTTCCTCCCCTCTCTTTCCACCCAAGCCCTAGCAGTGTTCCACAGTTCTCCACTTACAGAGTCCTGGAAGAAAACACCAATGCAAGGACAGGCACAGACAGACACAGACAGACAGACGGACGGACGCACACTGACCCATCCTCAGAAAGTAAGAGTGAAGAAGGACTCTGCACTGAGTGAGAGAGAGCATCCCTGGCCTTGCGAGAAAGGAGGTAAGGTGGGAAAAGGAGGAGAGCAGGAGGCAGGACCACTCCAAGGTGATACAGAGAGCAAAAATCCAAACTTATGGAACCCAAGTGCCTGAGGCTGTCATCTGGGAACACAGTAATAGCAGAAATTTTTCCTGAAATACCACAATAAGCAAAGATATAAGGAGGGGATTTTCTTGATACTTTCAATTACTGTGTATCTCATACTTTGTCGGGGGCTGGAGCAAACTTCTAAAACTCCTGTCAAGTAGAAACGGAAATAATTTCTGAAATGACAGCCCCAAAGAGAACCTGGTGTAAATTAAAGTTCTTACCTATGGCTGTAACCTATAAAACTATGTATCTAGTCTCTCAAATATTTTTTGGACCAATTTTTACATCTTCACTATATACTGGTTCCTTCACTAATTAATGAGTTGAGGAAAATCTTTAACACATATCCATTTTTTATGTGAGTCATAGTTTTACTTTTAAAAAACTGTATTTAATAAGCAAGAATTTCCAATCACTAAATTTGACTAGATTTTTTTCTAAAATATACAATGTTTATAGAAAGCATTATGAGTTTGCAAAGAACTGTAAACTGAAATAAGATAAAGTTAAATAGTTAAACCCTAGTATAGGAGAATGAGCTGTTCTACAAACTCTTGTAATATTATTGAGGTGAAAGGTTCCATTTATGACTGAAGGCTGGGAGGAGAATTTCCTGTAAGAACAGGAACTAGAGTAGGGGAAAAAGCTGAGTGCTGAGTCAGTAAACAGGGGGCTCGCAGAACACCCCTTTTCCTCTACTCTGTTTACACAATGGAACTGCCTAAGAAACACTTAAATGTCAGCGCATCTGGGAGTGCAGCTCCGGCAGGAAGAACACAATCAAAAGCTCAGTCTTGCTCACAGCCGCTTTACTTGGTATTTTGTCCTTTCTCCTGTCTTTCCCACAAATTACAGCAAAAAATAGCTGATAAACCCATGTGTGTGAAGAGGTTGAAACGAAACAACACCCAAGAATAAGGATGCAGTCTGCATCTCGCTGTTGGAGTCAAAATTTGAGAAAGACCGAAAGGAAAAAATAGCTGAGAATGTTTTACCACCCTGGAACTCAAGGCCCTCGGCAGCCAGATGTTCACCTCAGACCTACTTTCCCAGCGCTTCCCTTCAGGCTCGCTCGCCTCTGCGCTCTGGCCCTCTACGCACTCAAATGTGCTTTCCAGCGTTGGCCACTCTGAATGCCCATGGCAGTCCCTCCCCAATTGTTTTTTCATGGTAGCTTCTTCTCATCCTTGACATTTTAAATCAAATGCACTTCTCCATAAAGCTCCTAACTCAGCAAAAGTAGCTCTCTCCTTGCAATCGACTTTCTTCATGGTGGCTGCCACAATCTAAGATGATCTACTGCGTGGGGCCCTTGTTTGTCCTATGTTGCTGTTTCCTAGGTAACAGAGCAATACATGGTGTATACTGGGCCCTATATGTTTATTTAACCAAAAAGCTCTAAAATGGAGGCCTGGTTGATAGCCTAAGCTGGGAAGGAAACTTGGCTCCACCAGTCAACAGCTATGTAACCCTGAACACACTACAAGTTCTGAATTGGTGACACGTAACTAGACGGTAAGAAACTGGGGACAGCGAGCATGACGTCCTCTCGCTTTGTTTCTTTGTTGTTCTGTTTTTTTTTTTTTGAGACGGGGTTTCTCTGTGTAACAGCCCTGGCTGTCCTGGAATTTGCTTTGTAGACCAGGCTGGCCGTGAATTCACAGAGATCCGCCTGCCTCTGCCTCCCAAGAGCTGGGATTAAAGGTGTGCACCATCGCCACCCAGCTACAAACTTCTATCTCAAAAAAATATTTACGTTAGGATTCAGGATAATAGCAAAATTAGTTATGAAGTAGCAATGAAAATAATTCTAGGGTTGGGGATCATCACAACATGAGGAACTGTATGGCAGGGTCACACCATTAGGGAGGTTGAGAACCAGTGCTTTAACCTAAGTCTCCTTGTTCTCATCTGTATTAGATTATTTGCAAGGTCGTGAAATGCCAAAATTATACTGACTTTACCTGAACTTCCCTTGCCAAGGCCTCATTACGACCTCCTGCCTCTAAATCAAGATCATCAGTCTACAACTAAGTGTGACACAGCGTGTTCTACAACATATATCGCCGCTCATGGTGTTGCTTCAAAGCCTGTGTCTGCTGCTCACTGTTTCACAGCCCAGTCCCATTACTTAGCCTCAAACTGATATGGTCGTGTGGTGTTCCACAACTGCTTTACGCTCCAAATAATAGTACTGCCTGAGTTTACCACGGCCTGTGCTCAGACACATGATACATGCAGATACACTTATAGA
Organism: Microtus ochrogaster; assembly: GCF_000317375.1. Lineage (NCBI taxonomy): Eukaryota > Metazoa > Chordata > Mammalia > Rodentia > Cricetidae > Microtus > Microtus ochrogaster. The sequence goes on from NC_022012.1 coordinate 90,171,609, forward strand.
CTGAGGTCTACTGCGTTACATGGAAAATAAGCAGGGTGCTGTGATAACTGTATAAGGTTTGCTTTAGACAGCCAGGAGTTCTATGAGAAACTGTCATTTGAATCCAACTCTGAGGGCCAGGAGGAAGCCAGTGTGTAACGAGCTAGGGAGAGTGTATAGCACAAACTTAACCTCTCAATGCCTGTTTCCTACTCTGCGAAAACAAGAGACAAAGGAACCAACACGCAAATACTATTTGGGGACAACTGAATACAGTTAGCTTGATAATCAAGTGTCGAGCTCTCATGTGCAGCACCCACTTTCCTGCCTAGTTGAGGGTCACACGTGACCTTCCACTACAGGATCTCCAAAGGTTTGCCAGCCTCTAACTTACCGATGCCTTGAGTTTTTCCACCCATAAAATAAACTAACCCATTACCCTTCCCTTCTACTTCCTCACCCTTTCACTAATCTCTTCATGTGCTGGGAGTGAGCTCTGTAAGATTTCCTGAGTACCTGAATTCTATTGTAAACCCAAGTGGAACCATGCAAGTTAAAACGACACGGAAGATGTCTGAAGAGCCTTTCCAAGAAAAGGACTTCATCCGGCCATTCGGTCATGGAACCTTTGTGATAATGGGCTACAAGGGTGAACTTGGGAGCAGGAGGCATAAAACTCCCGGAAACAAAATATCAAACTGCACCAGCATGAAACTCGACTTCTTTCTGGGACAACAGTGTCTGCACCAGATACTGTTTAAAACGAACCTGTGCCCCAAAATAATAAAAAATAAAAAAATAACAGACGCTGAAGAGCTAATGGAAGTGGTCGCAACGAACCCAACGCCCCTCACTGAGCACCAAGAGCCCCAGCGAGCGGCAGATGGGTGGCTGTCACCGAAGGAGGAAACCCAGCAACCGGGCCCAGGGAGGCGCTAACCGCGGAAGCCGAGCATCCTCAGAGCACCTGGCCCAGGCCCTCACAACCACGCCGACCCCAGTACCTGCGGGGTCCAGCGCCATCTCGGAGGGCGGAGAAGAAGCCGGCCACTCGCGGGCTCGGGAGCGCCGGGAGGGGAGGAGCCTGGGCTGGGCTGCGCGCGCAGCCGCCCGCCCGCTTCCCGCAGGAGCCGTGCGGGAGCGTGCCCGCCTCCGTGAGGCCAGGCCACGCCCCCTTTCCCTGCTCCTACTTCCGTTGAGCTTTGCGCCTGCGCATGACTGCTCTCTGGGGACTCCTGCTCTAGAAGGGGCTGGTTTCTCCTGGAATGGCCCGGGAGGGGACGTGGTTATGCATGCGCCCCCAAGAGGCGGCCTCGATTGTCCACCGCTTACCTTTTCTATAGCATTAGGTGGGATTTGAGGCTTGGGCCTCTTCCCTCAAAGGCTCTTAATGTCCCTGTCATTCAGTCGTAATGTAAGTCCGTCTGTCCGTGTCAGGGTTCAACCTCAGTCTTGAGAGCCAGAGGAAAAGTAATTTTAAAACCTCTGCCTGCCCGAGTCCTGCTCAGAAGAGCTCTGTCTTGTGCACACTCCCGGCACCTAGAGTCCAGTTTTAGTAATAGCATGGGTCTTGACCGTCCTGGAAAGCTGTCGTTTGTTGCTGACATAAGGGGAAGGAACAGTTCCCAAAAGCCTCCTCGACAGAAGTAACTTTCTGGGTGGCCCTTGGGCCTGTTTCAGCTCCCTGACCGACCCTCAGTTCTGAGTCTTCCTCAGATCTCCACGTAATGAATGAGCTCGCTGGAGTCTCCAAAGGGTAAGGCCAGGGACAGATGTTTGGAAAAGCTCGAGCAGCTGCCTCTTCCCTGAAAGGGATTTGGGGCTTTCAAAATGATCCCTCTCCCCACCTACCTGCGGTCCCCCTTCCCTGCTGCTGCGTCCGCCTGGTCGGTTGGCAGAAAATATGCCACGGTTGAACAGGCCTGGAAAAGTGGGTCTCCGCTCAGCAGGGCTCCCGTTTAAGGGCCTGTTTGGACACACCGGCCCTCCTCACAGCTGCAGGCTGAGGTGCCAAGGTGGAGAATTAAACCTTCACTCAGCCAGGCAGGAAATCGGTTCCTGTGATTGAACGTTTTATAAATGTGCTTAGGAACACACATGAAATCTGTTACGGGTGCTCTTTTTATTTTTCCTGAGTGAAGGATTTAGAAAAACCAACATTTTGATGTTTCCGCTGTTGCTGGTTGGGACAGTCTGGCCTGAAGCCCAAGTTGACCTCGCTGGATGCGTAGCAGAGGGCCTGAATATTTTAGAATAGACTGAGTTATTTAAAAAAAAAAAAAACAGCTCAGGAACCCATATTCAGGTAATCAAACCAAGTATGCGAAAGCATAACTCAGTAAAGGGTGTAGTTTGGTCCGATTCAGTCAGGCAGAACTGTTTGTATCCTCGCTTGAATCCTGTGCCAGGCCTGTTGGCTTTGTGACTTGAAAATAAGTTCCAAGGATTTTCAGGACTTCAGTTTCTTTTTCACGGTCATTTTTAGGAACACACAAAACAGGACACATCCGAGAGACATTAAGGCACTACTTGTATACTTTTTTGCCATAACTGCGGCATGAAACATTATTATTACTGTTTTCTACTTAACTCATCTCTCAGAATAAACAATTGATGTTTCCTTTAGCCTTATCACAATGTTTTGGAAAATCTTGATTTTTCTGTGTTTCCTAAAATTGACTACTAAGCATTTCATACCATGAAAAGCATAGCAATACACCGCAATGGCTGGGGCTTATATGTCTTCCCGTTCTTACAGTCAACGGAATGAATGCTTTGGGGGAAAAGAGTCTTTACAACACAAACCATTCCTAAGAGTTAAGGCCTAGGAAATGAGATGGCAATTCAAAACAGAAGAAAAGTTCTAAGTTAGCACATTACGACAGATAATCTCTTCTACAGTACAATAGGAGTATAAAGAGTAAGAAAACCACATCATCCTGGACATTGAAACTGCATCTTACACAACCATGAACCCTAGCTGAAATAATGGCTGGCACCTAGTATTTCCACAGTAGCCTCTCAGAAGGGCTGGAGTACAATGGTGTTTGAGAGCACCATGGAAGATCAGCTAAAATTATGTCTGGCTTAAAAGGCAGTGGCCCTGGTAACAAAGGAGGGAAGTCATCTTTGTATCGTCGTACTAAAGCTGCAACAAAAGAATCAGAGATTTGAACCATTCTCTTTTTTTATGGTGAAAAAGTGTATATTTAGAATTAGCCGGCTGGGCTCAGTTTAGATGATTCCAATCTTGTTGGCAACACCCAGAGCATCATAATCAGGAGCCAACCGAACATATGCCTTCTCCCCGTCGGGCCTTATGAGGGTATTGACTTTGGCCACATCGATGTCTAGAGTTTCTTCACAGCCTGTTTGATCTGGTGCTTGTTGGTCTTGACGTCCACAAAGAACACAAGTGTGTTGTCTTCTATCTTCTTCATGGCCAACTCGGTGGTCGGGGAATTTGATGATGGCGTAGTGGTCAAGCTTGTTCCTCCTGGGGCGCTCTTCTGGAGGTATTTAGGCTGCCTTCGTAGCCGCAGGGTCTTGGGACGCTGAAAGGTGGGCGACATGTGGATCTTCTTCTTTTTGTGGCTGTGGGCGCCTTTCAGCACTGCCTTCTTGGCTTTCAAGGCCTTCGCTTTAGCTTCGGCTTGGGGAGGGGCAGGAGCTTCCTTCTTCGCTTTCGGGCGCCATCTTGACCTTGAACCATTCTTGAAGGGTATCTGGCACACAAGAGAGCTTGGTGGCTGTGCAGGTTGGCTGCTGTCAACTTGATAATTACCTAGACATATCTGAGAAGAGAGAATAGTAATTTAAAAAAATTGCTTCCATAAGATTTCCCCATAGGCAAATGTATAGGGCATTTACTTGATTAATGTGGAAGGCTTAGCCCCTGGGTGTAATCAGAGATTTGTCTCCCTCCCACCAGTTCCCAAATAACCACTCAGAGGCTTAATATTACTTATAAATGTTTGGCCTATGGCTCAGGCTTATTATTAACTAGTGCTTACATTTAAATTAACCCATTTTTATGAATCTATGTATTGCCATGTGGACGTGGCATTACCTCATTTTCTACATAAGTCTTGCTTCCTCGGCAGCTGCCTGGCAACTCCCAGACTCTGCCCTTCTCCTGTATCTCTGCTTGGATTTCTCACCTGACTCTATCCTGCCTTGCGATAGGCCAAAACAGTTTTATTTATCAACCAATGAGAACAACACATACTCACCGTATACAGGATCCCACAGCACCTGGGGGCAACGTCCTGGGTGGCATAAAAAAGCAGGCTGAGCAAACCACGCAGAATAGAGCCAGTAAGCAGTGTTCCTTCACGCTTCTGGTTCAGTCCTTGCCTCTGGGTTCCTTGTGCTGTCTTCTCTCGGTGATGGAGAATGGCCTAAGTGTTATAAGATAAAATAACCCCCTTTTCTTCCCAAGTTGCTCTTGGTCATGGTGTTTATCACAGCAATAGGAACCCTGACTAAGACAGAGGCCAACGAGTGGAATTATGTGAGCAATGGGACAGGGGTGGGAATCAAATTGCTGACTGACAGAAATGCAGGAGGAGGGCCTCAAAACCCTCTGAAAGATTTGGAAAGCTTTAAGATTTAAGAGTAGTTATAAATAAGAGTATACCAGAAGCGCCAAGAGGCTGATAAACTTAACGGTTAGGCACAAGCGTGTATGAACTTGTCATAAGCAGTCTAGAACATATGCACTATTTGAAGGCTGAGTAATAGAAAAATAGCTTTGGAGTCAATTTTTTCTGGACTTTTTAATATACTTTTTAGTGTGTGTGTGTGTGTGTGTGTGTGTGTGTGTGCATGCGCACAAGCACTAATGAGTGTGTCTTGCTAGGTGAGTCGTTATTGTATTTCACAGGTTCACAGCTGGGTAAGACTTGGTGCTTTTTCTTCCCTCTGGCAGCCAGCCTAGCTCCTGTGGCTCTGTGACGGCGGCCATCAGGGAGAAGGCGTCCAGGTCAGTACCAGCTTGATTTCTCCAAGTTCTGCGCGCAAAGTCGATGGTATCTTCAGCACTAGGCTTTACCCTCAAGAACTGGTGGGCAGCCAAGTACATTGTCAATAGGGGACATGGAGCCCATCCCCGGCACCCAGCCAACAACCTGAAGGGACGCATCCATACTTGGAAGTGGGCTTTTTGTTTGACTGTGGTATTTGGGAGGAGCAGTGTCATCCTGTAGAATAATTCCAATTGCACTATTTTGAAATATTATTATAAAGCCTATAACATGGGTTTCCACATGAGCTGGCAATTTCTGTTCCCTTAACTTGCATGTAGTGATTTATCTGTTCATTCTCCTGGTAAAATGGGTAAGGGGCTCTGTTTAACCTAAAAATGTAAAATTTAACAGGTGTAGCTAGTAAGAAAGATCTTGGAACTACACAGGGATGCCTGGACCGAGCTCAATTCACTCTTTCTCAATCAATTTTTTTATGTATCATTGTGTGTGTGTATGTGTGTGTGTGTGTGTATTATATACAATAAATCCCTACTCTTTGCTCAGGTGAATGAGTTGTTATTTGTGAATATACCCTTATGTGTTGATGATCTAGAAGATTCCATGGTTTAGCTTCCTAGTAACACCCCAGGCCACAGAAGTGCCCGTGTGACTAGTTCTGTGAGTATTGATTACATTCGCCCATTCTGGATCTTTTCCCAACTTTAATCATTCATGATAGCCTTTGGGACTGGCTCCTTTTGCCCAGCGTCACAGCTGTGAGATTCATCTACAGCCTCTAACATTCAGTGTGGCATTGGTCAAACTGCTTGTCCTCAGTTTCCCCATCTGTGAAGTTAAGACACGTGCCTTTGTGAATCCTCTGAGCCCAGGAGATGACCCATTAGAAATCCTGACAGTGGTGTCCGGGACTCACGATCCCATTCATAATTTAGAGCAGGTGTTACTGTGGAATTTATCTTTTATGTCTTCTTTTTTATTGTTTGGAAAGTTGTTCTTCTGAGCTACTTTTACTGTGTGTGCTCTTTTAAACTTTGATTACTCAGCGTTAGCCTGCCATCAGGACTAAAATCTAGGCTCTAATATGCTTAACTCAGTATTCCGTGAACATGCTCCAAGAGAACAGAGAAGATTTAGCAGTGTGCCCTGTCACTTCAAGTGAGGGGAGAAAAAGATGTGGCAAAATCTCTCACTTCTACAGAAAGCTGCCTAGATTCTGTTTTGTCTGTTTGTTTTGTTTCTCTCTGGTCAAAGATTTCATTTCATTTTTAAGAAGTAAGAAGAGGAACCTGCCGTGGTGGTAGATGCCTTTAAACCCAGAACACAGGAGGTAGAGGCAGGCAGATTTTGAGTCCCAGGCTATCCTGATCTAAGGAGCAAGGGCAACATAGTGAGACCCTATCTCAAAAGAAATAATGATGGCAGTGATGGTGACGGGTGGAGGTACGACTCAGTGAGCATGTCCGGCCGGTTCTTGCAGAGGACCCTGGTTCAATTCCCAGCACCCAAGTCATGCAGCACCAGGAAATCCAACTCCCTCTTCTGGCCTCCCCTGCAAGTTGCTAACATGTGCATGCATATGATTTAAACCAGGAAAATAAGTATCTTTGAAAGTAACAGTGACAGGGCTGGGGGTGTGGATCAGTGGCAGAGGACTTGTATGGTAGCCACAAGGCTCAAGTTCAATCTCCAGCACCTCAAAAAGCTAACAACAGAAATGATAGTGAGGGTGCTACCATAACGTGGTAACTGGATTTCTCTGGTCTTGTGCTAAGAAGCTTGACAAGGAATCTTAATCCTTATGTCAGTGACCAACTGTACTAAAAACATCTCAGGGGTCTTCTGTTCATGTAGAGGAAATGAAGTCTGTGACCTATACTGAATATTCCCTCACTGGTACTGTAAAAGAGGGCAAATGACTTGAATTCACTGGCTTCTCTTCCAAATCAGAGCTTCTCCCATGCCAAGTACTGCACTGCATTCTGGGAAAGTAGCAATAAAGAAGGTGCTGAAACCCTTACCCTTGAGGAAATCCAATGGTCTCCAATACTTATAGAGACAAATATACAAATAAAAAGTTACAACACATGATAGAAGATGGTATGGGAGATTAAAAAGGAAAGAAATGAATTTAACTTTAGAGGGTTTGTATAGATGTTGGTATTTGAAGTAGATCTTAAGGAATGATTAGGCTCTGAACAAGGAAAAGAGACAGAGGCTTGGTTTACAAATGCTATTGTCTGAAGTATCTGTGGTGTGATGGCCAAGACAAGGGAATGGGGGTCCTGGCTAACTACTGAACCTACCAATGTGTCTCGTGAATGCAATAGCTTATGACTGCCTTTGACGTGTGACTGTAGACGTCCATCTAAGTTGTGAAAGATACTACATACAAGGGCCAAGCATTAGGGGTTTGTGTTTTTGATGATCCAAGGTTAGCGACTGTTAAATTCATGCCCAAAGTTGCTTTATTTTAATTTTGTATGAAAGTTTAAATTGATGTGCTCTCTGGTCACCATAAGATCATACAGAGCTCTTTTTTTGTCTTATTAGGGTTTGACCGGAAAGCCTAGCAGACAGTTGTTTTGGTTAGTGTCTCATTCTTAAGCCCATATAACCCATGAGTCAACATAGCTGACATCTGTGTCCACCTTTCTGTATGTGATAGCTAATCTTTGGGGAGAGGGAACCTCAACTGAAGAATGTTCTCCATCATATTGGCCTGTGGGTGTCTCGGGAGTATTTTCTTGGTTGATAATTAATGTCAGAGAGCCCAGCCCAATGTGGGCAATACCATCTCGAGGAAGGTAGGTCAGGGCAGTATAAGACGAATGGTGTGAGCCTGGGAGCAAGCTAGTAGGCAGCATTCTTCTGTTGTTTCTGCTTCAAGCTCTTGGCTTTAGTTCCTGCACTGGCATCCCTCCATGATGAACTGTAACCTCAAAGTCACACAAACCCTTTCTTTGGCCGCCATGGTGTTTATTACAGTGACAGAGCTCTACTGCCCACGCTTGTGCCTGACACCCTCCCGGCCTTCTCTGATATACACATCTCCTTCTTAAGGGTCAGACTTTGTCCTCTGGCCTTCTGTTCATTTGTCTCCCTGGCTTCTACATTCTGTGAGGACAGGACAATAACTTTGATCTGATTTGGCTCACTGGTTCCTGAATTTCGAAACTAGCTGTGTCCACTAGCTCTATGGCTTATTCAGCTATAGATCCTGTGCTCTGGGCCCCTGGTTGAGACTTCTCGAGGCTTACCAGCAAACACTTTCCTATTGGCTGCACTATAATCCCACCATTCTTCAGTTCCTCCTCTGACTTGAAGAAGACAAAGAGCATGGCACCATGTTTTATATTCCTGCTGAAAAATATTTAATATACACTCTGAAATCATAAATGGGAGAAAGCTAGGCAGATAAATAAATAAATAAAATTTCAAACACAATCCATCTGTGAAATATTGCTAATGACAGCCTCTTCAACTTACCATTAAGAGGGCAATATAAGCTGGAGTTTCAGGAAGGATGAATAAACCCACTCTTCCTTAATTAGCCTAGAAATATCCCAATTATAGAAATTATTAGCCCTGAAAGATTATATACTCTGTTTACTTTCAGGGTGAAATATACCTTGTATTTGCATATTACTTTCACTTTGAAGGTAGGGTTTAAGTATAAATGATAGTCTATAGCCTATATAAGATAAATGGGTTTAACTGAACAAAGACAACCTGTCAAGTTCTGATACACTAGACACAAGTGATAATAGCTATGCCAGCATGTCGAGTTTCAAATTAAAAGTTTTAATTGTTCTTGGGCCAAGCAAATTGGCTTTGAGAGAAAGTCCTCACACTGTGAAATGATGGGAAAACCACATGAACGTAAGATGGTCAGAGCAGTCTACTAGATCCAATTTCTCGTTCTTGTCTTGTCGGATCTTCACTGACAAGTCAGAAGGTGGCACGTGTCCTAGTGCATTATTCTTTAGAGTTGTGTTTTCTTGTATTGACTCTTTGATCTCTTTGTTTCAAAGTTAGACATCTTTCAGTTTTATAAGTATAGTGATCTTGCTTTCTACCACTGGGTACCAAACAGTTTTTGAGATACTATTTTTTAAATGGGGAGGTGCTATTTTAAATTTGTTCTCAATATTAGAGGAGAAAGCACTTATAGAAATCCTAGCCAGTGCGTGGCTAGATTTGATTGTCAATACATGTTAGATGTTCTATAACTCTTGCTTGTGAGCTTTGAGCATCCATGGGTTGACTCTTGAGAAATAGAAATGCTCATAAACATGTGTTTGGTCAAGTGTTTGGTCCCCTTAGAGTGTTTCAGAAAAGAGCACTAGATGTGGTAAATGTCCCATCACACACTGTCCATGCTTTAGGAAGTCTTTGGAGGAGAGCCGACATAGTTCACAACCCCAAGGATGAGCGTTTTCCACTGCAGAATAAGATCAGATTTACTAGATGGTGTCTACTGTCAAGACCTCAGGCAAGTAAAAAGTCAAGCTTACACTGCCACGAGTATATCTGCACACCAAGGTCCTTTCCTCCCACCCAATGTTCAGCCCTTGTGTAGCGCCTGGCCCTACTGTTCACTCCCCTGTCTTTTTGTTTTGAGCCCCACCCCACCCCTGCTTTCGAGTAGACTGAAACTGTACTCACTTATTTCTCCTATTTATTCATGATTTTCTCTTTCACTGGTACTTCCCCAGTTTAAAATCCTTGACCTGAGAATCTAGGTCCTCACTGAGGCCTTTTTCTTACAGACCCATTTTCAGGAGCACAACTGCTTCATTTCATGAGTTCTGATTTCTCTCAAGTTTCAAGTTTGCATTTCTAGCCTCATTTTGATACCACTGCTTTTAGGTAGCTTATTGGATAATCTCAGGCCTGAAAGATGCAGACCTCTCTCATAGTTAACATCCCGTACAGCCAAGGATGGGAACAGCGGGGCTCTAATGAAACCAGAGTCCCATCTCCGGCCTTAGAGTCATGACATCCTGAACTGCCCAGAATGGCATCAAGAAATGACTTCCTCCACTTGGTTCTGGAGCCCTGTGTAGGTGGACTTCTCTTTCCATCCTCCAGTTCCCAAATAATCGATGTGCAGCCTCAATATTAATTATAAATGCTCCACCAGTAGGTCAGATTTATTACTGGCCAGCTCTTACAACTTAAATTAACTCATATTTCTTATCTAGGTTCTACCACGTGGTTCATGGCTTATTACCTCATTTCATTTTTTTTGTTTTGTTTTGTTTTGTTTTGTTTTGTTTTTTTGGCTTTTTCGAGACAGGGTTTCTCTGTGGCTTTGGAGCCTGTCCTGGAACTAGCTCTGTAGATCAGGCTGGTCTCGAACTCACAGAGATCCGCCTGCCTCTGCCTCCCGAGTGCTGGGATTAAAGGCGTGCGCCACCATCGCCCGACTTTATTACCTCATTTCGTACACATCCTGCTTTCTCTGTGTCTGGCTGGTGACTCCTCAGACTCCACCCTTCTTCATTCCAACATCGTTAGTTTGGTTGTCCTGCCTCACTAGCAACCCGTCAGCTTTTCATTTAACCATTTCGAGTGACAAATCTTTAGAGTGTACAAAAGGATTATTCCACAGCAGCCCTGACTTAGGAGCTTTCCGTCTGGTGGCAGGCTTTCTGATGAAGGCCAAGGACATGCTATTGTCTCCTCTCGTAAGAATTGGCTCAACTGGGCTTTTCAATTATTGGAACAGGACATTATCCATTGAGAAAAGCTGCTTTTTCTAAAGACTTTAATAGAAAGCCTGCCTCTACTTCAGATGTAGATCTGCACAATGCTATCTTTAGCCATTGTCTACGTCAGAGTGTGTTTTCTTTCTTCATATGTTCTGTGGGTCTCATTTGAATTGTTTTTAATGGAGATCATGAGGACCAAGGAGCCTCAGAGAATCCAGACAAAGATCTCTCTAACAATAAACTCAATACACTGGGCAAAGACTTTGATTCCTTTCAGTATATGAAGAACTGAACTGTTTCTAATATAGATCATCTGTGGACATAATTCCTGCACGTCATTTCCCAAATCCAGATCGCAATGTTTAATTTTTCATGCTGTGAATATTTTTTGCTAGAAAAATAACTAATGGGTAAAGAATTGACAGTAATTTATCATTTATTACTTTGGTAAAATAATCCAAAATTAAAAGTTAAGTGTAAATCAAAGAATAATATTAAATATCACTTGGTAAGGTTTATTTTTGTTTTTGATTTTGAAAACAAGGTCTTGTCTGGTCCAGGCTGTCCTCCAACTCTCTATAGCCAGAAGGTGACTTTGGACTTCTAGTCCTCCTTCCTTCACCTGCTGAGTGCTGTGCTTGCTGTATCATCACCATGCCCAGTTTATGGGATGCTGGGAACTGAGCCCAAGGCTTCATGCATGCCAGACAGCCACTGCACAGCTGCATCCCCTGCTCTACACAGTGACTGCATGCTAGGCAGGTACTATACAGATGCATCCCCTGCTCCACATGGTGACTGCATGCTAGGCAGGTACTATACAGTTGCATCCCCTGCTCCACATTGTGACTGCATGCTAGGCAGGTACTATACAGATGCATCCCCTGCTCCACACGGTGACTGCATGCTAGGCAGGTACTATACAGATGCATCCCCTGCTCCACACAGTGACTGCATGCTAGGCAGGCACTGTACACTGCAACCCTTGCTCCGTAAAAAAAATGTGATGTCCAATTGTTTGTTTTTCACAAAATTTAAGAATTATTTCATCAAGATGCCAACTAAAGACAATTTAACATAATTTTTTAGTATTATAACCTTGTAAATTTTAGTGAACTACTTAGGGAAAGTATAGAGAGGTGGCTGTCAGTATAAAATTTCTTCTTAACATAAATGGTTATTTATAGAATCAAAGCTTCTCAAAACTTATAAGATTCAAAATTTAACTATAACCTATTCTCAATATTTATTCTAGAAATTAGTAATGTTTATCCACAGACACCTATAGTAGTGGAAAAAAATTGGCCCTGTGAAAGTATGTGGTTCTGCACTGAAATGCTGACTGTTATTAAGAACTAAACTATTAGCCGGGCGGTGGTAGCGCATGCCTTTAATCCCAGCACTTGGGAGGCAGAAGCAGGCGGATCTCTGTGAGTTCGAGACCAGCCTGGTCTACAGAGCTAGTTCCAGGACAGGCTCCAAAGCCACAGAGAAACCCTGTCTCGAAAATAAAAAAAAAAGAAAAAAGAATGAAAAGAACTAAACTGTTATAAGAAATTTCTCATATTCACTTAATAAGGATTTTTGAACATATCATCTCTGTTGTTTTCATCGATTATATGGCAATGGTATGTAGAGCAATAATTGAACCCGCACAATATTATTTCATACTTAGATAACATGGCTGCAGGAATGAAGACAGATCTCAGCTTATGTGTGTGCTGTGGTGTGAAAGGGCAATGAGGAAAAGATGAAATCTGTGGGGAAAGTGAAGTGGGTTAAATTCAAGGACAAAGGAATAAGTGAACTGACCACTAGAGAAGAGTTTGTCTATATTTGTTCCTTTCTTTTTGAGACAGGGTTTCTCTGTGTAGCCCTGGCTGGTCTGGAACGCACTACGTAGACCAGGCTGGCCTCAAACTCAGAGAGATCCACCTGCCTCTGCCTGCTGAGTGCTGACAACACCTGGCATGTTCATAGGCTTTTTGTTTTTTTAAGAGGATGACAATATCAAATCTTGTGATTTATATCAATTGGGATTCCTTCAAAGCAGGGTACATCTAAAGGAATATTCTATAGGACTTTTTCTGTATCAGTGTTTACAGTATATTTTTATTTGCAATTACTTAAACTTGCACCAGATAATTTCATGTCAACTTAAAAAATATGTACAAAAATACATATTTATGTTTCCAAATACAAATCTGTATCTCACAAACTTCAGTTAGAAAAATCACCTTAATGCACTATGACAACAAAAAGAAAGGAATAAGGATAGAAACAAGAAGACCAGCTAGTAGGATGTGGTGATTGACATGTGGACCAGACAGCAGCTACCCAGACCACAGTAGGGCAGTGAAAATGTGTGGAAAGAGAAACCAAGAAACAGTTTGGAAATAGAATTAATCACATACAATAAGAGATTAGATGTGATGGTATGATACCTGATGCCCAGGTTTCTACTTGGATAACAAAATAAGTATATCCTTAGTTTTGGAAAGAGACAAGTACAATGGAGGGGTGGGCTTGGAGGATGAGAGCAGAGCCTAAGTATGGGTGTGCCCTTCTGCATTCATAGGTAAGTGTGGACCCAAGGTGAAAGAGTTTAGGATTAGAGGTTTGGACATGGTGGTCTTAGCAGTACATCACAAAAGGTCTCTGGAACTGTATGCAGAGTCCAAAGGAGTTCTCCCAAGAAGAGATGCGGAGCATGGCATAGAACCAAGAGATGGTAATGTTTCTGAAAGGAAGTACTGAGCTGTGTCGATGCCATTGAGAAGTAAAAGCAGATGGGAACGACCTGGGCCAGGTTGGTTTCAGGAAAGAAATGGAGACAGAAGCCTTGTTGAAGTAACATTTAATAACAACTATAAGCTTGAGTATGCACTAATATATAAACTGTTACTAAGTAATATATCGTCGTTTTTATATGTAACAGAGAAGTGCATGACTAATTTATAAACTGAATGTAGTGTCTTTATGCTTTAAGTGATCAAATTTTCCCATGGAAGTATAACTATGTAGTAACTTTAGTCTTTTCACTAATAAGACTGACTGTAATCAGTAAACAAGGATGCCTGCTTGGTAGAAAGCATTGCATTAATCCAGAGCAGGATAATGAGACATTCCTGTAGCCAGGTTTCAGAGGACTGTAGGGAGTTAAGACAGCCTTGAAACATACTACTAGAGGTCAAAAGGTGGTATGTGCCTCCAACAGATGTCTTTCCTTTAAAATACAAGTTTGTGTAAATATTTTTATTCTAGAGGCTCTTTGTTGTTTTGTTTCTTTCTTCATTCATTCCTCTCTCACTTTCTCCCCCTCCCCCATCCCTTTCTCTCTCTCTCTTACTTTCTTTTTCTTTTTTTTTTTTTGCTTTTTCGAGACAGGGTTTCTCTGTGGCTTTGGAGCCTGTCCTGGAACTAGCTCTGTAGACCAGGCTGGTCTCGAACTCACAGAGATCCACCTGCCTCTGCCTCCCGAGTGCTGGGATTAAAGGCGTGTGCCACTATTGCCCGGCCTCTTACTTTCTTTTTTAAGACAGAGTCTCAAGTAAGCCTAGGCTGGCCTCCAACTTGCAATGTAGCTGAGGATGACCTTGAACCTCCTTATGCTCTTGCCTTTGCCTTTGGACACACGGTGCCGTGGTCAGCTATTCTCAAGGCTTTCAATGCACTTCCGTGGAATGCTAGTCTAGAGCTTCAGTGGCTACGTCTGACCCCCTCCAATGGTATCACCATTTTCCCAGAAATCATTAACTTAAAAGGAAAACACAGATAGTTTTGTAATTGCAAAATCATAAAGATAGTAACCTATCTCCCACTTTGGAGCTTTGCATATCAGACAATCTCAGAGAACTTACCATGATCGACTTGTGCATTCATCTTCTATTCAGGGCAGTTTATGTTTGAAATGGAACTAATGAAGTCCAGAGGAAAAGCTAACTGACTATTCACTCAAATGATTCTCTTTTATTTGACTTCTTCCTTTTCTTGGCTTCTTTTTGTTTGTGGTCTTGAACTGTACCCCTCTCTTCCTTTCTAACCTCTAGAGTGTAAAATGCATAATTAGAGAGGAATCTGAAGTCGTCTTAATTCTTTTTGGAGGAGTTGTGTAATTAAAAAGTTGAGAATCTGCTCAGATGTTTGAGGAGCCCGGATTATACTGAACAATCCACCCTTAAAAATTAAATAGAATGTTATAATCATAAATAGCTCTGCCTTGCAGTCATTTCTGTAATTCTATCTAGCATTCATATTGTCGTTTGATTAGTTAATCATCCATTTTCAAAGGTGTGAATGTGTTTTCACACTTCTGCTAAGACAGTGTTAACTATGAAACTATAGATAGCAATAGAGATTAATTATCCATTGCACAGGTTCCCACACCTGTGCTTACCAGACAGAGGAAGAGGGTGCACATCTTAACACAGGTGCGATTTCAGAAACTGGGGGAGAGGCTTGGTCAAATGAGTTCAAGGAGTGCTTCCAGTTGACATGCCTTCAAATGTTAACTGCTTTACACTTTTAATTCTATTTCATAAAACAATCGAGTAGCTTGGTGCAAGTCTTCAGCTGTAAGTGAATGGGAGAAGGCATTCTGCAAACGTGCCAGTCTCTTGTGAAATTAGAAAACGGAACAGAACCTTTAATGGATTTTAACAATTGCCCTAGCTTCAGTAGAGCAAAGCCAGAAATTGGAACTCATCCTCTGAAATATTAATTAAATACAGTAAGCATTCTAGAAATCTGGTAACTCAAAATAACAACAACAATAATTGGAGAGCTTGTAATCATTATAGTTATAATAAGCTCTCTCCAATTGGCTTTTGATTTCCCTAATGATAAATTCTGTTAATTTAGAATCTGGCTCACTGAGTCTCAGAGGATCTGACTTTTCTGTCTCAATGAATTAGCCTTGACGTGTAGGGTAGCATGCCAAAAGAGAGGAACTGAGAGCAGAGCATGGTAATGCATGCCAGTCATCCCAGCAGTAGGACATTGGCAGGAGGATCAGGAGTTCAAGGCCAGCTTTGGATACATAGCAAGTTTGAGGCCAGCCTGGGTTACATGAGCTTCTGTCTCAAAGGAAGAGTGGGCAATATGGATGAAGACGATGAGGACTTTAACCACATTCATTCATATAACCTCAGATGCTCGTCCATCCTGGAAGTAAGAGTTCCTAGGCCAGCATTAGTTTTGGTCCTGCACAGACGCAGTGGAGTCGACACGGGAGTGAACTCAAATAATGTCTGCTCCATGACAGTGCCCTCTTCTCACTGCACCTCTCAGGGTGCAAGCCTTCTCCCAGTGTGAAAGTGCGTGAATCGGGCAGCTTTTCAGAACTCTGATGAGATCTTTCCTGTCTTCTCCCAGTGTGAATGTACGTGAACTCGGGCAGCTTTTCAGAACTCTGATGAGATCTTTCCTGTCTTCAGTTATAAACACATAGCCCCAAAGTGCCACTGCTTTCTTGGTTTTGGTGTGACACTAGACAAGCAGATGCTAAGTCACCAAGTTTTGTAGAAGCAGAAAAATGAGATAAGAACCAAATAGTGGCTGGCTACATGAGGTGATATCTAAAACCAAAGAATCAAAGTGTCAGAAGAAGGAGCCTGGCATTCTAATATTGCTAACTGTTCTGTGGGTAGCCTCCGATGTGGCATCATTGCAAATGCAGCAGTCACTAATGTGAGTTTGCAACACCATGCTAGTGCATAGGATGGCCATCATTTGTTAGTATGACCCTATAGGTCAAAATGTCCACACCATAGGATATGTTAGCTCTCAGGCCTATTGTGAGCTAATAGGACACCTCCTGAGAATGTTCAAGCCACTAGTATCACTAACATGTCCACAGCCTCAAAAAAAAAAAAGCATTGTAAAAAGAACTTTGGCTTAAGATGAGAGTATGAATTGAAATATGACCAAGACAAGAGGTTCCTTTCTATAAAAGAGATTTCAAAAAGTAACCTTCATCTTCACTGGTCTGCCTCCGGAGAAAGGGAAATACCTCACCCTCATGGGCTTATTCCACCATACTGCTGATCCAGCAAGCCACCTACTAAAGCATGACTAAAGGGGAGAGGAGACCTGTGGGTTCTGGGATGTCTTCTGTGAAACAGACCCTTGATGCTTTGGTCAGCTTGCATCATCAAACCTACTGCACAGCCTTTAGATTGTGCACAGTAGAACCAATGTCTACAGGCCCTCTAATACAGAACAAAAATATGTCTAACTTACCCTAAATCATTGTTGGTTCCCTAAAAATGGCTCCCTGCAGTGTTGAAAAGATGACATTTCTCCTATTTCCATGATTCTAGAGATGAAACTCAAGATCTTAAGAAGAGCAGGCAAGTTTTCTTCCCCTGAATAACACTTAGAGCCCTACAGCATATCCCAGACAGGCTGGAAACTCAGAAGTCCTCTTGCTCCATCCTCTTATTGATTGCTGGCATGTATCATCATAGGTTGCCCTATTCTTTACAGAGTATTAGCCAGAGAAGGCCTTGTGGATGATGTACTTCTCCTTTGCACCCGTGTTTGAAATATTTTCCAGAATAACACTGAGACCTGCTAGAAGCATGCAGACACTTAGAAGTAGAAATCAGAAGTGTCCTAAAGTGAGCTCACATGTGTCAGTGCCCTTCCAAAGCACTGTTCACCATTTCCAAATACCATGTACCTACATAGTCATTTGTCAACTTTCAGTCTTTTAGTCACTGATGAACTGAATGTGTGGCAATTGTCTCATAAGATTATACCACTTCGTGAGGCCATGTAATGACCCATTTATCAGTGCAGATCCCTTTGTTAAAGAGCATATATATCTGGAAGTTTCTCTCCCACCTGCCAGTTCCTGAATAACCACTCTGAGGCTTAATATTAATTATAAACTGTTTGGCCTATTAGTGCAGGCTTATTATTAATTAGCTCTTACAACTTAACCCATTTCTATTATACTATAATTTACCACGAGGCTCGTGGCTTGCTACCTCACATCATTCCCTAGTGGCTGTTGGCATCTCCTAGTGTCTGTCCTTTTTCTCCCTGTATCTCTGCTTGGATTTCCCACCTGGCTCAATTCTGCCTGGCTATTGGCTAAATCAGCTTCTTTACTAGCCAGTGGTAATAAAACATAGTGACAGCATACATAGAGGCATCCCACATCTGCATCTGAGGGTCAATAACAAAAATCAAATTATCTCAGTTAATAGATCTCAGTTTCATCTGTTTTATTGTTATTGTGTTCTACAAATAAATTCTTTGTATTAAGATTCCTATAGGAATAATGATAACTATTATCACATATTGATATTATTATACTTTTAATGTGTTCTGTACTTCATCATCTGAATTTAATCATCACATCAAAGTAAAATAAAATGAATTTAATTATTATATCTTAATATTATTTTCACCATTCACAAGATGATGAAAGTGAATTTCAGAAATCCCAAGTAACTAATACAACACAGAAATTGCTCATAATAGCTAAAGAGTGGAACTGAAACATAGTTATTTGGTAGAGTGTTTGATTGACCTGCACAAAGATCCAGCTTTGCTCCCCATCACTACATAAAACCAGACATGGTTATATGTGTCTGTAATCACAACACTGGAGAGGTAGATGTAAGAGGATCAGAGTTCAAGATCATCCTCAGTTGCACAGTGAGTTAGAGGCTGGCCTGGGATACATGAGATCTTGTCTCACCAAAAACTAAACCAAATAAAATGTGGAGGGTTCTTACTTGTATTTGGATGGAGAATGATGACACTACAGTGCTTCTCACTTGTCTTCAAGTAGCATGCTACCCTGTACCATGTATGGCATTGAACCTCCAAAGACTGTCCCCCCATATCTTCTTGTTTCTCCCCATTTTCTCCCTATTTCCGTATCTTGCAGCTCACTCATAGCAAATAGAATGTAGCAAAAAATGTGATTTTTCAATGTGTATTCAAGGCTAGGCCAGAAGCTTACTAATGCCAGTTTTGGTTGACTTGGAAGTCTTGGCATACTGGCTCTGCCCAGGTTCCTGTTGAGTATTATTTGAAGGCATTTCTTGGATAAAATTTTTTTTCATTTTTTGAGACAAGGTCTCATGTAGCCCAGGCTATCCTCAAGCTCATATTATTACCAAGGATAGCCTTAAACTCCTGATCCTTCTGCCTTCACCTTCTGAGGGTTGGGATTACAAGTGTATGCTATTGTGTACAGTTTATCTTATACTGGTTTATGCATCTTCTTCAAGTACTCCACCAACTGAGCTGCATTCCTAGTGCCTTGATAGAATTTGTGTATGTGTGTGTAGCTATGGTGCATGGAAAGGAAGTAGTCCTTAACAACAACAACAACTACACACACACACACACAAGAAACATACACACTTGAGGTGGGCATTGGGAGCCCTAAGGAAATTATAAATGAAAGCATATGTGTTCTTTCTGTTTATTAAAACATGAGGCGGGAGAGAGACAGACACTGGGAACAAACACAGTTCCATCTTCAAGCCTAGAAGTTCAGAATATTTTCTGTTTTCTCTAAATTTGATTCAAAACTTAACAGTTTCTTTATCTTTCAACTTTGTCTTGAAGTTAAAATGTCATAGTTAGAAGAAGCCACCAGCTGGCACTATCTACACTTTGGCTGTTTATCTCCCCAGCCAAGTCTACACAGTGCTTTACGTCAGCGTCCTCTCTGTTTCTCGGTTACCACGGAGAGCAGCTGTGAAGCGTGCCACAGTAGCCAAGATGCCCTCCAATCCTCCTCAAACAGAGCTGTCCTCGCCAATTTAATGTCCTTCCTAGTGGCCTCTGAGTCCGTTGTGCGTTCACTTATAGCTTCCTTAAGTCTCGCAATGCCTGCATCAAGTGTGCATGGTAGCATTGGGTATCTGAAGTTTCTGGACTGTCCTCAGAGTGATTGTAGTGTCCAAAATGATCAAGCTTCCATGAGGGAGGCTCAGGTGATGCTAGGATAGGCACTACCTGGCTGCCAGTTCCCTGCCCAAGGTTTCCAGTTCTAAGCAAGAGCCTGTGACACAGCCACGCTTGACCAAAGCCTGACAGACAACTCTTGACAGTTGTAAGCCTTTACAGGAAGCACTAAAGACCCCTTAGAACTCAGGGCTCTTATACTGATTTGTAGTAAAACTCCAATAAACAAAGTCACACACTTTTTTTTTCAGAGATGAGTCCTTCAGTAGCTGAGTCTGCTATAGGATAACAACCTAAAAGTTTCCAAAGCCTTCCTGTTCAACGGAAAGCTCTATTTAAGCATTCTAGTGAGGATCCTAGACTGGCATGACTGAGGTATTTACTCTGACACGCCAGCAGCTACTGATAGCTGATACAGCCATGGTCGGAGACATGCTCCAGCCACAGCCACTGTAGACAGTGTGTTCTGCAGTCTTGGAAAGCAGCACTTGAGTGAAGACAGGCTTTGCTGAACTCTACATGACCTGCAGCTGTTTCAACTAAACCATGGTGGAACAGTTTCCCTGGTAGACCAGAAGTCTAGAGATAGGTGTCTATCTCAGACCTTCATCTGAGTGAAGGGTGGTGCCATGATTGCCACCAGCACCTTTTACTTCCTCCTTCCTGCCTATGGAAGGCTGCTCTCTGTTGTCCATCAGACAGGTTTCTCTGGGCTGATCTTCATTACTACTAGAAGATGCGCTGGTACAAGAATAGATGGCAGAAATGACAGTAGAGTGGTAATCACGGGAAAAGATACAGCTTCATCCATACTGACTACTGACCTTCAAATCGGAACAGTGTAAATCATTTCATTGCTTGGTATATTTGCTAAGAGGAAACTGCATTTTGCAACACTGAGTCTTAACACAAATCGTATGATTTGACTGGGTTTCTTACACTTAGTGTTTTATGTGTTTTGTTCTCATTTTTTTTATCATCCGTCTGCTCTGGATATTTCACTTTTGACTTTCCTCAGTTTTGGAATCTATTGCTTTTCATTATCACTTTTTATCATCTTTCCCTGTCAGCATTTTCCAAATCCAGCTCCAAATCACAGTCTTAACCATTAGAGCCATTATTTACTTACAGCACTTGCTGGTACTCTACAAATTAACTCTGTATAGCCCCATCACTTCTATAACTAGAACATCACCTTGCCTTTTATATTCAATTATATTTTATTTTAAATATTAACTTAAGCTTCTTCCCTCTTTCTTCTTTTGCCCAAGATAACTTCACTACATCTTGTGTGTTCCAAATTTAAACCTGACACCTAGATAGAAACTGACAAACAGGAAATGACTAGGGGAGGCTCTTCCCACTGTGTCTGAGACCATCAAAGTAGACCCTTTTACCATTTTCATAAAGATCGGGTTTTGGTTGGGGTAAGAAAGGGTGGGACAGTCACAGTGTCAGTCTGTGAATTTGTCTTGTGATCTGGTCGTATGTAATTGTGCAGGCTTCCTCTAGTTCTTGCTGTGCAGTGTAGTCTGGATCAAGTTATTCCCTGTGATTGGTTCAGATCCTTTGCTATCATGCTTGCAGACTTAGAAAGCCAACAATAATGAATAATGATGAAATTCAGTGTTTTCCTGCATGAAATTCTGCCTGAACTTTAATGAAGAATAATTGCATTTTCCTGTTTTCTTCTTCCCTTAATGAAAGAGCCCAGTCAATACACTTGTGGACAGAGGAGGCAGGTGTCTATTGACAAGGCTTGAACTTCCAGTAAACCTCTCAAGTACAAATGCTTCCATCCCATAAGAAAAAGTGAGACCTGAAAATAGCCAGGGATCCACATGTGAAGCCCAAACTGTCCCATTGGTAACATGAAGGCCATGTCTGCATTTACTTCTTAGTTAGTATCCTTTCTTGTTACAAGAATAGTTCCTGTTGTGAAACTCAAACTGTAGAGGAGTTCTCTTGTCCTCTCTCCCTCTGGGCTTTAATCCTTCCTGATGTCGAATATTATTTTAATGTGTGTTATATTTGTTTATGCCAGAAGATAAATGTTCCAGAGAACATTTGTTTAAAGATGTAGAAGTGTGTTCCTTTTGTTTACGCTGCATCTGTTTGACTTTGTAAAGCTGTGTTACCTTGCCTGTCTAAAACGCCTGATGGTCTAATAAAGAGCTGAATGGCCAATAGCAAGGCAGGAGATAGGCTAGGTTGGTTGGCAGGCAGAGAGAATAAATAGAGAAATCTGAGAGGAAAGGAAGAAGGAGCAAGATAGAATAAGGAAAGAGGATGTCAGGGGCCAGCCACCCAGCTACACAGCAAGCCACAAAGAAAACAGAAAGGTATAAAGAGTAGAGAAAGATAAAGGCCCAGAGGCAAGAGGTAGATGGAATAATTTAAGATGAAAGCTGACTAGAAACAAGCCACACTGAGGCTGGGCATTCATAAGAGAACGTCTCCATGGGTGGCTGGCCCTCCAAACAACCAACAGCCCCTTCCACACAAAGTAACTTCCATTAGCAACTTGGGGGGAGGGAGTCTTCCATTTTTCTGTGTTTCTTAAGTACCCTGTGCATCTGGGCAACAGATTTTCTGTAGCAGTGAAGTTATGCTATACACGTTGTTCGAGAAAGTACTCACTAAACAGTGTGATATGGACATCTCTTTGTCACCTGTCTGTCTTTAAACAATTTGAAGTAAAACAGTTGCGAGCCATTCTTTACTTTTCACAAATAAATTATTATCATAATAGAAATGAAAATAATACAGATTACTGGTATCAAAGTCCCTTTTGAACGGACTTTGAGTTTCAGTCCTGATCTTGAAAAATCCCTTGGAGGTGTGGGTGGTGAGAGAGCTCAGTATGTGGTGGTGCTTGCCACGGAGGCTGGCAGCCTGAGTTTGCCTCCCAGAGTCCACATGGTGTAAAGTGAGACCCAACTCCCACAAACTCTCTCTGACATCCATACATGTGCCATGGTAAGTGTAAATGTGAATACACATACACATGCACACAATAAATAAATGTAAAAAATTGATTATCTTTGGGTCACCAGTGTTAACACACTGGCCATGCTAACGTTTGTGAATTATAGCTAGTAAGATAGACTCTGTAGCCACATTAAAGTCACAGTGAAAGAATGGAGCTTTGCATCACAGCCATGTTAAGTCAGTGGTCAGCAGGGTTTCTGAGTTGCAGCTGCATATACTTTTGATGTGGAATTCCCCTCTGTATGCTGTGAATATCATTGGTTAATAAAGGAACTGCTTTAGGCCTATAGCAGAGCTATAGGAGAACAGAGCTAGGTGAGGAAAACTAAGCTGAATGGTGGGAGAAAGGAGGCAGAGTCAAGAGAAGCCATGTAGCCCCGCCGGAGTCAGACACCAGAGCTTTAGCCAGTAAGCCACAGCCACGTGGCGATACACAGATTAATAGAAATGGGTTAAATTAATATGTAAGAGTTAGCCAATAAAAAGCTAGAGCTGATGGGTCAAGCAGTGATTTAAATAATATGGTTTCTGTGTGATTATTTCAGTTCTGGGCAGCCAGGATGAAAAGTAGCCCCCTGCAACATACTTTGGGGATATTTATTTATTATTTATTTATTTTGAGATGTGATCTCACCAAGTAGCCTTTGGCTGGCCTGGAACTCACTATATAGACCAGGCTGTTCTCAGACTCAGAGATCGCCTTGCCTCTGCCTGTCACCACACCCAGCCTATATATACTTTTCCTGACCTATATATATATACCTTTTGCTTCAATAAATACTGCTGAAAATGACCTTCAGCTTGTACAGATTGCCCCAGTCCATTGCCTCTGAACCTCTGCAGCACTGCAGAGGGCTAGTTGTGTTTCCAGCCTGTGAGTTCACAGCTCAGTGTAATAATCTGTCCTGTCCCTGCCACTCACCGCGCCCCCCCTCGTCCTCTGAGGCAGGCAGATCTTCCTTCCTGCTTGTAGCCCAACTCAGTGTAATAATCTGTCCTGTCCCTGCCACTCACCGCCCCCCCCCCCGTCCTCTGAGGCAGGCAGATCTTCCTTCCTGCTTGTAGCCCAAGTCTCTTCCTTTTCTATCTCCCTCTCAAAGAGGCAGCTTCTGTTTCTTCCCACTTCTCCTCTTCCTTCCCTCTCTGTTTCTCTCTCTCTCTCTCCTCTTCTCCCCTTCTCCCCTTCCCTTCCATAACCCACTAAATAAATATCCGACCTCACTCTCCAGGGCATGCCTATCCACCTATCCACATCTCTGTCTCTGGCCTTTCGCGTGGCTCCCTGCCCAGGACCAGCTGCCTTCAGAGACCTGTAGTGTGGTCTCATGGCATGCCCCTCTATCTGTCTCTCCTTGTGGCCTGCTGCAGCCACTAGGGAAATTGCACCATCCCTGCCTGGGATTGGCTGCTCTTGAAACCTGCTGCCCACTGCTGCGACTTGGGGACCTGCAGCATTTCTGCTGCTGCAGCCACTCAGGGATCCGCATCATTTTTATTTTACCATTACATTGGTGCCATTTACCATTGCACTCTGCCCAGAAGCAAGAGCTTCTTCTCTGTAGAATCACTGATACTCAGTATTGTCATGTTTGGATTTTCTTGTCAGCTTACAGGAGCAGAATATTAATGCACTGAATGTTGTTACAACAACACTCCCCATTACTGATGCTCAATATCTTCCACCATCCCGTCTGTGAATGATATATTTATGCTCTATGCCCATTTTTGTTTCATTGGCTTACCTTTTCTCCATTGATTTGTAGATGTTCTTCGTATAACTCAGATAGTAATTGATGTTGAAAATACTCTCTTCAAATGTGCCCTTTTTCTTTTAACTCTGTTATATTTTTCCACCTGAAATGTCCCCTGAAGATCCAAGTGTCAAAGGTTTCATCCCCAGCTTGGGGCTATTGGAAGCCTAGGTGGGGTCTAGTGGGAGGCCTTTGAGTCACTCATTACCCATGTATCTTCCAATGGATGGTGGGGCCCCAGTTCTGTTCTCTATGCTGTCCTTTTTTCCTACAGAGTATCATGTGATCAGTTCTTCACCACATGTGCTCCTGTGTTATATGCTACTTTCTCCAAAGCAGAATGGCCAGTCAGTCTTGAGCCAAAACCTTTCAGCTGCAAGGCAAATAACTTTTTTCTCTTTTATAAGTTGATCAAATCTGTTATTTTTATATGCAAGGCTGACATATAGTATTTTCTGATATTCTAACATTAACCTATTCAAATTTTTAAGTTAGTGTGTGTGTGTGTGTATGTGTGTGTGCGTGTGCATGCACACTAGTCTCTGTGGAGGTCAGAAGAGGACATTGGATCCCCTGAAACTGGAATTATAGGTGGTTGTGAGCAGCCCAATGTGGGTGCTAGTACCTAAACTCTGGTCTAAACTAAGTGTCTGGCAGGGGCACGTAGCCAACAAACCATTTCCAGTCCCTAAATTTTGATATTATGAAAATCTTATGCGAGGTCAGGGGCATGTATATGATTCCTGAGAGAAACAACATTAGTGTGGACTGTGATGTCCCTGAAATGCCCTTTCTCTATTTCCAAATAGTGGCTAGGTGTGCCAGCTAAGCCCAGCTTCTCCCAAGTATACTGAGAACTCAGCAAACTGTCACTGTCCTTAGAACAGGCCTCCCATACATATGCTAAGGCAGCAACTGCTTGGTTATGGAATGCTTGTTAGATGTCATCATTTAGCCTAACCTGTAGAGCCTTATTCCTGCAGGACAAGGTTGCAGCTAAGCTTCAGCAGTGCTATGGACAGAGTAAGTATTTTCTGGCAAAACAAAGCATTGTGGAAAAGTAAGTGCTCTTTGTCAATCTGGTCACCACAAAACATTCCTTGCAGTTCTATGGGACCCATAGGGTTTCTTGGACATTCTGAGCTGCACTATTGGATGTGCCCATACATTTCATGGATCATGTTGATGAGTTCATCTCCTCTGTTGTTTTTATTGTTACTATAAAACATCATTACCAGAGTAGCTCAGGAAGGAAAGGGTTTATTTCATTCACAGTTCCATATAACAGAAGGAAGGTGCAACAGAAACACAAATAGGGCAAGAACCTGGAGGCAGGAGCTGATGCAGAGTCCCTGGAAGGGGCCTGCTTACTGACTTAACCCCATGACCTGCTCAGCCTGCTTTCTTATAGAACCATGACCACCAGCCAACATTGGGCAGGGCTCTCCTGTAGTAATAGGA
>NC_022012.1:90199461-90212995 GCF_000317375.1 Microtus ochrogaster
TACTTAACCAATGACCTTCCTCCATCACTCTCCCCCATGAATCACTAATTAAGGGAATGCCCAACAGCCAGATCTTATGCAGACATTTTCTCAATTGAGGCTCCCTTCTCTCTGGTGACTCTAGCTTGTGTCAAGTTGACATAAAACCAGCCAACACAGCATGTAAGAGAAGGATTTACTCTCTACCATTGGTGACAGCTGTATATTTGGAAGAAGGCACAATTACATTGGATCTTTGTAAGCTCTGGGGACATTTAAGGTATGTCTCAAATTTATGGAAGATTAAAAATGACCATAAGTTATTTGATGTCACACCCAGTAAATCTGGGCTAGCCTGTGACTGCTTGGACATATAGACAGTGGTAGAAATGATGTGGTTTTTAGATAGAGCCTGTTAGAAGACTGAGCTTTAATCCTGTTCTCTAGAAACTCTGAGTCTCCATGGGGCAGCCTGATAAATCTTGTTGGACAATGACAGAGAGGACACAGTCAGCACACTCCTCTGGCTGTCACAGCCAAGGATCCAGCAGGTACGCCAAGCTGTCTTGAGTATTCCAGACCAACTTAGAGGCTCGGTGAATACCACCTAGCAACCCTGCTTGAAGCCTGACCCAGAAAATAGTGCAAAGTTCCCAACCTGTTTATACTTTAAATCAGCAAGTTCCGGGACAATTTTCCATGCAGTGATAGCTAATTGGAACAAAAGCCAACCTAAGAAGATGGTTTAAAAAGAGAAAATTTTGCAGTTTTAGTATCTTGATTCTTCAGATGAGAGAACTTACCTTTAACTTCCTTGCAATGTTAATCTCCCCACATTCAGCACCTCACCCTTCACTCATGTGTAGTTTTTGCTGTATCAGCATACTATTTTCAAAGTGAAAAATAAATCCTCATGTAAATCATCCCAAAATAAATCGCAGTGTTCTGTACTTGAAATAACTTAGCTGCATTCTCTCTCCCTCCCTCTCAGCCATTTCTCTGTAATAATCTCGGTGGTATGGGGAGCTGAGAAAGGAAATTGCTGGGGTTTACCATCTACTAGCCTAGCTCCAGGGTTTGAAAGACTCTCAAAGGAATGCAGTAGAGGATGGTGGAGCAACACCCAAGGTCCTGCTCTGTCATGCACACAGGCATTCACATCCTCACACAGATCTGTGTCTGCAACACACACATGCACACACGTTTCAGAGCTAAACTTTTCAAGATAATTACCATGTTTTTTAACTGAAACAAGAAAAATACCTGACTGAGAAACAAGAAAATGGCACAAATGAAACACAGAAGTAAATTTCAATTTTATGACCATAAACATCAAGTGCCTGTGATACAGCAGTGGTGTTTCTCAGACTGTTGAGATGCCTCTGTGTGTAGCATATAGCGATGGTGTCTTACAGACTGTTGAGATGCCTCTATGTGTAGCATATAGCGATGGTGTCTTACAGACTGTTGAGATGCCTCTATGTGTAGCATATAGCGATGGTGTTTCCCAGACTGTAGCATAAGTGATGGTGTTTCCCAGACTGTTGTGATGTCTCTATGTGTAGCGTGACCTTCCCTTCACACCTCTCTCCTCCCCTCCCTCTTTCCTTTCTTCCCTCCTTTCTTCCTTTCTGATAGGACTTTAAAAAGATTTAATATTGATTGCTTAATTGATACATATTAACTATACTTTTATATGGAGTGTAACATTTCAATTCAGAAAGACACTGGGAAATAGTTATAGCTATTGCCTCAGACACTTATCAGTTTTCTTTGTCAGAAGCGTTCAGATGCCTCTCTACTAGCGACTTTGAAATACTCAACTGGTTATTGCCAGCCATAGTTACCCTGCTGAGCTAAGCCGTTAGGAGTCACCCCTCCCACCCAACTACACTTTAAGCACCTTCCCTTCGTGGCCCCACCCCTCTCAGACTCTGGACACCACTGTTCTTAGAGGTCAGCCCTCTACACATCCACTCACCAGTGAGAATGTGTCCTATTTGCCTTGCTCTGCCCAGTTCAGTTCATGTTACACCTACACTCCCCGCTTCTCTCCGTGGAACATTCATTTTCATTTGTAGGCCTAATCGGTTAGAATTATCACTATATTATTAATGTGCCTCTTTAAAACCATAAGATTATTTTTACTTCCTATTTCAATTAAGAATTTCATTTTTTATTGTCTAAACAACAGTTTGTGGAATGCTCACAGTTTTTCCGTGTGGGAAGCTAAGACGGCAATAAGGGGTGAAATTGCCTCGGCTCTGCCCTCATAGATGGGGATAGTCTGGTGGTTACACAGATGTTAATCAAACAGCCAATCAGGACTAGGAGTCATAGGCACAAAGAATGAGGTATATGAAAATACAATGGAAAAAAAAAAAAGAAAATGCAATGGGCATTGCCTGCTGAATCGTTTGTCAGCATGCTAAGAGATTTCCCGAGGAAAAGATATTTGAATCAAAATCTAAAGGATCGGTCTTAGCTTTCTGTTGCTGCTATAATAGGTTGATGGGAACTTAGCACAAATGGACATAGGCTGATTTCTGACTAAGCTGGGACTCAGGTCTAAAATGGGTAAGGGAGAGTTGTATTTTCTCTGGGGCCTGCTTTTTTTTTTCACTTTCTAGAAATTATTACCATTAATTATTACCAGGCTTACTGTACTTTTCTGATGATGACTGCACTCTGTTTTGCTTTTGTGGGCATCTCTCCTTTCCTCTCTCTGACCCTCTTATAACCTACCTGCATAATTCAGCATAACCTCCCAGCTTAGAGTTCTTAATAACACTAAAAAGTCTTTTGTGAGGTGCGATGGTGCACGCCTTTAAATCCAGCACTCAAGAGGCAGAGGTAAGCAGATCTCTGTGAATCTGAGGTCAGCCTGGCCTAGCAAGTTAACTATCCAGCCAAGCCTACATAGTGAGACCTTAACTCCAAATAGTTACAGGTTTTAGCAATTGAATGAAAATATCTTCGGAAACATTGTTGTGTGTTCCAGAATTCAAAGGAGAAGAAAAACTCTTGGCCAAAGCTGAGGTAAAGGAGCTCTGCTTCGGAGCAGTGACCTCAGTGGCTGCAGCTGAGAAGTATCCTGTCAGAACCCCAAGGGCAGGCCAGTACAGATGCCTGAATACCAACAAGCAATCCCAGGAAACCCTAGCACATTGAATGGAAGCAGAGAAGTGAACCAAGGAAAGAAGAACTGGAGGGGTGCCTTGGTGTTTAAGAACACTGGCTGCTCTATGGAAAATCCAGTTTAGTTTCCAGCATCCACAGGCTGGTTCCAAAGGATCCATCAGCCTCTTCTGGCCTCCACGGGCTCCTACAACTATGTGGTACAGATAAACTCATGCACACATGTGCATGTGTGCACACACACAGGGGTGGGTGAGATTTAAAAACAGTCTTTCAAAAAACGAAATAGGGAAAGGAAAACAGCCAAAACTGGATGAACAAAGAATAAGTGGCTACTAAGCTGAGCTGAAGCTAGCCCTGGGAATATAGGAATCTGTAGAGTACCAGTTCCGTAGGCTAGGCCTGGGAATACAGGAATATGTAGTGTACTCTGGTACCCAGAGGGAAGGAGGCTGATATCTGTGAACCAAGCCTGTAGAAACCGCTCGTGCTCTGCCTAAAGCAGCATCCATGTGTGAGTGGAAGGCGAAGGATGCAAAGAGGCTTTGGAACTGTGCAACATACATCTCACACTTGACATTATTGAACATCTACTGTATGCATTGAAATACACAGGTATCTTGAGATTTCTGTCCGGTGCTCCAATTTGGGTCTCTGTCTCCTTTCATCGCCTGATGAAGGTTAATATTCAGGGGGATGCCTATATGTTTGTCTTTGGATTCACCTTCTTATTTAGCTTCTCTAGGATTGCGAATTATAAGCTCAGTGTCCTTTAATTATGGCTAGAAACCAAATATGAGTGAGTACATCCCATGTTCCTCTTTTTGGGTCTGGCTTACCTCACTCAGGATAGTGTTTTCTATTTCCATCCATTTGTATGCAAACTTCAAGAAGTCCTTGTTTTTTACTGCTGAGTAGTACTCTAATATGTATATATTCCATACTTTCTTCATCCATTCTTCTATTGAAGGGCATCTAGGTTGTTTCCAGGTTCTGGCTATTACGAACAATGCTGTTATGAACATAGTTGAGCATATACTTTTGTTGTATGATAGGGCCTCTCTTGGGTATATTCCCAAGAGTGGTATTGCTGGGTCCAGGGGTAGGTTGATCCCGAATTTCCTGAGAAACCGCCACACTGCTTTCCAGAGTGGTTGCACGAGTTTGCATTCCCACCAGCAATGGATGAGTGTACCCCTTTCTCCACACCCTCTCCAGCAAAGGCTATCATTGGTGTTTTTCATTTTAGCCATTCTGACAGGTGTAAGATGGTATCTTAAAGTTGTCTTGATTTGCATTTCCCTGATCGCTAAAGAAGTTGAGCATGACCTTAGGCGTCTTTTGGCCATTTGAACTTCTTCTGTTGAGAATTCTCTGTTCAGCTCAGTGCCCCATTTTATAATTGGGTTGGTTAGCCTTTTACAGTCTAGTTTCTTGAGTTCTTTATATATTTTTGAGATCAGATCTTTGTCAGTTGCGGGGCTGGTGAAGATCTTCTCCCAGTCAGTGGGTTGCCTTTTTGTCTTAGTGACAGTGTCCTTTGCTTTACAGAAGCTTCTCAGTTTTATTGTCTATCTGATACAATTTAGAGTCGCTTAGAAATCTCAACTGAAGAATCATCTCAATTAGATTGGCCTGTAGCCAATGAATGTATGTAAGATTATCTTGGTTGTTGATTGATCTAGGACAACCCAGTCCACTATAGGTAGCATCATCCCTAGGAAGGTCAGCGAGCCAGTAAGGTGGTCCTAGGTCATTTAAGAGAGCCCCCTGAGCAAGGCCGTCAGTGAGCCAGTAAGGGACATTCCTCTATGTTTTCTGATTCAAATTCCTGCCTGGGTTCCTGGCCTGACGTCCCTCAGTCATGGACAATGGACTGAAGTATAAGCTGAAATAAACCCTTTCCTCTCCAAAGTTACTTTCATCCACGTTTCATCACTGCAGCAGAAAACAAACTAGAAAAGCTGTGATGGACCCAACCGTGTTTCCTGTTGGAAGATCATGGAAGTGTTCACGCTTGAGATGGGAAAGCCATTAATGGCTCAGAGTTCCTTGCAGGGTTTTATGAGAACTCAGAAAACAAACACACTGAGAGAAATTCAGACCGTGGGGACCTGTCTTGGGACATCTCAAAGGGAAGCAAAAGGTGTCAGGCCTGTTTGTGTGATGTTTTGGATTATGAATCCATGTGTGTTGATTACCCACAGATGAAGAATCAGCTGTGACTAACAAAAGAGCCAACATCACTGAACTGAAACCTGTGCTTTACAGGGACAAATGGATGCTGGTCAGCTGGTACCAAAGAATCAGCTGTGATGAGTAAGAAATCACGATCCTTGAAGTGAAGGACTCTAGGACAATGGCTCTCAACCTTCCTGACACTATGACCCTTTAACACAGTCCCTCATGCTGTGGTGACCCCAACCATAAAATTATTTTCATTGCTACTTCATAATAGTAATTTTGCTACTGTTATGAATCATCATGTAAATATTTTTGTAGATATGGATTTGCCAAAGGGCTTGCTGAGTTATAGTATTCTGAGTAGGAGATCATGTCATCAAGAATCTACAAGAAGCATGTATTTTAGGGATATGAAGCTGTAGAATCAAAAGAACTGGTAATGCTGGAGAGATGGCTCAACAGTGAAGAGTACTAGCCAGTCTTCTAGAAGACCCAGATTCAATCTCAACACCCATAGTTTGAAAACTGTTGTTCTAGAAGTATTTCCTCAGAATCAGCACATAGAAACTGTTGTCAGGGTAAGGGGAAAGACTGCATCTCAAGTTGGTAGCCAAAACATTGTAATATGTAAGTCTGTTAATTGCACCAGTGGACAACAAGGCCACTACCACAGTTTAAAGTCAAATTTGGATCAAACTTTAATTAAGTACTGGCCAGGTTTCTAGACTCTCTGGCCAGGTCCATCTCTGGTTTCCCAGAAATGGCCATTAATCACATTTCGAAGGGGGTTAAAAGTGCAAAATCTATAATTCACCAAATTTCCCATGAGATCCAATGAGAAACAAGCATGCATCCTGATGTACTTCCTGACATCCAGTCAGGGGCAAGCATACATCCTGACCTATTTCATGCCTGTGAACCTCCTGCCTACAAGCACTTTGGGTACAGATGGGTCAAACAAACTTGTTTAGGGAGTGAAAACATATGACTCATTATCTTCCATAAGCAATAGCCTATCTGTCCTTGGGCAAAGGGCTTGCAGATCGAGGCTTTTTGTTTCTTGGATCATAGTAATTAAAACTTAGAATGTAACTTTGATTCAAACAGTGGTCCTGGATTTGAGGCATGAAAGATGCAAGATTGATGGAGTCATATAGACTATCTGAGGCCTGGCAGCCTGCGGCAGAGTCACAGTCCCTTAAAAGAGACCAGAGGAGGCCATTGGTATATATGCAGCCTGCAGCCACAGTTGTGGTAGCAACCCGCGCTATTGGGAGATGGCAAGACTGTAAATGGAAACTGCTCATTGTTTCCCAACCATCCAGACACGAATAATAACACATAAACTATATTAATTACAACACTGTTTGACCAGTAGCTTAAGCATCTTTCTAGCTAGCTCTTACATCTTAAATTAACCCATTCCTATTAATTTATGTATCACCACGAGACTGTGGCCTACTGGTAAGGTTCCAGCAGTGTCTTTCTCCTTTGGCAGCTACATGGTATCTCTTTGACTTCACCTATTGTCTCTATATATCTCTGTTCAGATTTCCCATCTGGATTTACTCTGCTCAGCCATTGGCCAAAACAGTTTTATTTATTAACCAATAAAAGCAACACATTTACAGAAAGACATTCCATATCTACCAAGCACAGTGAAGGGTGGAGAGTGGAGCTGGCTTGGGCCTCCTCGACAAACTGTGTGTGCTCTTGGAGAGGTGGAGCTGCCCCAGACTTTTGGAGCCCAGAGATCATAAGTGAGTCTAAGTTGGCAGACACTGAACTACAGTATTTGATTGAATTTTCTGGATCTGAGGTTTTGCTTTAATTTAATTGTTCTGCTACCCTGGAACTTCCCGTTTGAACTAATAACAGTTTTTATTTATCAGATCCCACAATTAAGAATCTTTGAATTTTTTTATGTGTATGAGTGTTTTGCCTATATATATATATCTGTGCACTCTGTGCTTGCCTGATGCTCAAGGAGAGAGGCTGTCGGGTCCTTTGTAACTGGAGTTAAAGATGGTTTGTTTTGGATGCCAGAGCTTGTTTGTATCTCTTACCGAAGGCTCTTTTGTCTTGTGAGGGTTTTTTTCCCCTGTGGTCTCTTGACTCACTGCTAAGATCTTGGTGTACATAGTTCAGTTAACTGGTTCCATTACGTGGCTGTTGCAGTGCATTCCACACAGACTTGAAGCACACTAAATCCAGCTTCTACTTGGGTCATACCTCTTAGCAACTAACAGATGCTTCACAAAGCCTTTCTGAATGAACAGATAAAATGAATGAGCTGTCTTTACGTTTTCATAAAGAAACACGGGTGCACACACTATACTTTTAAAAATAACAATACATTTAGTAGCATCAGTATCAGCCACATTGCCTTGAAAAGAGAGCACTTCTGTGACATGTGGGTATTTTTGATATTTGAAAATAAAGCCGAATATATGTAAAGCAGGAGAAGAGTAGCTAACACA
Organism: Microtus ochrogaster; assembly: GCF_000317375.1. Taxonomy (NCBI): domain Eukaryota; kingdom Metazoa; phylum Chordata; class Mammalia; order Rodentia; family Cricetidae; genus Microtus; species Microtus ochrogaster. Next base: position 90,207,243 of record NC_022012.1, read on the forward strand.
GCATCTATCTGCAAGTCAATGCAAAGAAAGGTGTTAACCAGATTTAATGTACAAATGGTAAACAGTTGAGCATTATAAGTAAAGCTCAGAGGCTCATAAAGAACAATGCATAATTTATATTTAAGTCATGTAAGTCACACTGCACTTTACACTGAAGATGCGGTCCACTGCAGGACGTTCAGGGATGGTACCTGCCACCTTCATGGTTCACAGTTTCTATGGCATTGGTTTGATCCCTAGGGAGAAAAAAGTATAATTTTACATTTAGGCATGCTCTTCTCCGGTATACTAATATCCTATACTAATGTCTCCATAGAGATAGATACATGTCAAAACTAGACCTGGGCCGGAAAGATAGTTCAGTTGATAAAGTTCAATCCTCAAAACTCCCATGCAAAAGAAAAGAAATGGGGGAAAACCACTGCAGCTTGGTTCGTGCTTATAATCCAGCCCTGCAGCAGCAAAGCTAGGCAGATCTCTGGGGCTTGCTGGTCACTATAGCTAAAACGACAAGTTCCAGGTTAATGAGAGACAACCTCTAAATACAGGGTAGACTGCTCCTGAGGAAGGTACCTGTGGTTGAGCTCTGGCCTCCACACACATGCACACATACATGCACACACTCACAGACATGTCCTTACCTGTGCCCTGCTGGAGCTGGGGATGCAGAGTTACTAGAATGCTTGCCTAAGATGACTGAAGTTCTGTTCCTAGCACAAACTTGGTGTAGTGGCACAATGCCTGTGACCCCATCACTCAGGAAGTGAAGGAAAGAAGCTCAGAAGTTCAAGGTCATTCTCACCTACCACGGGAACTGGATTGCCTATGACTTGATCTTAAAATCTAGGAGTCGTCAATTTGCAGGAGTGAGTAGCTGAATGCTCATATAGCTGGTGAATGTGGGCTCACTGGATACACAGCCTGAAGTTGAGGATCAGTGTAGACATTTTCTAACCCAGTTGCAAAGTCACAGCATCTACCTGCCAACTCTCATCACCCGTTGGCTAAAGGCTGTTCCCACTGGTGTTCACCTCCATCACTCCCAGTCTTCCCTGAAGCAAGGCCTAAAGAAAGCCCTCAAGCAGAGGCGCAGGCACAGGACACAGAGGGACGCCTACAGGATGCAGAAGCTGGTGGCATCTGCCACTGCCAACTGCTTGCTCTGCTTCCAGAAGAACTGTTTACGTTCATCCTCGCATCTCCAGACTTTCAGAGCATCGCCGCGGTCCCCCGACAAATCTAAAATGAATGCAGCCTTCATACTGTGCGTCTCATAAACACGGACAGTTGTTCCGACCGAAGATCTGGGGAAGGAAATCCATGTTTGTGACTGCCCTTGAGACACAAATGTCAACTCTGGAAACAAGTAAAGGCAGGAAAGGCCCTGCAGGGAGGCCTGCTTCAGCTTCTTCTGCATTTAATTCCTTGTCTAATGCTGTATGCTTTATTGTTTTTTTACAATGCCAGCTAGATTTTGTTTGTTTGTTTTTGAGACGATGTTTCACTTTGTAGCCCTGGTTGGTCTGTAGCTCTCTAAATAGACTAAGTGACCTGATACTCAAAGATCTGCCTGCCTCAGCCTTGGTGCAGAGCCGCCACATCCAGAAGGTTGGATATAGTCAATGGGAACAAGTTTTAAAATAGGACGTCAATTCTGAGAAACTGTTTTAAAGTCACTATTTTCCTTTAACTAGAAAGTCTGGAAGTGTATCCTTCGGGGTAGGACATACAGAACATAAAATGAAAATCACTCATGTCAGTAGTGTGGGGAATGACACCCCCACCCCCAGTTCACATGTGGACATTACCTCTTTTGGAGATAGGGTTATTGCAGATGTCATCTGCAGCATGGTCAGGCTTAGAAAGATGAGATCCCATGGAGCCCAGAGTGGGCTCACCACCCAAAATGTCTGGTTCTTCATGTGAGAAGGATTACCTGTAGATAGATTCCTGCACACACAACATGTGAGTGTAAGGCAGAGATCAGCAGGCTGTGCCAGTGAACCATAAAACACCCCAGATTTCAGTAAACATTTGGGAAGAGGCACAAAGCACATTCTGTCTCATGGGTCCCAGGAGGAAACAGCATGGCCCATGTTTCAGCTGTGAGGTAGGCTGGTGTTGCTTAGCCACTCAGTGTGGCAGCACTGTAGAACAACGTGAGTGCCCATGGTAGCTTTATGAGGACTTCCTTCTAGAGCGAGCACAGTTCCTGCCTGTGTGTTCAAAGAAAATTCCTTTAGATGTTACAACTGATTGCCGTCCTGATCCCTTGTCAGTCATAAAGCCCAGAGACTGGGGACACTGTAGTTTCTGGAGTGATAGCCAAGGTGAATATGTGTTTCAGTCAGGCCCAGCCAGGTTTTTCAGGACGGAAAACTAGTTGGACTGAAAAAAACATTCCTACAATGATGGCTGGAAATGGTTGATGACTTTGTTTACTTATTACGACGCTACAAGACACTGTCTTTTCTTTTGCCTATTAGTCACTTATGGTGTGGAAACATGGTCAACTAAATCCACTTAAAACCTGAGAGAGCTTGAAAAGGAATTCTAGACACACACAAAAGAGCAAGGTTTAACGTACGTTCTTGCTGTTTGGTGGCTCACTGAGGCTCCTTTAAGACGGGTCTTGCTGACTCAGCCTTGGCAAGGAAGGCTGTGAGGTTTCTTTAGGATCTGGATCCCTGGTTCTCCAGCACAAATGGTTCTGACTCTTTCAGGAGGACTGGCTACAGAACATTTGAGTGGGTTTTGTGAGCAGTGTGTTACAAACTACTTAATGGTGTGACATAAACCTGCTGTATACCTGTAACTGGGGAAGTGTGCATGACTTGTAGAGGTGATGAACATGCCTTCACCATGCTGGACTGGGCAGAGCCAAACGGCAAAGCAGCCTTGGTCCTAGGCATGCCACTTAGCTTTTTAAAAATCGGTCCTGTTTAGAAAAGGATTAAAAACACAAAATAAAGACAAATTCAGATGAGAAGGACCTCTAAATGGGTCATAGTGTGTTTAAAAAATGGTACACAGGTTTGGGAGAGAGAAAAAAGTATATAAAGAGTTATAAAAAAGTAAATGGTTTTTAATAAATAAAACAAAGTTTTTAAAGAGACAGAGTAAACTTGTAGAAAAAGTAATAAAGTAAGAAAATAAGCCACATAAAGATGGAATATACACAGAGAGTCTAGAGTGTGTATATTATTGTGTTTTCTTTGAATTTTTTGACTGTGAAGGAGCTAAGTACAGAGAGACATTTCATTGTATGAGCTGTGAGCTAAACCAACATAGATTTTTTTTTTTTCGAGACAGGGTTTCTCTGTGGTTTTGGAGCCTGTCCTGGAACTAGCTCTCGTAGACCAGGCTGGTCTCAAACTCACAGAGATCCGCCTGCCTCTGCCTCCCGAGTGCTGGGATTAAAGGCATGCGCCACCACTGCCCGGCTTCAACATAGATATTTTAAAGGTATCTTGACTTCAAGATTTTGGTCTAAGGATATGTTGCTTTAGAAAAAAGATTCTGCTTTTGTTTACACAAAGGAGGAGAACCTATGGATTCCTTCCAGACTAATGTGATTTGATGGACCAATACCCCCTGAAAGGTCTCTGTTAATCCCCAAATACTTTGTCCAACAAAAAGTATGAAGCAATTTGGAAAGAACCATTCCAAAATTCCCAAATATTGCTTACAAATGTTTTCATTTAAAAGGAAATATGATATAAAAATGAATACTTTGCATTGGTATGGATCTTGGTCTAATGATAGAAATTTAAGGCCAATTTTGTTATATGTGTATTTCTGCTTGATTAAGGTATTGTGTTTGTGCAGCTCATTTGAAACTGTAATGTGTGATTAAGAAATACAGATTAGTAGATAATCATCTATAATAGTCAAGCTTGTAGTCATATTGGTTAGATTTTCTAGATGTACGGAGATTTATTTCAGATGGATAGTTATTCTTCAACATTTTCAATGACTACAGAATATGGCATTTAAAATGTTTAAGAACTTAAGACTTTTCATGGCAGTGAGACACATCTGCTCCTGGCAGCACCAATGTACTTCAAGAGGATGATAGGGATCTAAGAGTCTCCTTATGGAGTTTCCCTCCCTCCCCTTCTCCCTTTATCTCTTCTTCCTTCCCTCATTTTTTTCTCTCCCTCCCACCTTTCCTCCCTCCCTCCCTTTTCCTCTCTATCCTTCCCTCCTACTCTCTATCCCTCCCTCCTGCCCTCATTTCTTCCCTCCCTCCCTCATTTCCTTCCTTCTAGTTTCCTTTCTATTTTCTCTCAGTACTGGGGATTCAGTACTTGATTCAGCCAAGAGACTCACACATGAACTGTATCTCCAGACCCAAAAAGGGTCTTTTAATTTTAAAAAATGTCTCATTAAATTTCCCAAGTCTCATTTGTTGAGGCTCTTCTTTCCTCTACATCCCAAAGACCTGAACCCCTGGGTCAGACTCTCTTTACAATACTGAAATACTACTGCACACCAGGCACTATGCTCAGTGTTTTGTTTTTAATACTCAGAAAACAGCCAGGAAGTCACTATTGTGTCTGCTTGGGAAACTGAAGGTGCAGAGAAGTTAAATACATTACCTAAGTTCACATAACTCATGAAGGATCAGGTCTCAAGTCTGTTTCCTTGACTCTTTTTAAGTCCTATATCTCTATCTAGTGGCAACTTCTTAAAATTTGACCTGGTGGCTGAGGATATGGCTCAGCTGGTAGAGTGTTGGCCTAGCATACCTGAAGCCCTGGGTTTGACCCCCAGCTCCACATAAATGAGTTGTAGTGGCATGCTTATAGTTCCAGTGTTCTCATCACTTGGGAGGTGGAAACCAGAGAACCAGAAGTCCAAGGTTAATTTCAACTCTATTGTGAGTTTAGGGCCAGCCTGGACTTTTCAGCCAGTGTCTGAAAAGCTTAATGTGGACATCAAATATTACAGGAAGTGTTCATGTGATGTAGGAGTTTGATCTGGATGATCTCTTTCTAGTTTCCAAGATAATGCAATATGGTGAGAAGTACAAGCTTTTGGGCATCAGGACCTTAAACAGCAGTGAGCTAGGACAAGATTCAGCCTTATTTTACCCCTTACAGAATATCTTCAGACTGTAGATGAACCATCCTTTTTATTATTTTTATTGAGCTACATATTTTTCCACTCCCCTTCCTTCTTCTCCCCTCCCCTCCTACCCTCTCCATGGTCCCTATGCTTCCAATTTGCTCAGGAGGTTTTGTCTTTTTCTATGTCCCATGTATATCTCTCTTAGGGTCCTCTTTGCTGTCTAGGTTCTCTGGGATTATGAATTATAAGCTGGTTTTTGGGGTTTTTTTGTTTTGTTTTTTCTTTCTTTTTTCCTTTGTGTCTAAAAGCCATTTATGAGTGCGTACATACCCTTTCTGGGTCTGGCTTACCTCACTCAATATGATGTTTTCTGGATCCATTGATTTGCCCACAAGTTTCAAAACGTCATTTTTTCTGCTGTGTACTCCATTGTGGAAATGTACCACATTACCCTTATCTATTCTTTGATTGAGGGGCATTTACTTGTTTCCGTGTTATGGCTATGACAAGCAAAGCTGCTATAAACATAGTTGAGCACATGTCCTGTGGTACAATTGAGCATCCTTTGGGTATATGCCCAAAAGTGGTATTGCTGGTTCTTGAGGAAAGTTGTTTCCTAATTTTCTAAGAAATCACCATACTGAAATTCAAAGCAGCTGTACCAGTTTACACTCCCACCA
>NC_022012.1:90219641-90228288 GCF_000317375.1 Microtus ochrogaster
TTCTGGAGTCTTTGATGGAGTTGCAGCATAGATAGATAGTTATAGTTATAGTTTTCCATTGTTATGATAAAAGATAAAACAGATATAAATAGTGTAACTGTAATTTTTACTTGATAACTGTTTTGTTATATGTAATTTTGCTATGTTAAAGTTAAAGCCTTCCTTTCTTTTTGTTTAAACAGAAAAAGGGGAAATGATGGAGGAAGGTCACTGGTTAAAAAAATAAAGAAACTGTAGGGAGCCAGACAGGACCGCCATTGCAAGATGGCACCATATCCTGTCTTGTCAGTTATACTCCATATTTGGCGATGCCTTTGAGAGCTGCCTGTCCCCCACTTTCTGCATGCGCTGTGAATGGGGGTCCCTGGGCCTATCTCGATACAGTCTGGTGTCAGCTGATGGTGGCAACCAATCACTGGGCAACCCATGTGCCAACTCCATATATAAGCAGCTGCCTTAGTGCTCTCGGGCCCCTTCGCTTCATGTTATCTCTCAACCAAGTGCACTCCAGTAAAGCGTGATCTGAGAAGAATCCTCGTGTCCTGGTCGTTCTTTCTCGCTGGTCGAGGAGTTCGCCGCAGTTGGTGCCGAAACCCGGGATCTTCGGTAGAAGCCCCCCGCGGTTGGTGCCAGAAACCCGGGATCTTTGGAGGTCACGTGCGTTGCCAGGGGAGGAGTTCGCCGCAGTTGGTGCTGAAACCCGGGATCGAACCAGGGACCTTTAGATAGCACCTTGGGGTGCTACACACACGTTTGGAAATGGGCTAGTCCAGGTGCGAGAGTTAGCCGAGAAAAGGCTAGATATAATGGGCCAAGCAGTGTTTAAATGAATACAGTTTGTATGTTGTTGTTTCGGGCATAAGCTAGCAGGCGGCCAGGGTACTGGGGACACAGCCCCGCTGCTCTTATTACAACACTTCTGTATTCTGACCTCGTGGATATCATCTATCACATAGGAAAGTACACAATACCCAGCCTTCTCCTTGTTTCGGCTTCACTCTGGCACTCACTTGGGTTTTTGCATCTCTGCCTTTATCCTAAAAATATAACTGTTCCACACACCAGGCACCAGCACGGGACCTATCACCACCTCCTGATTCATTCTCAATTTCTAGATGTTAGGGTAGCCTGCCATCCGCAATGTCAGTGCCAAGACAAAAGCCTCCAGCATCTTATTAGCTCTCGACATCTAATGAGTCACCGTGTGTGGTACTTGTTTGAAAGTGTCTTGCTTTTTTTTTTCCAGTGCCCAGTGCCAGATATCTGCTCTCTTGTCCCCACAACAGAAAGTCTTCTTATTGCTGTCACTGTGGTCAAAATTGGCGAATACACCCTGCTGTCAGGTTTTAGTGGATCTCACGGTGTGCGATCAGCTGCTGTTTGAATTCACTAATGTCGGAATTAGAATATTGGTAGACTCTCCTTGGCAAACAGTTTCTTAGGGCACACAGAGGCTAGCAGACGGCTGCAGAAGCAACCTAGGTAGAAACTGAAACCGATGCTGTGTGTAACAGACACTAAAGCCAAAATCGTGAGCATTACATGTATTCTTAACTCAAAGGATACTGAGAAATGAATATAAGCTTGTCACTCTCTTGATTTGAACCCAGTAACTGTGCTTCTGTTCTGTGATGGGGAGAGTTTCATCTCATCCAGGCTGACCTCCCACTCACTGTGTCCCTAAGGTTGACTTACATCCGTAAGAGCTAGAGTGACAGGTGTGTGCTACCATGCTTCGCAGGTATCTAATGTGCCTCCTCCTTTCTTTGTTTGTCTGTCTGTCTTTTTTTTTTTTTTGAGACAGACTCTCATGCGTCCTAGGTTGGCCTCAAGCTTTTTATATCAATGAGGATGACCTTGAAGATGACCTTGACCACTGTAAGCTGGGATTATAGGTCTGTGACGCCATTTGTGGTTAGTGCAATACTGGGGATTGACCCAGGGCCTCGTGAATGCAGAGGCAAGCACTACAACACGCATGCAGAGGCAAGCACTCTACCACACGCATGCAGAGGCAAGCACTCTACCACACGCATGCAGAGGCAAGCACTCTACCAAGCCCCACTTCTGGAACTCTTTAAGGAGATGCTTGTACATCCACCATCTCTCACCATTATAGAGAAACCAGACAGTAAGAGCTCTGTATCAGATTCCCTGGAGGTCAAGTCTCAGCTTCAACAATAGTGGTTTGTGGGAAGTAGAGGAAGTGCTGAGTGAACGAGTGTTGTTGATGTGGGCAAAACCAGTCCAGGACCTTAGCCTAAGATTCATGGGAAAATGGCAGACACCTACCCTTCCCCCGTCCCAGGGTGAGGCTCAGAGGGAAATGGCAAAGCCTTCCCTTATGGTCTATGTGTGGGTGTTGGTAGAGTGTACAGAAAATGTTCACCATAGCTTTCCGGTCTCCCATGAGTTTGTGCAGCCTGAGACTGCTGTTACTGTGATTAGTTAGCCTGTCTCCTTGATCCAGCTGTATACCGTGAAGCCTGCCTCCTTGTTTATCTCTGTGTAAAAACCCCATCCTGTCCAGCTGTAATAACACAATAACCCCAATTCTCTGTTCAACCACACATCATAAACATCTTCTGAGATGCTCCAGTTTCAACAGAGAGCCCAGACCATTTGACCCCAGCTTTCTGTCTGTGTGTCTGTCTGTCTTTTCTTCATTCCCCTGGGAGTGCTGTTCGACAGGACAGTGGTTCCATGAAATAGGCAGGTGGCAGCTTCCTTGACAGGAAGTTGAAGACAGTGGGGCTGTTGTGCAGGTGGCATCCCTACCCAGGGCTCGGCATGGACTCTCTCTGGCATCGTCATTACCACTGAGTTCTGAGTGTTATACCTGCTATCCAGGATAGTGGACAACCCAAGGAGAGAAACACCCACTTGGAAGAAACTTTTACCTGTGTAACAAAAAAAATTAAACTTTCGTTACATCCAAACAACACTTGCATCTTACCTAGGGCTAGTCCCACACAGAAAAGGAAGAAATTGCGAAAATCAGTCTTCAGACATTAAAACTGCTCAGATGATCCCTGCAGGAGGTCATCCTCCCATGGCTCTTTCCCTGTACCATTTGCTGAGCTATTCCCCTTCCTCGTTACACACCCTTGGCAGATCACAATTACACATGGTCTCTTTCTTAGTCTTTCACTGTAAATCAAAGGAGATCAGGTTCTTAAATTTTGTAATATGTTTTATTCATTTATTTTGTGTGTGGGTAAGGGAACTGGGGGGATGCATGTGCCATGCGGAGGTAAGGGGACAACTTGCCAGAGTCACTTCTCTCCATCTACCTTGTGGCTCCAGGAATAGCACTCAGGCTGGAAAGTTCAGAGGCAAGCACCTTTACCCACTGAGCCATCTTACAGACCCAAGGAGAATTGAATTTTTTTCTTTTTAAAGCATCACAGGAATAACAAATACTGGTTGCAATAAATATAATCCAAGTTGAGGAAAAGGAACCATTGTGTTCATTGTCATCCTGCTCTGCAGAGGTCGCCGCTGACAGCAGTTTGGAGGTGGGGAGTGTGCCCTTGCAGAATGTAGTAGGAGGCTGCTTGACTGTTTCCAGCTGCTCAACCCCAAATAATCACACAGAAACCATATTATTTGCAAAACTGTTTGGCCGATAGCCTAAGTGTATTTCCGGATAACTCATATCCTAATTTAACCCATCTCCATTAATCCATGTATGGCCACAAGCCTGTGGCTTACCAGGTAAAGTTCTGATGTCTGTCTCTGGCAGGACTACATGGTTTCTCTCTGAGTCTGCCTCCTTTCTCCCAGCATTTAGTTTAGTTTTCCCCATCTAGCTCTGCTCTGCCCTATCCAGCCAAGCCAGTTTCTTTATTCATTAATCAATAAAAGCAACACATATACAGAAGGACTTCCTACATCAGCAGAGCTCCCTATACCTGTACATATCTTATTCTGTACATATAGGCACACACACAAATACATTTTGTGTATCATATACATTTTTTTTAAAAAAAATCAAATGTGATATCTTTTAAAAATAGCCTGGATGATTTCTATGTGTCAAGGAATATTAATATTGTCCTTATTTTAAATGGTGCCCTGCTATTTTCTTTTGTGTGTTTAGGTAAGTGTTATACCACAGGTCCCTTAAGAACTACACTTCCTGGCATCCATGCCTTTCTGTGTTTCTCCACTATACTCACCTTGCTCATATTTTGGAAACTTGGTCCCCAGCTAGGAGGTTCTGGAGACTTTGGGGTGGGAAACATGGCTGGCCCAGATAGACAACTGGGATAGGAAAACGTTATAGCAAACACTATTCCCACCTGAACGCTCTGCCTCCTACCCACTGCAGTCATGTGACCAGCCACACAGGCTAACAATGAGTCTATATATTTGCAAAGGCAGATTCAAGCGTCCCTTATAAAAGGGATGGACCATGAACTCAACTGTGAATTGTTAAAGAACATAGTCAAATGTAAAAGGTTGTCCCTCTAGGCCAAGGGTGATAGCGGTTGTGTATCTCTTCAATCACATCACTGATATGGCTGAGATAGACTTTTTCAGTTACCGTAGAATGAAGAGTGAATATCCAGAGCACAGAATTTTCAGAGATTTGAATCATTGGTCCAGGCAGTCACCATTACATGGCAAAGGAAAAACTGCTTGTCCCCCATAGACCTTCTTCAAAGTGCCAAGAGATCACTCTGACAAGTGTTATTGTGATTTTATGTAAAATCAGTTTTAAATTTCTTAACCTAGGAGCTTTAAAGTCCACCTCCCTGCGTCCTTAGCCCTGCTACCCTACCACGAAAAGGAGAGAAAGTCTCTGTGTACTATGAAAGTGCTGCTGAGAAAAGTGAAGCTGGCTGGCAGAAGTCAAGAATTTGTCACCCTTGTTATAAACCTGTTTGGGATAACAGTGGGTCCTGGTCATTAGCCTGTCTTCAATTGGAGGCCTGGGGAGAAGGCTCGGTGCTTAAAGTGCTTGCTGGGAAAGTGTGGAGAGTTGTGTACAGATCCCCATCAACCATATACATGTTGAGAGTTGTGGCAACCCATCTGGAACTCCAGCATTGGAAGATGGAGGCAGGTTCTCCAAACCAAGCTGGCCACTGAAATTAGCCATATCAGAGTGCTCCGGGGATGATGAAGAGACCCTGCCTCAGTGAATAGGTAGAAGATTGAGAGAGGATGATTCCAACATCAGTAGGCCTCCACACTCATTTCCACAGCTATGCAAGGGCATTGCACACACACACACACACACACACACACACACACAACACACACACACACGCACACACATGCCCATGCATAGGCACATACATCGTATGCAGAGCATACACAGTATGAACAAGGAAAGAGGAAGAAAAATAATCATCATTTTAAATATATTTTGGGTTTCTTTCATTGGCCATCCAGATGCTGGCATGGTAAGGTTTAGCACTGTTTGATTTGACAAGATCAGTCTCTCCCTCATGGCGAGGAAACACCCAGACTCTCCTAGCAGTTAGGGAATCCTGCCGCTTACAGTTTGCTCCCATTTTTTAGGCTTTGATATGTTTGTTAGTTTGTGTTTCACGAGTTCTAAAAAACCCCAAGACCTGGTTTCCTAGAGCGACAAGGAAGTGTTGTAGAAGTTCTCTGACATACACCTTGATCACAGGTGGCCTGCTGAGCAGGGAGTGCCTGGCACCTCAAGCTGTGCCACTCTGAGTGACTTTAGCCTTGACCTAGACTTGCATGTAAGAACATACACATGGACACGGACCAGACCGTACTCTTGAGACAAAGCTAAATGGACCTAAACATTTTTTAAAAAACACTTGTGATTGTGACCTCCCATTTTCAGTACATTCTGATAATTTTGTAATTTTTATAAAAGGGTTTTTTCTTATTAATAAAATGCAGTTTGAAGAAATTAAAAGCACCAGGAAATAGTTATCTGTGGAACTAATATAAGAGGCAACCAATGCTGAATATTTTTCTATGTATTTTTGGAGATGTTTCCATCACTTAAATATGTTCCCTCTGGTAATAAATTAAACTGTATTCCCCATCTCTTTTTCTCTGAAATACAGATACACACACTTCTTTTATCTTTAAGATGTATTTGTCTTTATGTGTATTTGGGTATGGCTATGCGACCTTATGTGTGAAACCTGCATAGAGGAAGAAGGCATGGGATCCCCAAGAACTAGTATTAACAAGCAGTTACAAAGCACCTGTTGTGGGTGCTGGAAAACAAACCCAGGTCCTGTGCAAGCACAGTAAACACTATTAACTGCTGAGCCATCTCTCCAGCTCACAAACACACTTGTCTGTCCCATCTATTCATGCGCAACTTCCTGAAAATTAACACACCCATAATATAGTCTCAAATTTAGACATCTTAATTGCTTCTGTTGTTTAGATTTGTACTTCCGAAAGTAAATCTAGCCCCCCTCAACTCTTCATTCTATGCATAAAATTTTCAGGAAATGTATGGAACTGGAAAGATATTAGACTAGATACCCCAGACTCAGACAAAGAATCGAATTTTCTCTTTCATATTCAGATGCTAGCTTTTAGTGTTTTACATATATGTATAGAAGTGTGGATGCATGAATGTATATGAAACTAGAAAGGAGACCCTAAGAGTAAAAAGGAGGCACTGAGGAAGGAGGGAAAGAACACAGGACACACATGACAGGGAAGCAGAAAGGAGGCTCTAGCTGATGTGTGGAAGGGGGGGTTGGAGATGGGGGAGGAGAGTCAACAGAACAAATTTTGTTTTTAAATCCCACAAGGAAGCCTAAAACTATGCATGCTTAATTTTAAAAAAATGTTTTTGGTGCTGAGGAGATGGCTTGTGGGTAAAGTTCTTACAAGTATGAAGACCTTAGTTTGAATTCCCAGCACCCATGTAAAGCCAGATAGGGTAGCATGCATTTGTAATGCTGGTTCTCCCATAGTTAAGTGGATGCAGGGACAAGAGAATTCCCAGAAACTTTCACGCCAGCTATTCCAGCATGCACAGCAGGGAACAGCAAGGAGACCTTGTCTCAAGCAAGCTAGAAAGGTAGATGCTGACACCTGAGATTGCCTTCTGACTCCTAATGCTCAGGTGGCCACATCACAAAAATTTATATGCACCTCAGACAGACAGACAGACAGCACAAGAAGGGGGGGTTAAGATATTTTTGAAATAGTAAAATAAGGTACGCTGCACTTTAAATGTACTTTGTATTTTGTGTTTGAGTACACATACAAAGTCTCTGTTTCTGATAGACTTCTTGAGCACAATGATAGTTGAGGCTCATCCAAGTGCAAAGGCCTCAATCAGAACTTGTGCCCAGCACGATGGCTCAATGCCTCAGTCCGTGGAAAAGTCTAAAGCAGTCAGCATGGGCAGCTCAGATCCTCATTGTCCCCCACTTCGCATCTCAGCTTGGTGTTTTGCTCTTTTTCAAATTGTATTTGATAAAGAAGGAAAATTTTTAGATGATAAAATATATCCTTTGTGCTTTTGAAATTGCATTTCGTCCTTAATAATAATTATAGCTGTAGAGATGTAAAAATGGTTTATCCTAGGTAATTTCTTCTCATAAGCCTACAGCCTTGGTAAGGGGAGGAATATGCTGATTGGCAAGCAGGAGTCATGTGCCCAGTTCTGTGGCTGACCATGCCTATCAGGGAAAAGCAAAGGTGTGTGTTAATGATTGAATGTCTATTGGATTCCGCTTGTGGTTTCTGTGGTTCCTGGACAGGGTGTGTCCTGGGACAACTACTCAAGCACTTGCTGAGTTGAAAGGGTCCATTTATTAATCGCTTCCCACCCAATAGTGAAAAGATAAACTTACACATTTTCCAGCTTTTTGATGCACTAATGAAGAGGATAGACACCATTGGAAATCCAGAATTGCTTCCCAGAAGAATTCTGTTCCATTGGTTGCATGTAAAAAATAGAATATGTAAGGGAAATAAATGACTCTCTCTGTAGCACAGAAAGGAGGAAGAGAAAGGGATACTTGCACTGGCCTCTCCTGATTCCTGCGTTCCCATGAGGCTGCTCTGAGTTGGCGGGGCACACCTTGCCTGCTCCCAGGTTTCTAGGAAGGTGTTTTCTAACTGGAAAGCTCTGCAGAGGAGCAGAGAGTGGGAAGAAAGAGGGATGGGTATTTTCTGGTTTAACCCCTATACTTCCTGGTCATGTGGGTTGCAAAAGCCATAGTTCATTTCATTTTATGCTGCTTCAGCTCTAGATTTAATCAGTGGCTTCTTCCCTTTTTCCCCTGCAGGTCCAGGATAGCCATCAACACTAACTCTCCACCCCTTGTTAGTTTTCATAAACCTTGTCCACAATCAGAATTACGGCAATGGACTTATGTGGGCATATGTGTACAGCTTGGTGTGTGCATGCCCTAGAATGCACTTGTGTGGGTGCATGCATGTAGGTCGGTGTGTACATGCCCTACAATGGACTTATGTGGGTATGTGTTTACGGCTTGGTGTGTACATGCCCTACAATGGACTTGTGTGGGTGCATGCATGTAGGTTGGTGTGCGCATGCCCTACAATGGACTTGTGTGGGTGCGTGCATGTAGGTTGGTGTGCATATGCCCTGCACTGTACTTGTGTGGGTGTGTGCATGTAGGTTGGTGTGTGCATGCCCTACAATGGACTT
>NC_022012.1:90228649-90252596 GCF_000317375.1 Microtus ochrogaster
CATGCCCTACAATGGACTTGTGTGGGTGCGTGCACGTAGGTTGGTGTGTGCCTGCACATTCTAGACTTCAGCTTCCAGTGTTCTTCCTCAGCACATCTTTCCATATTGCTTTGTTTTGTTGTTTGATTATGGTTTTGGTTTGTTGGTTGATTATGGTTTTGGTTTGTTTGGAGACAAGGTCTCTTACTTCCCGCTGACTAGGCTAGGCTAGGCTAGCTGGCCAGCAAGCTCCAGAGTTCCACCTGTCTCCATTTCTCCAGGATTACAAGTGCATGCCACCACACCCTTTTACATGAGTTCTGGTTTTTGGACTTGGGTCCTCAGGTTTGCAAGTCAAACACTTTGCTAACTGAACCATCCTCTCTGTCCCTAGTGAACCCATTTAGAAGAAAACCGCGGAACTGTCCCTGCTGCCTGTGGCTACGATGACAGAGCATCTGAGTTGGAAAAAAGAAAAGTGTCTCTCTCATTCCCATCAGCGTGGATGCATATTAAGCTGGTTTGAATGGCTATCTGCAAGCATTGTTATCAGCTCCTGTCTCCTCGCGTTCTTTGGTTTCAATGTGAATTACTCTTGCAGGGAAGGTAAGGTGTATTATTCTCCTTTGACTGTGACATTTGCTCCGAGCCTGTTTATACCAATGCAGCTGCTGAGCAAGTTGGGCTTTTTCTTTAGTCCTTTAGTTCTTTTTTTTCTCTCCACTTCTCTTTTCATTTTAAAGGCATATATGCAAGTCATCTGACCCAGGTTGTACACGAGCTCCACAGCATATGGTTGGGGAAAGAACATCGTGTCTTTTGTTCAGTAGTTTTTGTATTTCTTTGCAGTCTTTTGCTTTTCTGGTCCTCAACTAAGGCTAATTACAAAAGGGGTAAAAAAAGACAAAAGAGGTGGGACGGGTAGAGAGGGAGCCTTTAAAACCATTCCTTTTGCAACAAGGAACAAAAGAGTGTACCAAGGGCATGGCCAGGCCTCAACAAAAAGAAAAGAAAAAAACCACCTAATGAGGACGTGGAGATGAGTGCTCGTGAGGGAAAAGAGCTTTTAGTCTGCAATCCGTAAATAAGTGTGCATCAGATGGGCACTCGCAGAGTCTTAACAAGACAGGCCCCAGAAACTGCAGCCTTCTATGCAAGAGCAGCATGCCTTAAAAAAGGAATCTTTTTTACAAGGCATTTCCTTTCAATATTAATTTAAAAAGCAATACTTGAAAATTAAGATGTCTTATTCATATCTCTGAACCTGTTATAGCACGAGGACCATGAAAAGAGTTGGTTCTGGGAAGTAATTACAAAGGCTGCTGGCTTCGGAGGGGTCAGAGGCTTTGCACATGCGCGTGCGGTTGTCCACGGAGAAGAGCTGTGCAAAGGAGGCTTCACCCCTGGAGATCTCTGTTGCATTTTTACTTTTAAAGTGGGAGAAGCAGTTTGGTCCAGGGAAGAGCCAGGCGTAAGGGGTGGCGGTCACAGACTGTGACATTCCCAGCAGTTTTTAAGGGAAGCCTTCATATGATCCCACAGGTGTTAGACTCGCGTACACCGCAACCTCAGAGCATCCCTGTGCATGTGTCCCCACAGCCTGTGAATACTTCAGCTCACAGACGTGCACATACACACGCATGTACACACATGCACACATACACGCACACATGCACACACACAAGTATGTATAGATAAGAGAATAGAAATCGTATCATCTTACTGGGTTTTTTGGTTTGTTTGTTTTTTGCTGTTTTGGTTTTTGGCTTTTCGAGACAGAGTTTCACTGAGTTGCTCTGTAGACCACAGTGGTCTTGAACTCACAGAGATCCGCCTGCCTCTGCCTACTGAATCCTGGGATTAAAGGTGTGTACCACCACTGTCCATCTGTTTTTTTTTACATCATAGTAATGCAGTATTTTATTTATGACAAAGTTGAAAAGTTGCATCTTCCTTTCCTATTTGCATTCTTAAAATCACTTCAAATATGTGAAAATGAACAATTTTCTATACAGTGGATGTGCTTAGATTTGATATTCATCTTTAGATCTTCGCTTCTTTACGTGTGTGTGTGTGTGTGTGTGTGTGTGTGTGTGTGTAGCTAAAGGCTGATGTTGTGTGACTCTCTACCTTGTATATTGAATAGGTGCTCTCACTTGAACCTTGGCTTGCTGATTGGGCAAGCCTGCTCTAGGAATCTGCTTTCTGAGGGCTGGAGTTGCAGCCGGGCTGCCACACTCCCCTGGTGGCTTCTAAGTATCTGAGCTCCAGTCCTCATACTAGTGTGGTGAGTGAGTCATCCCACCCCTCCATTCCCAGGCCTTTCCTTCTTTAAAAATGGCTCTGTAGATCAGTGTTAACCTACCGAGTCAGAACCTGCCTTTCGTGTGACTGAGAGTGTGTCCATCAACATTTGAGGAGCACTTTTTAGGTCGTTCCTCTCCTCACCTGAAGTTGGGAGTCAGGTTTTGTAGTGTTGGAAAGAATAAGAGTACAGTAAGTCAGACAGTTAATATTTTTTTGGATTATTCTGCCAACCAATCGTCAGTGCTTCCTCAAGTGGCTGTGTACCCTAGGAGTCAAACATCCTATCTCTCAGGTGACAGTGTACCCTAGGAGTTAAGCATCCTATCTCTCAGGTGACAGTGTACCCTAGGAGTTAAGCATCCTATCTCTCAGATGACAGTGTACCCTAGGAATCAAGTGTCCTAGCTTAAAGTCAGGAAAACTTGGTTCAATGTTTTCTCTGCTAGTTACTGCTTCTACATTTGCAGAATTATTTCATCCCTGTAACCACACTTATCCCTAGTGCCACAGACATTGTGTACATCTGTAATTGCAGCACTCTGGAGGTGGAGAGAGGAAGATCAAAAATTTAAAGTCATCCTCAGCTACCTATGGAGTTCTCGTAAGCCTGAGATACATGAGTACCTTTCTCAAAAAAGAAAAATACTATGAAAAGATTCTTCATGGCCATTTATAAGAGAGTAGTTTCTGGCTGAGGATACTTGTCTCCTGGAGCCAATGAGATAGATACAGTGAGGAGGTTTGTCTCCTGGAGCTGCTGAGATACTAAAGCTTGGTGAAGGGTTCTTCATTACCCCAATCCATTCCATGCCATCAGTAAGTGGGACTGCTAAATGTCACACACACACACACACACACACACACACACACACACACACACCTCCAAAACACTAATGCTCCCGTTGAGGCACACTGCCTTTGCATGCTTCTGTTATTATCTTCCACATATTACATCTCTTGATAGTTTAGCATTTAGCTGATAAGCGCTGGTGCCTGCTGCAGTGTGCCATATAAAAAGTTAGCTACATGTCGTTAGGTTAAGAAAACAGTCAAAACTATTATACAATAAAACTATGGATAGCCCGACTAGTATACAGGCCTGTAGTTGAAGATGGGGGCCTCTCCTTGTGTCTAGAAATACTTTCAGTTACAGTTCAGGAGACTTTCAGGGCTGTTGTGGCACCACAGACAGGAACTGACTTTCAGAGAGCAGACTTCGTCTCTGCAGTACCCTCAGGGTATGTGATCTTACATTAATACACACTTTGTCAAATCTGATTGCTTAATTAGGACCTCGAGTTCCTGTGATAGTTGGAAACTTCTCCCCCACCCTTGACAAAAACTTTATAATACAACATGATCAACACAATTTCATGATGAACAGTTTTCAAGACTGCAGAAGCCATTAATGCACTTTATGGCGGCTGTTAACATATAATTAAACACCACGGCAGATGTTCGCCAAAGACATCGGCAACAGATTGATTGATTTATTTAAGCATCCTCGGGTATTGTGGTAACAAATTCAAGATGGAAGAGTTTTGAAAAAATATCTGAATGACTTAATAAAAATGCTAAAATACAGTTAGAGTTAACCAACAAGCGACCTGACCTTCAACCGTTGCATATGGCCCTTCGCGTGGGTCACCTGTGCACTGCTGCCCTTCATGAGGGTCACCTGTGCACTGCGTCAGAGCCTTTGTCAGAGCTCACTAAAGTTTCCCAGTGGGCTCTTTGTCCACAGCAAATGTATGCACATGCGTCCCCTTCGACAAGCTTGCTTTCGACAGGTCTTGATTGCCGCAAATACTTACTTGCATTCCGAGAGGCGTCTTGTCTCTACAGGGAAGCACTGCAAACTGGCGTCCTGCCTTCCTTTAGGAGCACAGCACGGTTGACGGAAGGAATCCCAACCAGAGATAACATATCAGCAACTCTGAATCGGAATGAGGTCAGGTGAGGGAGTTCTGGACAGTGGAATGTGGGTGGGAGGGAGGAGGCACCCTGCCTTCGGAGCAGGGCTCGTAAGCCCTCGACCATCCTTCAGACTTTTTACCCTGCCAGAGCTGCTGCTGACCTTTTGAGATTCTGCAGGAAGAAAGTAGCAGAGGATCTAGAATGTGGATCCCAGAGCGACTGTGTGGAGCAATGCCCCCATCCGCTCTCATCATCCTTAGAAGCTCACAGAGAAGTGCGTTCTTGTTGCTTTACACCAGACAAGTGGAGAGTTTTTCTTGTTCTACCAGCTGCGACCTTAAGATGTGTTACTGTTTTGCTGCCCTGTGCCCAAACCCCAGGGAAATCGCTAGAGCACAGCGATGAAAGCGTGGCCACTATAGCAGAACAGAGACAAAGGGCATGGAAGACTCGTTTGGTCTTTGAGTAGGCCGGGGTTCACTGTAAAGATGGGCAAGAATGTGAAGCAGGTGTTGCTATCTGCTGTGTGGCTCCAGGGCCAGCATTTCCTTATGTGACTTGAGGGGGGAGAGAAGGATCAGAGAGTAATTCTGGGTTCTTGGTGGATGGCTCCATCAAGATAATAGGACACTATGACAATTTCACAGAGAGGGTGTCATGGCCATTAGTGCTATCAGATGACAAGCTGTGACTAAGATGACTCTGGGTAACCACCTAACGCAAAAAATGAATGCTTTTGCCACCGTGACAGCCTGAGGGAAGCAAACCCAGGTGCCAGTTCTGTGTTCTCACTGCTGGGATGATCACTGTCCTCGGTGGGAAACGGGTTCTGCCACCATCCGCAGTCAGTAGCAGCCCCTTCCCGATGGGTGGATTCCAGGACTCTGCTCAGCTTTCCTTGCTGGAGGCTTCCACACAGGCGATGTGATCCCATCTCCAAGCGGCAATGGAGGCCCAGGGTTGCCAATAAACTGATCTGCCCCAGGGCCCCTAGCTGTCCCTCTTGCTCACCGCTTCCTTATTCCCTCACATTTTGTCCTTAATGAAATGGTGGCACTCCGCAACATACTCAGAACTACTAGTTTAGGGTCAAGAACAAACTCTCAACTGATGAATTTCGATCCAGCGGAGCTGACTGTGACGTGGTTTGCAGCACTGGACGGGCGAAGAGCATTCCTTCCAGTAGCTGGGTTTCTGCTTCTGAGCTGCTGTCCTCTGAGCATGCGTCTTACCCTTCTAACTACCCCTACTTATCAGGGGCTCACTAGACATTGAAACTGTGTTCCCTACAGGTGTTTTTCTTGGAAAAAAACTGAGCTGCAAATTCTCTGTTAATAGTCTCTTAAACTAAACCATAGATTATGAAGCCTTGTCTACAAAGGAACAGAGAGTAGATAGTTGAGGCTGTGTGAGGCTTCACCGTGTAAAAAAAAAAAAAAAGCCAAAACCAATGCGTAAAGAAGTGTATGTAAATGTTCTTCAGTAGAAACCTTATTCAAAAAATACTCCATAAGCTAGATGTGGCCCAGTGGCTAGACTCTGCAAGGGAAAATTTAACTTTCCATGCAAGCTTCATTTATTTTACAGTTTTCCCAATTTCCCACATCGATACAACAAGTGAACAAATGAAAATACCTGTCACAAGTATTCTAGGTTGGTTAGTGTTCATGTTTACTCTACTTGGGAAAAATTATGGAGGGAAACTTTGTATGTAAGAAATATTTTCTAATGAGAAGACAATGCTGCCTTAAGATGAAAGTAGCTAAGATTCGCTGTATTCATTTTTGCTTTTTTTTTTTGCACTAGTCCCTGGGATTACAGTGTGAAAAGGATACAAAGGGTCTCTACCATACAAAAGTCTATGATTTTGTTGTGGATGTGCACATAAAAAAAAGTAATTTTTCCAAGCTGTGAGGATAGATGTACCCAACCTTGGTTTTGAATTTTATTGTTTTTCTATCTTATTGATTTTTATTGAGCTCTACATTTTTCTCTCTGCTCTCCTTCCTGCCTCTCTCTGCTTCAACCCTCCCACAAAGTCCCCATGCTCCCAATTTATTCAGGAGATCTTGTCTTTTTCTACTTCCAATGTAGATTAGATTTTATGTAAGTCTCTCTTAGTGTCCTCATTGTTGTCTAAGTTCTTTGGGGTTGTGATTTGTAGACTGGCTCTCTTTGCTTTATGTTTAAAACCCACCTATGAGGGGCTGGAGAGATGGCTCAGTGGTTTAGAGCACCCTCTGCTCTTCCAGAGGTCCTGAGTTCAATTCCCAGCAACCACATGGTGGCTTACAACTATCTGTAATGAGATCTGGCACCCTCTTCTGGCGTGTGGGCATACATGGAGGTAGAATGTTGTATACATAATAAATTAAAAAAAAACAACCTCAAGCTTCACTCTGCTCATTCTGAAGTCAGAATTCCCTTTAAAAAAAAAAAACCCACCTATGAGTGAGTACCTGTGATAATTGTCTTTCTGTATCTGGGTTACCTCACTCAAAATAATGTTTTCTAGCTCCATCCATTTTCCTGCAAAATTCAAGATGTCGTTATTTTTTCTGCTGTGATATTGTTTTTATTATCATACCACTACTATTATTATTGAAGCATTCTGGTGTATGCCAGGCTGACTTCAAACTGTCCACTTAGTCAGTATGACTTTGGATGCCTTATCCTCCAGCTCCTGTGTCCTGAGTGCCACATTACAGGTATGTGTCACCATGTCCTGCTTATCTGGCTCAGGGATGGAACCCAGGGCTTTGTACGTGCTAGAAAATCACTCCACCAACTGCGCTGCGCCCAGCCCACTCTTCTTGAGCTTTTAGATGTCCTTTCCAATACCTGGGTGTTGTGGGGTGAGAGGTGTGGGTAGCAAAAGTTAGGAATAATAAGTGCAGCTGGCGGGAACCCAAGAAGAGCTGGGTGTGCCCAGAAGGTGGAAGTAGACCTCTGCCCAGGTGGGGGACTTGGAAAAGGAGCTGGAACAAAGATCAGAAGGGAAAGCTTTGCATGCTTGGAAAAGGACTGAGGTTGACTCCCACAGGTGAGAGAAACTGTATAGCCCAAGAGCAACATCTGAGCTGGGCCAATTTTAGGGAAAGATTGAGAGAGGGAAAGTCTGGAGGAAAGAAACACAGGCAAGCAGCTCTCTGAATAGCGCAGGTAATAAGGTTCAGGCGATGGTGGGAACAGGGTCATCTAGTATTGTGAAATTGCTTGCCTTTTCTATAAACTCCTTGGAGTTAAAAGTAGCGTCTTCTCATCTGCCCGTGGATGAAGAACAGAACGGCATTCACTGGCTGCTGACAATGTCTCTTCTTGTGCTCCGCTATGTTTTAATTATGTCTGACAGTCACCACACACCATTATCCAGTGGCAGCCAGTTGCAGAACCGCAGCTTCATCAGGAGTCAAACAAAAGCAAGGACACATGTCATTATGCAGCACGATTGTGTTATTGTTTGGAAGTCAGGAGATATTTAGGTTGAATACACTTGTGGCTTCCTACCTCTCGTGCTGCTCATGTGTCTCCTTTTGATTCCATTGTAAGGACCCTCGGCCCGTGGCTTAATTACTAAACAACCAAGCCAGGAACAGTTCAAAGAATAAAGATGCTAAAATTAGATGGAATCAGGAAGGTGGCGCCTGTTTATCACGGGGTTTTGAAATATACAAAAGCGAGAATGCTGTAGTAAGCCCATGGATCCCCGGTCTGTTTCTGCAGTCAGCATCACACCTGAGCTTATTTCAAGTATAGCCACACCCACTTTCTGTCCTTCATCCTTAGCCTGGGTTATTTTAAAGTAAGACTTGGGTCTACTATTCATTTCCCCAATACATCCTTCAAAAGAGATCCTTAAAAGGCAGCTTTGGTTTCTCTGAGTCTGTGGGTTTTAGCATGGTCCTCCTTTATTTATGTCCAATATTCACTTATGAGTCAGTACATACCATGTTTTTCTTTCTGGTCTGGGTTACCTCACTCAGGATGAACTTTTCTAGTTCCATCCATTTGCCTGCAAAATTCCCGATGTCACTGTTTTTAACAGGTGAGTAATACTCCGTTGTGGAAATGTACCACATTTTCTTTACTCGTTTTTCCATCGAGGGACATCTACGTTGTTTCCAATTTCTGGCTATTATGAATAAGGATGCGTCAAGGGGTGGGAGGGATACATGAATCTCGCTGGGAAGGGGAAATAGAGTGGACATTGCCATGAATGGGGATGGAAACAGAAGGATCAGGTGCGGGGAGGATGGACGGAGAGGGTACTGGAAGAGACAACTGGGATCTGGGGGCATCTCTGGGACAAGCTTGAAACCTAGAGCAATGGAAATTTCCAGGAATCTATGAGGGTGACCCTTGCTAAGACTTCTAGCAATTGGGGATATGGAGCCTGCGCTAATCATCTTCTGTAGCCAGGGTCTGGGACACCACCCCAGCCACAAACCCTTCAACATACAGGATGTGCTGGGGGAAAGATGGCACAGAAATTGTAGGAGTGACCTGATGAAAGTGATGACTGCCACAGCTGGAGACCCACACCCTGAGAGGGAGCTCACCTCTGAGGTCCAGGACACAGAAACAGGACACCCCAGTAACCTAGGATAGAACCAAACACAACTGGCAAAAAAACAGCCGGTGAAATTATTTCTAATGATATTCTGCTATACTCATAGGTTGGTGTCTAGCCCAACTGTCGTCAGAGAGGCTTTACCCAGCGACTGCTGGAAATAGATGCAGATCCACAGCCAAATATTAGCCAGAGCTCAGGGAATCTTGAAGAGGGAGAGGAAGGTTTAGAGGAATCATTGGTGTCAAGAGCACCACAAGAAAACCCACAGAATCAACTAATCTGGGCTCACAGGGGCTCACAGAGACTGAACTGACAGCCAGGGAGCCTGCATGGAACTGACCTATGCCCTCTGCATTTATGTGACAGTTGTGTAGCTTGGTCTTTGTGTGGAGCTCCTAACAGTGAGAGCGGTGACTGACTCTGATACCTGCCTTTAGGACCCTTTTTCCCCTTACTGGACTGCCTCATCCAGCCTTGATAGAAGAGGAGGTGCCTAGTCTCTCTGCAAGTTGATATACCTTGACTGGCTGCTATGCAAGGGAGGCCTGCCTGTATGTGAAGAGAAACAGTGAAGGAGGAATGGATGTGGGGGGCCGGAAGAGAAGTGGGAGAGAGCTGGGGAGAGGGAGAGAAGCTTCAGTTAGGATGTAAAAACAAGAAAATAAAATTTAAAAAAGAGCCAGCTTTGGGGCTAGAGAGATGGCTCAGGGTTAAGATCATGCAGTGCTCATGTAGAAGCCAGATTCTGGTTCCCAGCCCCCACATCCGGTAGCTCACAACCACCTGCTGGTGACTCCAGTTCCAGGAAACATGACAGCCATCTAGCCTCCGTGGGCACCCCATACAGAGGTGTGTACATACATGCAGACACATACAAGCATGAGTCAAACTTAAAGCAAAAGATAAAATGTAAGAGAGCTTTTTCTTAGTGCATATTGTACAAAGTAACGGGCTTCAGTTTCACTGTGACATTTTTATACACACGTGTAATGTCGCCCTTCTGTCACCATCTCCTGTTTCCAGTCCCTCTCCCTTTCCTTCTTCTGTGTCTGTAGTAGTCTTCCTTTAACTTCCACTGCCTTTTTTTTTCTCTTACATGTATTTAGTTAGTGTGTACGTTGGGTGAACATATGGGAGTCAGGACAACTTTCAGGATAGGGTTCTCTACAGCATATGGGCCCTAGAGAATCAGACAAACCCAGATCATCAGGTGTGACCACAGGTGTCCTTACCCACTGAACCATCTTGCCATCTTCTTCCTTCTCCAGCTTCCTCTGCAAGCTGATGCACACTCTGGCTGCGATGGAGCCCTTTTAAGCCGACTGATGTTATTTATGTGACGATTTCTACTTCCAACCACTTTCCGGCAAAGAATTTCACCCATCTTTATGATGGAGAGAGCCACACACTACGCATAAGTCTTGCAAGTGGTAGGAAAGGTGGTTACTTGTAAAACAAATGGAATCCTTTTAAGACTTAATTAGAACCAAGTCATAAACCTAATGCGCCAGGCTTCTCAACTGTTCCTGCCAAGACGTGGTGACTCTCCCACATTTCTCCTGTGATATGTAGAGATTGAGAGAGACAATTTCATCTAAATTTCATTTCAGAGATTTCCCCCTGGGATGCATGTATTCACGTGGTTTTCTGCACATGTGTACAAGTGTGTGTGTGTGCATGTGTGTGTGTGTGCGTGCGTGTATGCACGCACAGACTTGTGAAGGCCAGAGATCAATGCTGAGTACCTTCTGAGATTGCTCTCTGAGAAGGGAGCTCTCAAGGAACAGTAGGTTGGCTGGCCAGTGAATCCAAAGAGCCTTGGCTGTCTCCTCCTCCCCAATGCTGGGATTGCAGACACATGCCACTTTGCCTAGCTTTTATGAGGGCACTGGGGACGTGAACTTAAATCCTCATGCCTGTTCAGCAGATGCTTTACCAACTGAACCAGACACCAGCCCTGAAACTTCTTTCATTATTCCACTAGTGGGGATGGTATTGGTTTATACTATTAACCATCCCCAAATCTCTGACAGATCTTGCTTTGCTCTTCAGGTGTTGGTTAACTTTACCTTCTTTTAAACTGGACGTCTGTTCACACCTACTTCAAGTTCTGGACAAAACAGGCCTGGGCCTGGGTGGGTGCCCACCACCTGAAATGATCTTCGAGGGCCAAAGAGGTTGGGGTCTTGCAAATCATGACAAACACATGCTGGGAATTGGGGGGAGGGTGGCTCGCTGTCCTGTCAGGATGGAGGGAGCTCAGCAGGCCAGAGCTTTGCCCTGAGCCCGCGTTAGTCTCCTTCTGCTCTCTGCCTCACTTTCCTCACCCAGCAGTGCACTATGGGTGTGACTTTTGCTCTCATAACCCACGGTGCCATCTGCTCCTGCCTTCCCTCCTGTGATGTCATCCTACAGATGGCAAGGACAGGATGGAAGTGGCACACAGTTGAGTATGGCACTCTGGGTGCATCAGTACCGCTGAAAACCAGTTTAACCCGGCGTGAGCATAATAATGGAGATTACATCATGACTTGGCCTCGGAGGTCCCATTGGAAGCTGTTGGAAGTGCATGCACCCATTTCAAAACATTTAGGATGTGAGCATGAACGCAGATGATCGTTTGAAAGGTAATCTGGCAGATCTCTAAGAAATGATGGCAACTTGCCAACAATAACCTACCAAGGCCCCAAAATGCTGTGGATAATTCAAACAATGGGAAAAGTCTTACAAATGTGCTTGTTAATTTGACCATGTGTCAGAGTGAATTAGCAACAGCTCCAGCTAATGCAGGAAAGACAAAAAATTAATATTCATCAGGCTCTTGTTTACACTCCTGTTGTCAAGGTCAATCAGTTTGCCTCAAGCACGATATTCCCCTCTCGTTAAAGCCATTAGTGCCCTTCAGTAAACGGGAGCACTGTTTTCAGAGGTGTTTGCTTTCCATAAACTCACATGGACAGGGATAAGCTTTTCCCATATTTTGTGAGATTTAAATATAAACCTTTATTTAGCCCAGTGAGTGATGCTTCATGGTGGACGAACAGTTAAAAATGGAATTCATATTTAATGTAGTTGGTAATATTCTCAGTTGCACTGAAACTCTCATTTTTTAATACAAATACTATATTTAATCCCACTGGAGCAATCATTGCCAGAAACTTGTGGTACAGAAAAATAATCTTTTAAATCTATGTTTACCTTGTATCTAAACTTTAGTTGTTAAATGAATTGATTGGATATGGATTGAATTGAATATGGATTTAGTTGATAAATGAATTGAAATTAGAAAGCATTAGGATTCCATAGCAATAATTATAGCAAAGGATGTTTCTTATGACGAATAAGAGGGTAATTTATGGATCTGTCATGTTGCTGGGAATCTCCTCAGCCGGGATGCTAGGCCCCAGTGGCATAGAAGTGCTTCTGGAGAACCGATTACATTCAGTCGTCCAGGAGCGAAAAGACCAAGTCTGTAGCTGTGTCAGAAGTGGCAGTCTGTTTGGCTGAAATCTTGGCTTAGCATCTCAGCTCTGCTTTCTACAACTGCATTGTCTAGCATAATAGCCAGCAGCCGTTTGCAAGAACCAAATTAATATATAAATCAATTAAAATGAAACTGAATGGAAAATTCGGCTTTTCAGACACATTATCATGTTTAATAGGCACATGTAGCTAGTTCTGTGTGCTATATCACAGAGCTGGGAAAGGGTGTTTCTGTCATCTCAACATACGTAATTGGACAATGCTTACCCAAAATTAATAGAGAAACTGGAGAGATGGCTCAGTGTGAGGAGCACTTACCACTCTAGCAAAGAACCCACATTGGGCCCTTGTCAATCACAAGACCGTCTGTTCCTGGAGATTTTGTGTTTCAAATAGGTGAGTAAAAGTATCTTTGACCACTTGTCTTCAAAAACAATCCTCACGCAAAACACAATAAGCAAAAAAAAGCAAATTCATTTATCAGTGAGTCTAAATGTTTGACTCGAATACCAGGACTGCAAAGGGAGCCGGGAAACTGCGATAATGCATCAGGAGGGAGGAGGGTGTGTCTCAGTGGTTGACTGTGTGTGCCTGGTGCGTGTGCCTGTGCTCTTGGTGTGTGCACAGACACGTGAAAGGTAGACCAGCAGTAGGTATGCACTGGATATGTTTTTAGGGGGCCTCCTAAACATTTTCAGCTCCTGATGTTTGTTCACTGAAGAATTTTCACGTGACCCTGAGAGCACCAACACAGAAAAGGTATGTAAAGAAACATTTACCAGTTGTTATAAGTGCGCCCTTCACAGCACAAAGTGCTCAATTCTTGTGCTCAGAGCTGAGGCCATGTGAAATAGCGTGAAGACGCACAGGCAACGGGACACCTGGGATTCATGCATGTGTTTCATTTCTCTTTCAGTCCTGCTTGTTGAGCATTTGGAAAGATTTTCCTGTTGTCACACATCTCAGGATCCCACTTTCTGTTCCTTGATGCCAATGCACTTACTACTCAGCATTTAAGCTTTGGTCTGCAGAACAGAGAAACAGCTTCAGAACTGGAGATATGTCCTGAAAACAGGGAGCACTGTTCTTCGCTGTTTGTCCTACATGGTTGCTTTGTGTTCTTTATTCCAGAAGGGAAGGAAGTTCCCTCCCTAGATTAGCTCACGTGAGGCTGTGGGTTAGGAACTTCAGGCATGGACAGGTAGAGGAAGGAGACAGGTTATGAAAGCAGTGCTCCCTGGGACCCATACTATGGGAGGAAAGATGTGCAGCCAACACAGAAAAGTGACTTTGGCACTCTTTGATTCTGAGGAGGTGACTCTGTCAGGAAGGGTGTTTGCCACGGAGGCACGAGGACCTGAACAGGAGTCCTACCATCCATGTTCTTTAAAGTGTGTGTGTGTGTGTCTGTGTGTGTGCATGTGTATGTGTCTAATGTATCTATGTCTGTGCATCCATGTGTGTCTGTGCAGGTGTGTCTATGTGCATGCATGTGTGTTTGTGTATATGCGTGTTTGTGTCTGTGTGCATGTGGGTGTGTTTGTGTCTGTGCATGTGTGTCTGTGTGCATGTATCTGTTTATGTCTGTGTGTCTGTGCATCCGTGTGTGTCTGTGTACATGTATCTGTCTATGTCTGTGTGTGTCTGTGTGTCTGTACATGTGTGTCTGTGTGTACATGCATGCTTGTGTGTCTATGTGTGTGCATACATGCACATGTGTGTGCATGTGTGTCTGTGTGCATGTGTCTGTTTATGTCTGTGTGTGTCTGTGCATGTGTGTCTATTGAGTGCATGTGCATATGTGTCTGTGTGTATGAGCATGTTTGTGTGTCTATGTGTGTACATGCATGCACATGTGTGCATGTGTGCTCTGTGTGTGTGTGTCAGTGTGCTCTTGTGGATCCTTGGGCCTTGTTAGCCAGACAGCCTAGCTGACTCTGTGAATCCTAGGTTGCAGAGAGAGAGAGAGAGAGAGAGAGAGTCCTTATCTCAAAACTAAGGTGGGACCTGAGAGATTGCTCAGCATCTAAGTGTGTGCCATGTGCCATGTAAGTAACAAGCATGAGGACAGGTGTTCCAATCCCTAGCACCCACATACATACTTAGTGAGTGTGGTAATGCTTATATAATCCCAGCGCTCTGTAATCCCCGAGGCTGTTAAGAGCCTTGTTACTCCTGCAGAGAACCAGATTCAGTTCCCAGCACTGACATAGTCATTCACAACCATTCATAACTCCAGTTCCAGGATATCTGACACCATCCTCTGACCTCCATGGGCACCCGGTATGAACATGGTACACATACACACAGGAAAAACATTCATACACTTAAAAATAAAGTTTTTAAAAATTACTTCTTTCCATGAAAAACATCACAAATTTTTGAATTCTAAATTATTTGTTTTAAGAGTAAATGCATTAGTGAGTGAATAAATAGGGATTTTAGAACCCAATGTGAGCTATCTACAATTATAGGTTATAAAATTAGTGATATATATTGACTCTTAGTGTGATATAAAGTATAGAATGTAGTGGATAATTATCATGCCTTTTTTCATCCACAGATTTAGAGATACCATAAAATATACTTCTCCCATTGATTGGTATACTGCAATGAACAAAACTTTTTCAAAAGCAACTATAGCCACACTTCAAATCTTGCCCTCAGAATTCACAATGAGGGTCCTGCAGTCATTAGACAAGCGGAGAAAGTGACCTAATTGAATGACAAGGGATACCTTTTCACGTCTAACTTGTAAAAGATGTTAAAACCAGCCAAGCCTAGCATCTTGACCGTGACATTTTAGTATGTCAATGGTTATATGAAAATTCTAAAAACACCCTTTCTTTAAAATAAAAGATGGCTTTCCTGGAAATTGAGCTTCACTAAGAAGAGGATTCCAAGGGTACTATGGTTGAAGTATTGAAAGGCCTGTGTTTCCCACCTGTCTCCCATTAGAGAATTAGGGATGTCTTAGGTTATAGTGGTGTTACAGAGAGAAGTCTGAGGGTTGGGATTATAGCTCAGTGGTAGAGAACTTGGCTAGTGTGCACAGGATACCCAAGGGTCAGGGTTCAACTCGTACTAAAGGAGAGAGGGGAGGGGGAGAAACACACAGAGAGACAGAGAGACAGAGAGAGAAACGGGGGGGGGAGACACAGAGAGGGAATTGACTCACATTGTACTTTAGGAAATTGCATAGGATCTTCCACCAGAACCCACACAACCTCAGAGTGAGTAACTGTTCCAGTTTAGAAAGCTGTCTAGCCCATCAGATATGGTAAAGATGAGCAAGTCCATGACACTCTGTGAATGGTAAAGCTTACTGTCTCCGTACCTGATGTCTCCGGGCTTAAGACTTTTAGATGTCTAATTTCAAGCCCCACGTTCCTCAAAAGGGACAGTAGTGCCACATGTGTCATTTCACTGAACAAGCGAAACAATTGTATATAATGAAGAAGACCCACTAGGAAACAATTGTATATAATGAAGAAGACCCACTAGGAAACAATTGTATATAATGAAGAAGACCCACTAGGAAACAATTGTTTATAATGAAGAAGACCCACTAGAAAACAATTGTTTATAATGAAGAAGACCCACTAGGTTGCAATGCTTGGTTGTATTACTCCTTCTTCTGTTCACTTAACCTGCTCACTGGCTCCAATATAACTCTATTTTTCTGTTTAAAGATAGGGCCTGTGTATCCCCAGGTAGACCTCACTGTAGACCAGGCTGGTCTGGAATTCATAGATTCACCTGCTTCTGCCTCCTGGATGCTGGGATTAAAGGCACGCACCCTGCTGTGCTGGTTTAGCAGCATAACTCTTGATTCCTTGCTGTGAGTGACATTTGTAAGCCAGCCGTGTGTTCTAGGCAGATCAGTGGTAAGAAGGAATCAAAACAATTGGCTAGACTGAGCATCATGGGAAATAGAGCTATCGGTTCTGAAGAGAGGGCCTTAAGTATGGGAGAACTCCTTAGATGGGTAAATAGACACACTCTTGAGCTAGAGCTGACTGATAGAAGATGGCTGCTCCTTCATTTGCTCCCTCGGAGTTTCCCCCTGTACCAAGAATACAGGGAAAGAAACCAAACCAAATAGACGGGATAATTTCTCTTTCTTTTAATTACACAAGTATTTAGTTTGTGTGCATATGTGCAGTAACTTCCTACTCGTGATAGATGTGCCCCAGAATGTGTTCACTGTGTGACATGCTCCGTGTAAAGCTTTGACACTGATTTGGAATGACATCTTTTCTTACAGTAGGAGGTGGGTTAGACATGACTAAAATCTCTTCCAGTTGCTGTCCATATGCATCTATAAAAAGGCAGTCCATGTTCAAGTGATAAGATTCTTCTCTTTGCCTAAAATTGGGACTTAGTTTGTTTGTTCTAAATTGCAGTGATCTAGCTGGATCCAGAATTCCCAGAATTATGGACATTAAATTCAACCATTTTAGGATTACAAGTCAAGGCAGATAACTTTGTTTTAGGAGAGAATGGTCATTGAGCCATTGAGGGGTATAGGATTATATTGGCTCTGTGTTGCTGTCATCAAATATCTGACCAAAAACATGTAAAGAAGGGAGGTCTTGTTTGGTCCTACAGTTTGAAGTGCAGTCCTCTCTGTCAGGACAGCCATGGAGGAAGGAGTGTGAGGTGACTGGTGACTTTGTGTCCCCAGCCAAGAGGACGAGGGAGAAACTGTGATGGTCAGATTGCTGTTCCTTTTTGTCCAGTCTGGGACTCCACGGAGTGGTGCCGCCCATGTTTAGAGTGAGTCTTCCCACTTAAATTAACCTCAGCTAGAAAATCCCTCACAGATAGATACCCAGAGGCTTGCCCTATCAGTAACTCTAAATGCTGTTTAGCTGATGGTCAGTAATATCACACAGTATTTTTTCCTATTTTAGAGGGATGAATCTATTTATTTTTTATTTTGCTATTATGGGTATTGGCATCTCTTCAAGACAGAGAAATGTGGGGGTGATAGTAACCTCCCCTCAGCGCCCTCACTGGTTCTGTACTCTCAAGCTGCTGCACAGCTCTCAGCCTCTCTGCCTTCATTAGGGTTTGGTGGGAGTGCTATGAACGTGTTAGAGCGGTGTAAATGATATTTGCTATGTATGGTCTACTTCCCCTCCCTGCGCCTGCCAGAGGAGGAAGGTGTTACATCTCCAGGGACTCTTTTTACCAAGTCCATGTTTTAAATAAATGAAACTTGTACAGACTCCAACACACCATCTTGAGGTAACCTCAGGCCCTGAAGTATACTGACAAAGCAGAGCGAACTCAGCCAAGTCATGCAGCTGCCTTCAGAAAGAATAGCAGGATGCAAAGCCAAGCTGCCTTCTGCAAGTGGAAGGATCCTCGGAGCAAAAGAGCCAAAGCATACTCTCCCAGTTCCTGCGCCCTGTGCTTCCGGCTCTCCAGAGAAGCTCAGCCATGCAGCTGCTCAGTGCAGGGCCTGTTCCTGGTCACACACTCCCATCACCAATTTTTCCCTCAACTCTTTTTCTCTTTGGTATCATACTACTTACCAAAGCTCTTCTTGTTCACGTCACCAAGACCCCTTTCTTTCCTTCTTTTTTTATTATTATTTATTCTTTCTGTCTTTCATATCACGCATCTCCATTCCACTCATTTCCCCATCCATTCATATCCACCCTCTGCCCTTGTAACCTCCCCCAAAATAAAATTTAAGAGAAAAAAAAAGAGAGGGGGGAAAATTAATCTCATCATGGAAGCTGCCATGTGACACCATGAGCCACACAGTAAACCCTTTTATCCATGTATCTTTACTTGCAAGCATTCATTGCAGAGAGTCATTGGTCTGGTTCAAGGCCTCTGGTTTCTGCTACACTGTCGATGCTGGGCCCTCGCGGGGACTCCTCCTGGTTATTCTGCTGTTGCCTTGTGTTGTGGAGATCCTGCAGCTTTGGGTCTGCAGGACTGGTTCCTTCATGTGCTCCAGCAGATCACAGATGGGGTGGATATTGGAGTGAGCCAACATGCTATCCTGGTTCTGGGCCTGGGTAGTTGCAGGGTTGGACAGTCAGCCAGCTCTCTCCCTGTCTTCAGCACCAGGGTGAACTTTCCTGCATTGCCCTGGTGAGTTCACCCCTTGCAGCGATGTGGAAGGGTGGGGCCAGGTCTCCCACTTTCACCGTCAGGGTTGATCCCCCACACCTACACCTTTAGGGCCAGCTCTACTATGTTGCCCAGGCATGGTGTAGGGACCACTGTCCTGAGTGCTGCAGCTGATGAGGGGCGGGACCAGCTCTCCCACCTGCCTCAGGCATTGAAGGGGTGTGTGTGGTGGGGGAAGCATCTCTCCTCTGCCCATGCCACCACATGACAGATGAGTAATGGGGACAGCTCTCTCGAACTAACAGCTATGGGGCTGGCTAACCCACACCTCCACCAATAGGACTGGCTCTACTCTGCTGCCCAGGGAAGGAGCAGGGCCCACCAAGACCCTTTTCAGTAATGGGATTTTCTTCTCTTTCTCTCCCCTGAATCTTATTGTTGGACTAGCACTGAGATTGAATTTGCTTTCTCCTTCTCTTTTTCTATCTAAGTGTCTCAGTAAGGCTTGACATTGCATCTCTATCTGATGTGAAACCTGTGTTTAAAGCCTGAATCCCATATGTCAGGCAATTAGGTTTCCAACAGAACGTGTGCTTATAGTTAAACTCACAGTCATGGCTGCCCCACTAACTGCAATACAGCCTCATCTTCTCCAGTTTTCCATTGGTAGAAGACAACAAAATTTAATAATACCTAAAACCTGAGAAACATCCTTCATGTTACTCTGAATCTAGCCAATAGACAGTTTACACAAAGCCTGTGCCAACTCCTTCCTCCACTCCCCACCACTGCCTCCTCATCCCGGGCGCTGGCTCTGGCGGCAGCCATTGTAGCGGTTCTCTCTGCTTCCTTGTCTAGTTGTCTTTCCGTACACTGCTTCCTCAGGAGCCAGAATCGTCTTAAATAGCAACACCGTACCACATTGCTGCCTAACCAGTAGGGGAGGGTCTAGGGAGATGACCCAGTCATTAAAAACACTTGTGCAAGCTTGAGGACCTGAGTTTGAATCCTTGAACACCCCTTAAAAAGCCCAGAATAGCCACAGAAACCTGTAATCCCAGCACTATGGAGGATGGAGACAGAATCTCTGGGGTTCATTGGTCAGCCATCTTAGCTAAAGAGTGGTGAATTAGAGGTTCAATGAGAAACCCTGTCTGAGGAAGAGGCTGTGGACAGTGATAGAGGACGACCATCTTTCTCCAGCGGCTACACACACACACACACACACACACACACACACACACACGAGCATACTCTGCCTGCCCCCCCTCCCCATTCCTGCTACTACATGCTAGATAAAATTCAGAACTACTGCTGTGGTCTATGGAGTGTTGCTATCCATCGTGACCCCTACTAACAAAAGCGCCCTCTGTGAGAGGAAGGCAGACTAGAGCTTCACCATTTCCACGTTGGTATCCTGTCCCTGCCCCAGCGATCCCTATTTCTAGAAGTAGAAAAACCACAGATCTAAAAGCAAAAGTATAATCTCTCTGAAATAGAATCCTATCTCTCTATATTTAAATTGATAATGTTTTTTAGTAGGACCCATTTTTCTTGAAGCCATTCTTGTATTAATGTCAATGTCTTCAACATAGAAAAGAATGTCCTAGTATTTTTCAAATATTTTCTTTCTCTCTAACTATCTCACTCTCTCTGTCTCTCTCTGTGTCTCTCTCTGTCTCTCTGTCTCTGTCTCTCTCTCTCTTTCTCTCTCTTGTGTGTCACTGTGTAGATCTTTAGATAAGCCATGTTAAATTATTCAGGAAAGTTACAAAGATGTTAGCACAGCGCTAATCAGAACCAACACTTTTAAACTCTGCTTTGGGTTTTGCATCAACTTAGGAAACATTTAAAATGAGATACAGACAAAGCCGTGTAAGTTGACTCATAGAGCAGCCTGCGTTTTCTCAGGACTAAGGAGGAACATATACGAGAAGGTCAAAGCCCCAGCCTTTTGAATCAAAACTGATTGTACATCGGTAAATTCCTGGGAAGCAGAATGCTTCGTAGCTAAGTTTCCAAGGAAGCAAAGGGGCACAGAACTTCAAGGTTTGAACTTCTCACTGTTAACTATTCATGTAGTAGGAAAAGAATCCAGTTTCTGTTCTGATGTGCTTGCTACTTTCTTCTGCACCTGGATGGCAGAGTTTTAAAATTACCATAATCCAATAGTAATGGATGGGTGGGTTAGGATTAGGAGATGGCTCGGTGGGAAAGGTGCTTACCATGCAAGCGTGAAGACCTGAGTTCACATCCTCACCACCACAGACAGTAGGTTTGGTGGCATATGTCTGTAACACTAGCACTGTTGGGCAAAGAGGGGTTCAGGAGCTTGCTAACCAGCCAGCTTAGCCAGTCAGCAAGCTTTAGGTTCTGTGAAAGACCCTGACTCAGAAAAATAAGGACACCCAACACCAGCCCATGGCCTCCACAAGCGCATACACACACATGCACATACAGGTATAAAACATGCACATATGTACACTATATATACACCATGCACACACATCTACTACATACACACCATGCAACACATACTTCATAATTCTTTTAAAATTCTCCATTGCTGCAGAGATGATGGTTCAGCAGGTATAAACACTGGCAGCTCTTCTAGAGGACCATTTCCTGAATATGTGAACAACACCAGTAGCACAGACACTGAGATCAGCAATTAATAAATGGGACCTCCTGAAACCGAGAAGCTTCTGTAAGGCAAAGAGCACTATCAGGAAGACAAAACAGAAACCTACAGAATGGGAAAAGATCTTCACCAACCCCACGTCAACAGAGGAATGATTTCCAAAACATATAAAGAACTCAAGAAACGAGACATGAAATACCACATAATCCAATTTTAAAATGGGGTACAGCTTTAAACAGAGAATTCTCAACAGAAGACTATCAGATGGCCAAGATACATTTAAAGAATTGTTCAACATCCTTAGCTATCAGGGAAATGCACATCAAAATGACTCTGAGATACCATCTTATACCCGTAAGAATGGCTAAGATCAAAAACACTGTTGACAGCTTATGTTGGAGAGGCTGTGGGGTAAAGGGAACACTCCTCTGCTGCTGGTGGGAGTGTAAACTTGTACTTTGAAATTAGGTTTGGTGGTTTCTCAGAAAATTGGGAATCAATCTACCTCAAGACCCAGCTATACCAATTCTTGGGCATATACCCAAAGGATGTTCAATCATACCCCAAGGACACTTGCTCAACTATATTCATAGCAGCATTATCTCTAAAAACCAGAAACTGGAAACAACCTACATACCCCTCAACCAAAGAATGGATAAGGAAAATGTGGTACATTTACACAATGGAGTATTACTCTGTGGGGAAAAAAAATAACACCATATAAGTAAGTGGATGGAACTAGAAAAAAAATCACCCTGAGTGAAATAACCAGACCCAGAAAGAAAACATGCTGTGTGCTCACTCACAAGTAGATATTAGCTGTAAAGCAAAGGATAACCAGGCTACAGTCCACAGCCCCAGAAAAGCTAGGTAGCAAGGAGAACCCAAAGAAGAATACATGGATTTCCTTGGGAAGGAAAAACAGATGAGATCTCCTGGGTAAATCAGGGGCAGGGGGAGAGGGGTGGGAACGTGAGGGATCAGGTTGAGCAGACTGGGGCTGGACAGAGGGACAGAATAATGAAAGATTTCTTGGGGGGCGCATTTGGGGTTAGAGAGAAACCTAGTGCCAAGGAAACTCATAGGAACCCACAAGGATGACCCCAGCTAAGACTCCCAGCAATAGTGGAGAGGGTGTCCTTCTGTTATCGGATTGGTGATTCCCCTAATTGTCATCAGAGCCTTCATCCAGTACCTGATGGAAGCCGATGCAGAGATCCACAGCCAAGCACTGGGCTGAGCTCCGGGAATCCAGCTGAAGAGAGAAAGAGAGAATTGTGCAAGCTGGGGGGGGGGCAAGATCATGATGGGGGAATCCACAGAAACAGCTGACCTGAGCTAGTGAAACTCACTGACTCTAGACCCACAGCTAGGGGGCCTGCATGGGACCGACCTGGTCCTTCTGCATGTGAGTGACAGTTGTGTAGCTTGGTCTGTTTGTGGGGCCTCTAACAGTGGGACCAGGACCTGTCCCTGACACATGAGCTGGTTCTTTGGAACCTGTTCCCTATGGTGGGGTGCCTAGCCCAGCCTTGATGAGGGGGAAGAGCTTGGTCCTGCTTCAATTTGATATGCAATGCTTTGTTAACTCCCGTGGTAAGTTGGCTCCTTTCTGAGGAAGAGCGGATTGGAAGGGGGAGACAGGAGTTGGGGGAAGGGAACAGGAGAGGAGGGAGGGGGAAATGTGGTTGGTATGTAAAATAAGTGAAAAAATTATTTAAAAATGAAAAAAAGAAAAGACAGCTTTTGAAATTAACATTCTCTCTCTCTCGTTCTCTCCCATCCTTGCCTCCTGCCCTGTCACAGTGTGTCTTGTTGAGCTCTGTTGAACTAATGACCTTGACTATATCTGTAGCTTGGCATGAATATTTGAGGGACTTTGGTGATTTGGTTCCTGAAGAGTCTGATAGAAAACTGTTTTTACTTGGAGGATGGGGGCGGGTAACTGACCATGCCAGAAAGCAGCAGCGGCTGGGAGACTAGGCTATGTCTCCCAGCTGTGCAGGGTAAAGTGTGAACAGCTTGTCAGAAGGGCTGCCCCATCCCCTTCCTTTCCAGACAGTGCCCGCTACTCAAACCATCACTTTTCATTTTCCTTTTGGACAGTAGTGATGGAACTGAGGGTTTATCGCCCACGGAGAAGAACAGTGAAGAGTCTGCACCGGCCTTGCTCTTGTCCTGGACAAGAGACTCAGGCCAGGTCCTGAGGAGCATGAGGAGAAGCTGACAGAATACATAAATTCACACTCTGGCCTGGAGGTTGTGGGTTAACCAATATGTAACACAGGGCAGGATGACATTTCTGGAGTCTTAGCTCTTTCCAGGTGAGCAAATTAAAGGCCATTGCTTAGTCCTGGGAGCAATCCAGCATGTGTTGGTAAATTTCCAAAGCACTTTTGTTTAGAATGTTGGAGCTGTTGTATATACCATCAGGGCTAGTAGGAAAAGAACAGAAGCAAAGAGAGTAAAACTGGTCAGGGAGTGAGGTGTGGCTCAGCCGTGAAGCATTTGCCATGGAAGTGTGAGGACCAGCATGCAGTCTCCAGCACCCATGTGACAAGGAAAGCTGGGTGTGGTGACGCATGCTTGAATAAAAAATGCTGGAGAAGTAGAGACAGGCAGGTCATAGGGCTGGCTGACCAGCCAGTTCAGCCAACTTTGTGAGTTCCCAGCCAATGAAGGGCTGTCTCAGAAAGCCAAAATGGCACCCAAGGTTATCCTCTGGCCTTTACACACATGCCCACATACGTGTTCCTGCGTGCAAAGTGATTTTAAAATGCTTGGAAATAATGCTAAACTTTGACTACAATGATTGTCAACTTGAATGCTTTGTCTCAGATCAGCTATTGAATGACTGCATCTGTGGAGCACTATTTGCATCAAACACTGCAGCAGGTACACCCTGCATCAGACACTGCAGCAAACACACCCTGCATCAAACACTGCAGCAGACA
>NC_022012.1:90252716-90256373 GCF_000317375.1 Microtus ochrogaster
CACACCCTGCATCAGACACTGCAGCAGACACACCCTGCATCAAACACTGCAGCAGACATACCCTGCATTTTTCCCCTATGGCAAAACCCTCTGGCCATGATGGAGGATGAAACATTTAGAGACTTGTTCTCCCAGAATCCTTTGCAGATACGATTATTATATATGATGTAATTATGATCCTTGAAGAGCAAGTCTGACAGGTGTTTCCAACACCAATTTTTCCAAATGATTGAAAGGGATATGATGGGGAAGGGCTGGAGAGATGGTGCAGCAGGAAGAGCCATTAATGTGCAATCATGTGAACTGGATGTCAGATCCCTGCTCCTGCATGTGCACTAGCACACGCCTGTAGCCCTGTGCACTAGCACATGCCTGTAACCCTGTGCATTAGCACACACCTGTAACCCTGTGCGTTAGCACACACCTGTAACCCTGTGCGTTAGCACACGCCTGCTACCCTGTGCACTAGCACATGTCTGTAACCCTGTGCACTAGCACATACCTATAACCCTGTGGATTAGCACATGCCTGTAACCCTGTGCACTAGCACATATCTATAATCCTGTGCATTATCACACGCCTGCAACCCTATGCACTAGCACATACCTGTCACCCTGTTCATTAGCACACACCTGCAACCCTGTGTATTAGCACACGTCTGCAACCCTGTGCATTAGCACATGCCTGCAACCCTGTGCATTAGCACACGCCTGTAACCCTGTGCACTAGCACATACCTATAACCCTGTGGATTAGCACACGCCTATAACCCTGTGAATTAGCACATACCTGTAACCCTGTGCAGTAGCACACACCTGCAACCCTGTGTGTTAGCACACGCCTGTAACCTTTTGCATTAGCATACACCTGTAACCCCAGCTCCGTGGGGGTGGAGGGAGAGGATGACTGGGTCTTACTGGATTCTAGCCTAATCAAGAGAACAAGAGTCCGAGCTTCAGAGAGGGTCTGCCTGAAAGGAATGGGCAGTAAGTGATAAAGGAGGACACCTCACCGACATCCTATTCTGGCCTCTGGACAGGTACCTACAGACAGACATGCACACACATTTTTTTCTTCGTATGCTTACATATTTTTGTGGTTTCATTGTGTGTGTGTTTTTTTTATTAATTTATTTATTAAAGATTTCTGCCTCTTCCCGGCCACCGCCTCCCATTTCCCTCCTCCTCCCCCGATCAAGTCCCCTTCCCTCATCAGCTCAAAGAGCAATCAGGGTTCCCTGACCTGTGGGAAGTCCAAGGACCATCCACCTCCATCCAGGTCTAGTAAGGCGCACACACATTTTTTTAAGTGAGTGTAAGAAAAACTAGTCTCCTCCCCCTTTTTGGTGTTAGAATGAAGCTTTGTGTAGTAGAAACTGCCTCTATTTGGTTCACTCCCCTGCTTACTAAGTGTCTGGTAGCTAGGAGTTTCCCATGGCATCACCTAAATTAAGGTTTTACCCTGATATGGAATGGTTGAATGTGAGTGTCTTAGAGTACTGTGATGTTCCAAGTACCGCAGCTCTTTTACATCCTTGAAGTCACCTGGGCAGTAGTAGCACGGTGTCATCCAGCTTCCCTTAGTTGCTTACAGGATGCTATTAGCCAGGACCAGTGACTTGAAGTAACCTAGGTTCCATCCAGGCAGCGAATAAACTCTCTGGTGTAGATCTCAGAACTTGATCCCCTCTGCTGTGAACCCAGGGGCTTTTGAAGTGATGTATTATCAGCTCAGGTTCCAGAGGGAGAAGACATGGGCAAGGGCCCCCTGCTGGTTTGTATGGAGCTTTGGAGACCTGCTCCCAATGTGATATAAAGTGGGAAATCCCATAGTCTGTTTCTCCTAAGGAGGCTCCTCTTGCCAGCCCACATCCTATTGGCAGTGCACTTCTTCAAATATGGGTCATTTCATCTTTTTTTTTTTTTTACATTGTAGCTTTGGGGTTGGGGGATGGTTCAGTAGGTAAAGTTGTGGCTGCATGTGCATGAGAATCTGAGTCTGTATCTGTTGTGAGGAGCAGCGGGCTGCGTCCTGCCACCTGGCTCCTGCACGGCTAGCTTTACCTGAAATAATTACATGGAAACTGTATTCTTTTAAACACTGCCTGGCCCATTAGTTCCAGACTCTATTGGTTAATTCTCACATCTTGTTTTAACCCATTTCTAAATAATGTGTGTAGCACCACGAGGTGGTGGCTTACCGGACAGGATCTTAACCTGTGTCCATCTTGGAGAGGAGAGCTATGGCGACTGCTTGAATTTGCTTCTTTCTCCCAGCATTCTGTTCTGTTTATTCCGCCTATCTAAATTCTTCCCTATTAGGCCAAGCAGTTTTCTTTATTAATTAACCAATGAAAGGAACAGATAGATAGAAGACCCACCTCCATCATGTATCCCCAACACTCATGAAATAGCTGGGCTCAGCACACATCCATAACCCCAGCACTAGATTCAGAGAGTGGGGGAGGTGGTGACAGGAGGGTCCCTGGGGCTCTCTGGCTTCTAGCCTGGCTAGAATGGGAATGGCCAGCTCCAGATTCAATGAATGACCCTTTCTCAGACTTTAAGGTGGGTAGTAATAGGAGATACATAAATCAACCTTTGGCCTCTACATACAACGCACACACACCACAAATATCAGCATCTTTGTTGAGATATAATTCACCTACCTCTTAACACATAAAATTTAGTGGTTTTTTTTTAAGTCTACTGACAAAATTATGTAACTGCCACCATGATCTTATTTTAGAACACTTTTCCCTCCTCAAAGACAAACTCTGTGCCCAATTAGCATTCACAAGCCTGTGCGTTCAGTTCCTGGCAGTCATAATCTACTTTCTGTCTGTGATGATGTGTTTATTCTACACATCCCATGTGAGGTAATGTCCTTGCATTTTACAGCTGGTGTCTCTAGCATATCTTCAAGATACGTCCCTGAATTGTCTGTGTCATTAAGCTATGTGACTTGTGAGGCTATGAATGTTCATGTGCATGTGTGTGTTTGTATGTGGCTTTTGACTGTGGGTATTCTAGCCTGAAGGGCGTGTGGACCATCACCAATCTATTCCATTTCCTCTTCAGCATTTACCTCTTAGCTGGAGATGATGAGATAATTGACTACATGCCTCTAGTAGTTGTATGTGACTGCTGATCTAAAAACAGCTATAATTTGGGCTTAGCATGAATTTATCTTGCGGCCACAGCCAAGTGGTGACGCTTCCCGGAGTCAGCTGTTTCTTTGCCCTTTTGCAGCTTTCATCAGTCACCTGCATGTCTCAGTTCTGGCCCCCTTCCATCTTCAAGGTCACACTGCATCAGGGGAACGTCTCAGTTCTGGTCCCCTTCCATCTTCAGGGTCACACTGCTTCAGGGAAACTCTTACTCTAACCCTTCTGCCTTCTTTCCCATTTAAAGGACCCCTGTGGTTACATTGGGCCCATCTAAGGAATCTAGGATAATCTCTTTAAGTTAGGGTTGTCCGACTACCTGCTCTAAGCCCTAACTTCACCTTATCATCCACCATAAGAGATTATTTGCAGGGTCAGGAACAGACATTGGTATAAATATTGACTTATTGATACAAGTTTAAGGTCAATTTTGTTACATGTATATGTATCTGATCTTGAGTAAGGTACTGTGATTGTGTAGTTCATTTTTTT
>NC_022012.1:90257402-90262000 GCF_000317375.1 Microtus ochrogaster
GTAGGTGGAGTAGACAGACAGAATGCTGGGAGAAAGAAGCCAAGTCAGTGAGTCGCCATGATTCTCCCACTCCAGACAGATGCAGGTTAAGATCTTTCCTGGTAAGCCACCTTGTGGTGTTACACAGATTATTAAAAATGGGTTAGATCACTATGTAAGAGTTAGCCAATAAGAGGCTAGAATTAATGGGCCATGCAGTATTTAAAAGAATACAGTTTTTGTGTAATTATTTCAGGGCATAAGCTAGCTGGTGGCCATGAGCCGGGTGACAGGAACGCGGCCCGCAGCTCCTTCAACAAGAAGTGAATCTTTCTGCCTGTAACAGTAACGTGGCTGCCTTGGAGTCCCCTAAAAACAATATCCCCTTCCCGGGGCATGCCAGATAGTTGACTTCAAAAATAGAAGCTAGTATTTCTCCTCCTAAGGAAAAGCAATCAAACACAGAATACCTTAGTGTTTTAAAGAATCTGTCTGTCCAGAGTATGAACTATACTGACACTGTGGAAGACAGTTTGACATTTTCTTACAGAACTAGGTTCATATACTTCTCATGGGCTCCCAGGATCATACTGCTTAGTATTTACCTATGCAAGCTGAAAACATGTCTACAAACCTGCACACAGGCCTGGTCAGTAGTTAATGTGTCTACATACCTGTACACGGGTCTGGTCAGTAGTTAACATGTCTCCATACCTGCACACAGGCCTGGTTAGTAGTTAATGTGTCTACAAACCTGCACACGGACTGGTCAACAATTCTGGCTGTGACTGTCAGAACTTGGAAGCAACCAAGATGTGCTTCAGAGATGAGTTAAGGAAAAAGCTGGAATATCTGAAAGCTTGGCCATCCCACACAGTTAGCAAAATGAACTGCTAACTCACAGAAG
Organism: Microtus ochrogaster; assembly: GCF_000317375.1. Classification (NCBI taxonomy): domain Eukaryota; kingdom Metazoa; phylum Chordata; class Mammalia; order Rodentia; family Cricetidae; genus Microtus; species Microtus ochrogaster. Next base: position 90,258,289 of record NC_022012.1, read on the forward strand.
AGCGTGCAGGGAGTGTAAACAGCAAACCTAGAGCTTCGATGAGGGAGCTGCCAATATGGAAAAGCCATCTGTCTTCTGATTCCAAATGTATGACCTTCGGGAAAAGGCAAAGTATGGGGACAGAAAGAAATGAGTTAAAGGTGGGAATTTAGGATGGTGGTACTCTTCTAGGTGATACAGCATGGGTGCATGCCAGCAAATGCTCTTCCAAACCTGAACAAGGCACAGAGAACAAGCCCTGATATCCAGGAAGTCAAGGCTGAGTATTCAGCCTACCTGGACCTGAAAGTCACTGACCCACCCCCACTTCCTACCAAGGCCAGGCAGAGGGCGGGCAGGGTGCTGTGAAGGCTGTCCTCTGGACAAGACGAGGTTGTGTTCATGAAGTCACGTCCGCCAAGATACCTACAGAAACCTTACACGGACTCAAGCAGTCAACATCGCAGTGTGGAGCTGAGGAGCTCCTGGTAATTCATGGCTGCTGGAGAAGTCATTTTCCTCCAGAGGTGAGGATGCTGGTGGGGTGCACCCTGCCCCAGCAGTGCCCCATCTCAACGTGCATGTAGGCAGCACTGACTGGGCTCAGTGATTAATAAAAAGGGGAGGGGAGATGGGATGTGTAGGTAGGAATGGGGATGTGTTATATGGGGAACTAGGGGGATGAGAGGGTGAATATGATTAAGATACTAAATTTTCTATACAACTAAAACTTCTCTAAAGTAAAAATGTGCCAAATGTTTAAAATTTCCATCCAGGAGAGACACCTGACCACCACAAGGGGTCTCTTCCACCTGACCGCACTTTTCAAGGACTTGAAGCTATTTTCATTGTATAAGTCTGTCTCTGCCAGGTCTGTAACCAAAATCCTCCTAGGTAGCTTTCTCCAGACAAAAGTCCAATTAGCTTCAAAAATAAGACTAGTTTTTTTTTTTAAAAACTTATATAATATAAAAATGTCTTATAATTTTTAAATGGTCAGTTTCCCCAAGTTAGAGACCAATATTTGAAATCTCAAATGCTCTGAAGGTCTCCTGTCTATGCTGCATTTCTCAGATCTGATTCCCGCACGTTTCTGATTATTGCTGCACCAGTCACAGTAGCTAAGAAATGGAACCAGCCTGGTGTTCACCTAGAGAAGAGCAAGCAGGTGAGGAACGTGTGGTTTATAAATGCATGGGCTTCCTTTAACTGTAAAGAAGAAAATCACACCGGGCTGTGTGCACACCTTTAATCTCAGCACTCAGGAGGTAGAGGCAGGTGGATCTCTGTGAGTTTGAGTTCAGCCTGGTCTACAGAGCAAGTTAGTTCCAGGACAGCTAGGACTGATACACAGAAAATCCCTACCTCAGAAAAAAAGAAAAAAAAAGTCACATCATTTTTGGTGAAAATGCATAATCATATAAGTGGATTTACAGCCTCTTTCAGGAAGACAATTATTACATTTTCCTTCAGTTTTGGTTCTTAGATTTTCTATAGTCACATGAGATCACACATGTATATGCATGTAGAAGTGTGACTCTCAAGAGGGTGGAGAGAGCCGGGCTGGGACAGGGAATGTACGCATCCTTTAATCTATACCTATGAGAAAATTCTAAAAGTAGATTTGAAGAAACATAAGAAAAAAATCTCCATCTTGTAGCTCGTGCCCAGCTGGAATACAGAGAAGTCTGTCAGCCAGGAGCCATTGCTCACGCAGCCTCACACGAGTTATTTTAGCACCTGCCAAGCCCTCCTCAGGCCCCTGGGGCTTCACTCCTTCAGAAAGAAGCAGAGCCCCCTGGGAGAGCCCTGAATAGACATCCCAGCCGTGCTATCATTTCCTGTTCTGCTGTGAGGACTCTGGGCGGGTCACACTGACTCATTGTTATCACTTCTGCTCAGAAATTATGAAGATTCCAGTCAATCAACTCAGACAGTGAGCTCGTTTATTGTAGACAGAATTCTAGGCTGGATCTCCTGGCCCAGGCCCTATGTGGTTTGATCTTACGAGAGGTTAAAAGGCAAATGTTGAACAAAACATTCACTTCCCACTGTGGGCATTCTTTGCCTTAGTATTAACCTGCCGGCTCAATCTTCTTCCTTTTTTCAGGAAGGCCACTAAGGACTGGTGCTCCAAAGCCAAGAGTCTTAGATCAGTCTGATCGCCCGATCTCAGCCACCCTCCCTATCCGTGGCTGGAAGTTTTTTGTTCCACGTGAAGCGCCGGGGCGTCATCCCTGGGCTTTTTCACCATCTTGAAATCTATCAAGCAAACTTCAGGGCACTTACTTGGTGTGTTAGTGCAGGCACACAATGTAGAAATATCTCACCTTATAAGATCCATTTCCTTAGGATTTATGTGAAAGGAAGGTGCTATCTCTCTGCGTCTTTGTTTTTCTATCACTTCCTCTTCTTGGAAGTTTCCATTTTTAATGTACTTTTTCATGTAGGTGCTGAAAAGTGAGATGGGAGACAGCGGATCCAAGGAATCCCCTATGGATTTAATTAGTGACTTCAGGAGGATGCGCTCCGGACTGTTTGATAAGATGGCATGCACCAGCGTTCTGAATTACAAAGCTGTGCCTCCGCCTTTACCACTAAGTACTGAAGGGAGGGACTGTGATGCTGCCTATAGTTCTGTCTCTCAGCAAAATCTCACATGCTCGCTTACTGTCCACCCAAAATTCCTGCGCAGACCAAACATGACGAAACTCACATCTCTGCCCTTCAGATGATGCCTTAAGCTTAAAATTGGCTGGGGAGATGGCTTAGCGAGCAGAGCGCTCACCACACACATGTGAGACCCGAGTTCAGAGTCCCAGAACACACAGAACGCCAGACGTTGTACCTGTCTGCTGTCCCTGTGGCATGATCAGAGACAGAGACAAGTACCTGGAAGCCCACAGGCTGGCTAGCCTGAGATGCTCAGACAAGTGTATGCTGGGGACCAGGAGGCATCGTGGCACACGCTCCTGCACTTATACACACACAGAAAAGAAGCAGAAGACATCTGTGCTGTTCCTGTGAACACACAGCACTAAAATCTAATAATGAGGAAAAATCAGATAAGCCAGGACCGGGGGCTAGTGAAGAGACGGTTTGCATCGTTTTTCTGTTCGTGCTTATTTTTATGATTTGTTTCTTTATCCATTCATTCATTTATTCATTCATTCATTTATTCATCTGATTTTTTGAGACAGGGTTTATCTGTGTAGCTGTGGCTATCCTGAAATTCTCTCTGCAGACCAGGCTGGCCTCGAACTCAGAGATCTGCCTGCCTCTGCCCCCGGAGGGCTGGGATTAAAGGCGAGCACAACAACTGCCCAGCTGGCTCGTCATCTTAAAAATTCTCGTGTCACAGAAGAAAGGAAAACATAAGAAACTGTTAGAGATTTCAAAAGCCCTGAAAACATGGCAGCTAAATACAATAGATGACTTTGGAAATTTTTGCTGACGTATTTGGCAAAATTGGCATATCAACTATATCATACTTTGTCCATGTTAAATTTTATAAATATTGGCGGCAGCAGCCTGGGACAGGGAACTCAGACGTTCTTCATCCCTCCTACACTTCCTGGTCTTCCTACAGGGGCTATACAGCCTGATACCTCCTCTCTCTTCCTATCCCACCCAGTTTGCATCCAGAATCCTCCCCCTTCTGCCTCCCTCCCCTCTTTGGCCACATAACATCTCCCAGCTCAGCCTGTTCAGGCGCTGGGACCGAATCCGAATC
>NC_022012.1:90266225-90274391 GCF_000317375.1 Microtus ochrogaster
CTTCATGTTCTGGCTTTGTGGGAGCCTAGCCAGTTTGGATGCTCACCTTCCAATACCTGGATGGAGGGGGGAGGAACTTGGACTTTCCACCTGACTGCTCTTCGGTCTGGAGAGGGAGGGGGAAAGGAGTGGGGGGAGGGGGAGTGGAGTGGGAGGAAGGGGAAGGAAATGGGAGGATGGGAGGAGGCGGAAATTTTTTTCCAAGAAAAAAATAAACAAAAAAAATAGAACATAAAATTTTTTTTATAAATATTATACGTACATTGGGATTTTGTGAAAATATTAATCCCTGAAAGTACTTGTGAGCAAGTATTTGAGTGATGTTGGCAGTTTATTCTTGAGTGTTCAGAAAATGCTCCCATACAAGTGAAAGAGGAGATTAGGCAAAGCGGGCATACTTAGTTGTGGAAACGGGTGAACTTACATAAAGAGTTTGTGGAGCTCTTTGTAACAGTTTCACAACTTTCTTCTAAGTTTAAATATTTCCTGCAGTTAAAAGCCAGGCATAGTGACTATAATCCTAGCACCAGGAAACTGAGACAAAACGATTTTCAGTTTGTAACCAGCCCGAGCTACATAGTGGGACCATGTCAAAACAAACAAAACAAGCAAAAACAAACAAACAAAAATAAGTTAAGCTATTTCTCTGTATAAAAGCATCTACATTTTGTGATCTCACTTCTTTATAGTTATTTTTAATATGGCAAAGCTTCCTTCACTAAAACGTACTGTACTTCCTAACTGCAAGGATAGTGTTTCTCTATGTATGTTCAAACTACAGAGAAGCGATTATTTCTAAGATCTCATCAGCAAAGTGTAAGAGATTAACGTCATGTAAGGGATCCCAGAAAGAACGACTCTGTCAGACTTTTGGAGACCTGTAGCACGGCCATTCGAACCATGATTCAGGAGCCTCCAGAAATCCTGCCATTGCTGCATTCTTGCAGAAGTTGTGGACATCGATCTCTGGCCTATAGACTCTTGTTCTCAGGTCCTGACTTTTGTCTGTCGCTATTCTGTGTCTTGCACTCAATTTTTCCCAAAGAAGGATCTTGACTGGGTGGCTCAGATGCCACCTAACACTGAGCACTGTGACTGAGCACAGTGGTCACATCAGTTCCTGACAGACGACTGGACTCAACTCCCGATCTGGATTGCCAAAGGATCAACCAAACTTCAGACCTTTGGAAGCGTCACTAATGGAAGACATTACGATACGTCTTGTCTGATGGTACAGTCTGGGCATCATGTCCATAGAACACAGAGAAGAGGAATCTGTGAGCCAGTGCCCACCAATCATCACTTTCTCTGAAGAACTTTCCTTTGTCCCAGTCCTTTGGGAATTGGCTGGGGTCTGATTCAATTGAATGTTCCTTATGTAAGCCATAGAGGCTGAATCTGTTGATAATAGCATTTGTGACATGAAGCGATGGAATTTGATGGTAGTTCACTTGACATCTCCTCACGCCATCACCTAAAGCTGTTCTCTTCATTAGGAAAGTAAAGATGACAAGAACAGCTTGTTGGAGAGCTCACAGGGCTTACACTGGGGCCCAACACAGCAGCTTCCCAAGCCTTGCAAATAGACGGGAATGGCCCCTATGTAACCCTAGAACCTTCCTCCACATTCTAAGACATGATCATGCTAAACGCATGTGCAGTAAAGGAAGATGGTTAGCGTAGAGAACAAGTGGAGAGAGGAGGTAGTGCATTCCAACTCTCAATGAACTCATTCCCAGGCTTTAGGGAATCCTCCCAGTTCTGTTTCAGTTTGCTGAAGAGCCATGGTTGTTTTTACTTTCGAGGCAGGATCTCACTCTGTAGCCTAGCCTACCCCCAAGTTTGCAGGAATTCTCCACCATTGTGCGTTTCAGCGTTAACACTGCAAGAGCAAATCTCACGCCCAGCTAAGATTCACTAAAAAGAAAAATTCTCTCAGACATAAATGACAGAAGAATGACTTCTTTGTCCATCTGGTCCTATGCTTTCTTCATCACCTACAAAAGTCCTGGAATACAGTAGGACCTCAATAATTATTTGTTGAAGGAATCAGAAAGTGTTAAGTTGGTTATTCAGTTCGAAATACAATACACAACCATCTTTAGAAAGAGGATGTGGAGGCCTGAGCGGTGGCTCAGGGGACAAAGCACTTGATGCACAGTGTAAGGACTTGAGCTCAGATGCCAGCACTCACCTAAATGCTACTTGTTCCAAGCAGGATTGGTCGGTTGTGGGTTCAGTCAGAGAGAGACAGCCTGTCTCTGTTAACAAGGCGGAAAGCAATCAATGAAGTCACATGATATCAATCTTTGACCTGCACACATGCACACGTGTACACACACACATACACACACACACACGTATACACACAAACATGCTTGCACATCCAAAAAAGTGAATTTGTTTATTTGAAATGTTAATAATTGTATGTTGGTGATACCTCCTTGGCCACAAAAAAAAAGTTCATAGCTGTTGTTTCATCTTGAATTCCTAAGTAGTATGATTTTATTAAAAGCAAAACAAAAACTTCTGATCACAGAACATCTGTAATGGCCACCAACATTTTCAAGTAATAAGAGAATAACAGAAATAGCATATATAGTCAATGTTCCCATCCAGATTTTATACATATTACCATATAGGTAGTCAATGTTCCCATCCAGATTTTATACATATTAGCAGTAAGTATCAGTTTGAATGGTGTCAGTCTAGATTGAAAACTTGCCAGGTTTATTAACACCACAATTAACAGACTTTTTAATTAAGTTGCTGATTCTGTTAATAATGTAGTGACTGTTGTTTCTAAAAAGAGTTGTATAAGCATTTCTTTTTGTTACTTTTATAGCTTTTCTTCTGTAAATTTCAGGTGCAGAGAGGAGAAATATTTCAACAGATATGGAAGAATACAAACAGAATTTCAAAGCACCGTTCATTGCTCTAAAAATAAAAAACAGGTGGCTGGAGAGATGGCTCAGTGGTTAAGAGCATTGCCTGCTCTTCCAAAGGTCCTGAGTTCAATTCCCAGCAACCACATGGTGGCTCACAACCATCTGTAAAGAGGTCTGGCGCCCTCTTCTGGCCTTCAGGCATACAGACAGAATATTGTATACATAATAAATAAATTAATTTAAAAAAACCCAGTTGTCCTTGAAAACCTACGTGTTGCTTGTTGGGAATGTTGACTCTTCTATTGGGTCAGTTGAAATTTACTTTCTCGTGTGTACAGGTTGATCCTTCTGGAAGCCTGGCTCTTGAACTGGTTGTTGGCTACGCCTTCAACAGTGTTTGTGATACAGCTTTCCATGGGCCGGAAGTGAGAATTACATTTCTCATGCTGCTTTATGCTTGTCAAGATTCTGGCTTCCACATTTCTACAGCATGAGAGATGCTACCTCCCAGTCTTTGTTCTGTGTGTACAGCATCAAAAGTACTTGCCTCCCTAAAAACCGGACATGCTATGATATTCTAGGTGATGACCGCATTCAGATAAACAGCAAACGAGCAGGAAGGGGCGTCCTGGAGTGCTCGGTGCCTGCACAGCAGAGCCGTGCTGTCCAAAGGAGAATACTCTCCTGAGCAATGTAACACTGCCTGCCAGTATCTGCTGTGTACCTAGCATGCCCAAGGTGTTCCCCACGCTGGTCGTCTGACTCAGATCTTTATGCCTATAGATTGTTTTATATCATGAACTGAAGAAATTGTCACAGTTCTTCCTTTGTTTCTGCCCTCACCTCTCCTCGCTCTCTCGATTTCTTTCATCATTTTGTTTTGGAGTTTGAACTAGGACCAAACATTGTACCATTGCACAAACTTTCCCACCTCCCCTTTTTATATTTATTGCATTTAATGCAATCTCACATAACAAATTGGTCCCTTTTATTTGGGGGTGTGATTTAATTGATTGTCAACTTGACAGGATGTAGAGTGACCTAGAAGGCAAACCTCTGAGCATGCCTGTAAGCAAGCTCCCATGCTGATGGAGTTGGGAAGACTCACCCTCAGTGTGGTGGCAGCATCCCATGGGATGGGTCCTGGGACTGACTAAAAGACAAAGGCTCTCCTTCCTGTCTGCTCCCTGACTGTGGGTGCAGTCCGACAGCAGGTCTTGCTCCTGCCCAGGCCTTCCCCACCATCATGGACCACACCCTCAAACTGTGAGACAAAACCTTAGCTCCTTCTGCAAGGTGGTTTTCTCAGGCATTTTGTCAAAGCAGTGAGAACGGAGCTAACACAGAAGGTATGAATTCCTTCAGAGGAGAAATGCATAGGCTTTTAAAGGAGTAGTCTCTTCCTCTAAGATACAAGTCAACTCCACCCTTGTAGCTGGTTGATCACTAAACTTTCCCGTTTCCCTCTGCTTTGGGGCTTGTCTTTATTCTGTCTTTGTAGAGGTGAATCTGTTGCCCCTCGTGGAGAAGCTGGGATGATTCAACAGCCCTCTTTGGTCACCAAAGCAGTGCCGCTGAGGTTGGGTGGTCACTTGACATGAGACACTACTGTGGCCATAGACGGCTAGCACAGCCCTTAATGTCACTTGCTCTGCTGACTGTAGAGATTTTTAGAGGACAACACTAGCCAATCAGAACACTGGTAGGGAGTTTCCATGCTCCTGACATCATGTCTGGCCATAGGAGGTGCTCCTCAAACAGTCTTTGCTGCTCTAGGTAGCAGCTCCAGTAAAGCAGAGTTGATGCTCAAAATAAATGATCTCTAACAGTTTTTACCAATGGTTTCTTGTTAGTTAGAAACACACACATACATACATATGCACATGCACACATGCATATACATACATGCACACACAAAGATGAGGCTGAGCATTATGGTATGTACATGCCCATAACCCTAGCATTTTAGGAGGCAGACCTAGGAGGACAAATGTTAAGTTCAAGGTCATTCTGGTCTACATAGCTAGTTCCAGGCCAGCCAGGGCTACACAGTAAGACCCTATTTCAGTAAATAAATCGAGAAGGAAGAAGAAGAAGGGGGAGGAAGAGGATGGGCAAAGATGGAATTTGACAGACAACACACACTTTTCATGCATTCATTTATTTATGCATCATTTTATCCAAACCAAATAACTTCTTACCAGATGTCAGGTACTTTGATAAGGCTTGAAGATATTAAGTAAACTAACCATTTAAGAACAAAACAGAAAATAATTCGTATTTTAGACTTGACACCATTATACATTAGTAAATACCATGCAGTTTGCAGCGCTTTAGAGGGTTGACTCATTTTCCTCATCCTTTGCTCTGCAAGGCATGAAGAGATATTGTACTGAGCATAGCCAGGTTTCAAGGAAGCCTCTACGAGGAAACTGGGCCCCCTGTTCAACTGCATCTTCTGTCCCTCTCCAAACAAAGCCAGGCCAGGAGAAGTACCAGGATTGTGACGGGGAACCATAGCGGAACCCTGGGTCTGTACACTTTGGAGACCATAGCTTCTCTGTTTTTTGATTTTTTGACATGCTCCTGCCTTCTCAATTCTTTTTTCCTGACAGTACCCGAGAAGACAGGCACGGAGCTGACCTCTCCTCGCCTTTCTGCCACCGTGGGGCTTGTGCAGGCAGGCTGGCATCTGCAGGCACATCGTTAGCGAGTTGGCAGCCTCCATGCCCGTGCAGGTTGCAGTCAGACCTGCCTTCTAAGGCAGCCTCTTTCTGGTTGATTAACTTTAATGTAATTTTAATTAAAAACCACAGTGTCAAAGGGTTTAGCTACTCGAGAAATGAGCACAGACTGCGGCCCAGTGGCAGCAGTCACTTGGAAAATGGAAATGCGTCCTGACACTGTTGTGTGGGGGCCAGATAAACAGGGTCGCTGCAGTGCCTGGCTCCACGCAGGGAGGGTGCAGGGGAACGGCAGAGGAGGGAGGTTCCGGGGTACCCATTTCAGGTGTCATCCACAATTTTGAGACCTCTTTCTGTCCTGGCACACAATCCCATCCTGTACAGTGGCAGGCTGTGACTGCTCTGATCTGTTGGCACTTGGGGCCTTAAGTCGTCACACAAATCTGGTTAGAGATGAATCAAATTTTGAACCAGGAAGAAAAACAACTAAAGACCAGTCCCACTTTGGTATTGATTCTACCATTAAACTTCTCTGGTTTTCTCACTGTCTTTTCTGGAGACAGGGTGATTTGCATATCAGAAACACACTTTCCTTACCCAAAAGCTTTTCCTCTGGGATATGACTCTTTTGCAGATGGCCCGAGGAGATGAATGTCATCTTCCAATCATGTCCTTGCTTTGAGGAGGTGGTCTTGCAGATATGTTTAGCCATATGACATGGTGTCTAAAAATAGGTTACATTCCTTAACCTGCTGATGCTTTGAAACACCGTCATGTTTCAAATTTCTGCTAGGCCTGTACAAACTGTTTTTCAATTCCCGTTTTCCTGTTGCTGCTAAACTGCCCCCAAGGAAAAACTGATAGGCGGTACTGCGTGGGCGAGGCACGCTGCTAATGCCAGTGAAGTGTCTCTCGTCAGTGCTGAAATGCCCTTCAGTGTCCCTCAGTGTGGCTAATTTTTAGGGCACAAGTCTCAGGAGAACACCTAGTGACGTCAATTCTTCAGAGGAGAGTTTCCTGCACCAGGTCTGTGGTTGCGCCGAGGCTGCTTTGCTGACAGATGGGGCCGGTACCCGTGGGCCCGGAGCCATGTGAACAGAAGGGGCCCCTGGACCCTGACAGAGAGGATAGACAGAACCATGGGGGAGAGTTTAGGGCAGTGTGCAGGGAGGGAGAGAGGAGGCACGGAGGGCTTCTACATCAGGTCCAGCAGAGAGGAAGAAAATCAAAAACAAGCAGATGGGTGGACTGGGAGAGCTGATTTGAATTGTGTAACTTGCTTAAGAGACTAATAAAAAAAGCAGTCTCTGGGGAGAGGGCTTCGCTGCAGGCAATTTTGGAAAATTGGAAATTTAGCTAAGATGGCCAAAGGGGGGAACTCTGAGAAGAATAAACAGGGAAGCACACAAATGAGCAGAGGGGGCTTTGCTTAGGAGGGGGTCCTCTGCGGCCGCCGTACATATCCAGGAGACCTATTACAACTGCCTTTTCTAATAGAATAAATGCAACGCTGGATTTTTTTTGATCATCAGTTAGGCAGAATAATTAATCAAAATGGTCTAGAGAATGGCCTAATGTATTGAGAACATTCTTGTGATGCAATTCTCTTTTCTTTTTTTGTGGTGCTGGGACTGAACCTCAGGGCATTACTGCTTTGAAATAATTTAATCTTGTGTGTGTGTGCATGCGTGTGTGCGCATGTGAGTATACATGGATACGTGTGTGTGAGTGTATGCATGCATACATGTGTGTATGCACATGGTAAAAAGGAAGGAACCCAGGACTCCATGCATATTAGGCAGATACTCTACCACTGAGCTGCATTCCCAGCTTCCTTGTGGTGGAAATTCAATTAAATAATTAATTTTTTGTTTATTTATTTATGGAGATAAGGGCCCATGTAACCCAGGCCTCCCTCAAACTCACTGTGTAGCCAAGGATGGCACTGAACTTCTAATCCTCCTGCCTCATCTCCTGAGTGCTGGGATTACCAGCTTTCAGCACCATATCCTGTACTTGCAGGGCTGGAGATCAGACCCAGGGCCTTGAGCTCTATCAACTCAGCAACAGTTCCAGCCCATGAAGGTTTTCAAAAAGAAAAAGAAAATTCACCAGAGGACAATCTGAACCATGAACCAGAAGCTCCATAAATCCTTCCTTAGACTGTTAGCTTTTCCATTGGATGTGTATGCACTGTTATAAACATGAGCAAAAGTAAGGAGGCCTGAGTTATGTCTCACAGAGACATCTGTAGATGGGTATATGATGGATGGATGGATGGAGGGAGGGAGGGGGGAGGGAGGGATACACACATATATGATAGATACATACATACATGATAAATACATACATACATATATACTGATAAGTTGATGATAGATCGGTGTTTTTAACTGCAGGCCTTTTCAGAACCTTTATGTGTAACTTTTCTTTAACGCTGCCAGTGAAACTCTAAAATACTTTCAAATGCATATGGGGTACACTGTCTTGAAGCATCAGGACATAATAGCTTGTGTTCAGCATGGGCTGGAATTGCCTGTTCATCTGTGTCTCATAAGTCAAAATATCTGTTCTGCAGTAGGTCTTCCTTCCTT
>NC_022012.1:90274491-90285012 GCF_000317375.1 Microtus ochrogaster
TTTTTTTTTTTTTTTGAGATAAAGTTTCTCTGTAACTTTGGAACCTGTCCTTAAACTAGCTCTGTAGACCAGGTTGACTTCGAACTCACAGAGATCCACCTGTCTCTGTCCACCAAGTGCTGGAAGTAAAGGTGTTTGCCACCACCACCCAGTGACATTTTCAAGAGTTTGTTTCACACCTGGGGACTGCCAACTTGAGGCCAGTCAGAGCCATTAGCAATTTTGCAGCTAGACCAGACAGCATAGTGAAATGATATCTACAAAAAAAGGGTGTGATCTGGGAAGAAGGCACAGTTGGTGAAGTGTTTACCACGGAAACACCAGAGTGGTACCCAACACCCAAGTGATCTCAGCACTGCAGAGGCAGACAGGCAGGTGGGTGTGCTCACACGTGTCTGTGCTCCCAGCACTACGGAGGCAGAGATGGGCAGATCTCTGGGGATTGCTGATGCTAACCAGCAGCTTGGTTTAATCCATAAACCCCAGGACCTACTGAAGGACCCTATCTCAAAAAATAAGGTGGGCAGTGCGTGAGGAACAGCACATAAATGACTTTTGGCCTCCACACACAGGCTGCTCATATATCTGCATACAACCGTGTACTTATGGAGTTTATATTTAGTTAGAAGTTGAAATAAATATCTCGCAGGCACTGACTTACTGGATTTAATTCTGGGTGCATCCACCACGGTTCCATCCCACCCAAGTGACAAGCCTGAACCTGGTTTTCATTTACAATTTATAGTGTGTCATTGTTCATAAATAGCATCGACACAAAACCCTTTGTGCTTTAGGAGACCCTCATCATTGTCCCCAGCACTGGCCAAGAGCTGTTAAGAGTGTATCACTCTCACACAAGGACCAGAGTTGAAATCTCAACACTCATGTCAGCTTGCTCACAACTGCCTTTAACTCTAGCTCCGGGGGATCTGATGCCTCTAGCCTCTGTGTGTACTCATGCATGTCATTAACACATGTACACAGGATTAAAAACAAATAGTAAAGTATTATTCCTCCTAATGAATTATCCCTCTGGCTAATGGTGGAAACTAGTGATACCATATATAAGCAGGAGAATTAGCACCAAATGATATGACGTTGCAGATTAACTTTATGGAATATCAGCTGGCAAAATAATGCTTTGCCCTTTTCTTGAGATGGGGCCTCACTATGTAGGCCTTGGCTGTCCTGGAACTCATTATGTAGACCAGGCTGGCCTCAGACTCATAGAAATCTATCTGCCTGCCCCTGCCTCTTGAGTGCTGGGGTTAAAGCTACTCATTCCAGTCATTTTTTTTTTTTGTCTATTAAAATAATGCTTTGGGTGTGGTAGCTCCTGTGTTGTAATCCCGGCACTTAAGAGACTGAGGCAGGAGGAAGGTTATATGTTCAAGGCCAGCCTTGGCTTCTGTTTTAGACACTTTTCTTTTGTTATGATAAAATACTATGACCAAAAACAACTTAAAGTTGAAAGAATTTCTTTCACCTATAAATTCCAGAAGAACCAATAAACCAAGATTCATACCAATACAAATATTCATCTCTATAGCATATCCCCCCCCCTTTAAATGAAAGCAAACATTTATAAATAATATTTGGGAATTTGGGCATAGTTCTATCCAAACTGCTTCCTGATGTTTGTTGAGCAAAGTGATTTTAGGGTTTGTGGAGACCTTTTAGGAGGTTTTGGTAAATCAAACCACATTAGTCTGGAAGGAATTCATAGGTTCTCATACTCTGTGGAAACAAAAGCAGAAATTCTTTTCCAAAGCAACATACCCTTAGACCCAAATTTTGAAGTTAAGACATCTTTTAAAAATCTATATTGGTTTAGCATAACAGCCTGTACAATGAACTGTCTCTCTGTACTTATCTCCTTCACAGTCAAAAAATTTAAAGAAAACACAATAATATACATAATCCAGACTTTGTGTATATTCTATCATTACATTGCTTACTTTTCTTACTCTGTTACTTTTTCTACAAGTTTAATATTTATTTTATTATCTTTACTCATTTAATCTATGACTGTACTCTTTTATATTATAATTGTCTATACTCTCTTTTTCTCTCTGTGCATCACCACAGGTCATGACCTATGGGTGAGGCTCAGGCACCTGTCTCCTCTGGCGGCTACATGGTGTTTCTCTGACTCCACCTGGTCTCTCTCTCTCTACATCTATTTGCCTGCCTTGCCTTATTCTGCACTGCATTAGGCCCAAAAGAGATTCTTTATTAACCAATGGTATTCATAGCATGCAGAGGAGATGAGGAAAAAGTAGGCAGAGTGAAAAAGACGCCATGTAGAAGCCACAGGAGCCAGATGCTGGATGCCAGACAGAACCTTACTAGTAGGCCACAACCACATGGTGATACACAGATTAATAGAAATGGGTTAATTTAAAATATCAGAGTTATCCAGGAATATGCCTAAGCTATTTACAAAGCAGTGTTGTAACTAATAGTTTCTGTGTGATTATTTTGGGTCTTGGTGTCCAGGAACACATAAGCAATCTCCACCAACACTCCCTTGCTTAAACTTCTTTTGTCTGGAACTTTGTCACAACCCAGAAAAGGAGCCAATACAACTGGCATTTCTATTCTCAGTTTACAGAGTGAGAGATAGATGTTCACAGGTGTCCATGGTCCTACCACTGCGGGGGTCATGGTTGGACTCTGACTCCTGAGCTCTTCCCATGAGCACAATGGCTCTAGAGGACAGCTGGCTGTATCTTCTTCAGGACTTCTACCAGAGAGCTGAGCAAATGGGGGATCCAACAAGTACCCAGGAGTTGTGTGTGATGATGCTCCATGTGGTAGAACATGGCATGGTTGATCTTTTGGTTCTCAAATCCATGTCTATATTTAATAAATAGTAATGGAAAGCATACAGTCTAATTTTGGTGCACTCTATTTTGTTCCAGGGGCAATAATATTTTACACTATTGTATTTTGTATGTTCTCTGTCTCTTTCATATATGTAGAATCTCCTAAAGGGAAATAGTAAATGCTGAAAATGCTAAATACCAATGAGAGTTCAAATGAACTAAAATGTATACCTTCAAAGTGCTATAGAGAATTTTCCAATTATTATTGTGTTAGCTTTTCAAAGTCTACTCACCTCAGATAGAGAACCAATGAGACCAAAGGAATGATTCTTCCAAGTCCAGCTTGGTGAAACAATGAGTTTGTTGGGCTTTACCCACAAGAACATAGATGACCCCAGAACAGCTGTGTCACCAAAGAGTCTCACCCCAATGTAGATGACAGCTTCCCATAGCTGCATGGATGGAATCTCCTACCCCCAATACCACTTTCAGATAACCTTCCACTTTCTATACTCCATTAAGCCTTGAACCAGTGTGCATCTGGGGAAGAATTACATGCAAATCAAAGAGAGACATGTAGGAAGGAGTGGATGCAATGCCTGGTGAGAGTCCCATGGCCCTCCCTAAGTCCTCCTTTAGGAAGGGACGGCAACAGACCTGGTGTCATCAGTTTGATTTCTATTCTTGAGGAAATTTTGAGTTTCATAAGCAATTCAATTTTGGCCTTTTAAATAGCTAAGGAATCCAAGGTGAAGGGGCTGGCAGTGTCTGCCTTGACCCTTCTTGCTGTTGTGTATGTTGGGAGGGACAGATAAGCCCTCCGGGGCCTACTCTACAAGGGCACTAATCCCATCCTTAGGGCTTCAGCCTCATGACCTAGTCAGCTCTGAAAGGCCCCTTCTCCCGTTACTATCCCAAGAAGGACAGGGTTTCAACATGACAATTTGGAGAGGGGGACACAGATGCTGAGATTACGGAAGTTTGTGTCGAGAGCCTGCCCATCCCCCTCCCCAGAACAACCTCTGTTTATGTCTGACCATAGGAAGTCCATAGGAGTTCCCTTCCATTCTCCACAGTTTTCCGGTTTGTACTGTAACATGTACCCTAATGTTAACAGCGCAGGTGTTTTATTTATTAACTTATCTTTTTTGAGAAATTTGAATTACATGATACCAGCATGAGCAATTGTTGCTGGGAGGCTGCTCATTCGTTCCTGGCCACTTAGACCACAAAATAATCTCTCAGAAACTATATTATTTGCAATACTCTTTGGCTAATAGCTTAAGCATATTGTTAGCTAGCTCTTATATCCTTAAACTATCCCATCTCCATTAATCTGTGCATCACCATGAGATCATGGCCTTTCATCAAAGTTTCAGCTGGCTCCAGCAGAGGCATCTGTCCCCATGGACAGGTGTCCACATGGCTTCTCTTGGCTCCACCTTCCCTCTCCTCCTTTATCTGTTTGGAATTCTCACCTTCACTATTCTGCTAAGCCATTCATTAACAAATAAAAGCAAAACATTGACAGAAGGACTTCTCACTGCAAGCAATTGCAGTGACTTTCAAATTTTTGACCAAAATATTTGGAGAAGAATACATTTTGATCACTATCGTGCTCTCTCTCACACACATACACAGACACAAATAACATATATATATATACACATAGGCACATACATATATACACACATATATACATGTACACATATATGAATACACAGACATGCCTACTCAATACACACATACATATATACATATACACATGCACATATATACATATACATATACACACATATATATACATCCACAAGCACGCATACTTATATACATGCACATATACATATATACAGATACACTTACACTCATATATACACATACACTCACATATACACACATACATATATACACATATACAAACACATATATGCATATATACACACAATTATGCACATAAACATGCATATATACATATATACACATGTACATATAAACATGCACATATACATATACACACATATATACATATACAGTCAAAAGGTAGAAAAATATTGTTGCACCATCAAAAACCTGTGACTTATCTAAAAGAATCTTGTTATGTAAGCTAATGAGCCTTACACACACACACACACACACACACACACACAGTCTCAGGAAATAGCAGCTGGATATTTTAAGTGTAATATTCTGTATGTTTTAACTTACAAGTCCTCATTACATTGCACAACAGCAGCATCCTTGAGGGTGGAAGCTCATATAGA
The DNA here is from genome assembly GCF_000317375.1 of Microtus ochrogaster. Taxonomy (NCBI): domain Eukaryota; kingdom Metazoa; phylum Chordata; class Mammalia; order Rodentia; family Cricetidae; genus Microtus; species Microtus ochrogaster. The sequence continues at coordinate 90,279,581 of NC_022012.1, forward strand.
AGGCTCCAGAGAGTAAAATGTGATCCCATTTGGAAGACGTTCATTGAGGAGTCAGGTGCCTGCAAAGCAGGGCTGAAGAGGGGATGGGGCTGCAGGTCCCGCTTACAGGGCTGCCAAGGGAAGGTTCTGGTTCAGCTATGGAGGCGATAGGCTGCTACAGCTGCAACCCAATATGGCCAGGTCAAATTCTGGAGCTGGCAGTAGAGCAGGGAGTCACCACATAGGCTGATCCAGACATGCGCAATTCAAGAGCTACAGTGTCATGGAGATTTGCAGCAACATACACTTCCGGAGAAAAAGAAAAGGTAAGTGTAAGACCAGGTAAAGTGTAGCAAGGTCAGAGTCCCTTAGAGGACATTGTATGAAGAGGTGTAGGTGTAGCCCAAGATTCAGGGGAACTCTGGGATGTTCAAGATACCAGGAACTGGAATCAAGAAGTCAACTTAAGAGAGGCCAGGTGTGCTGTAAATGGTGGGGCTGCAGGGTGGGGTTGCACATGCCTACTGGGTCTTTGGTGATGCCGCTGTAGGCGTCCAATGCTGGACAAGAGCTGCAGGGTTCTGTCTTCTCCCTCCAGACTCCAGTGTTGCTCGGGTGAGTCTTTCCTTGCTGCATCTCCATTCCTTTGGAAATAAAAATGGACGCAACATGCTGTTGTATCGCAGAAATGCACCGCATGATTATTTTATTTTACAAGAGCTCATAGCAAAATTGTCTAAGTCTCAGAAGACCTTCTGGACGTTCGAACAGTGCTAGGACTGTTAAGTTTATGGGGACTCATAAATTGCACTGGATGCATTTTGCATTACAAGATGGCCACAAGGTTTGTATTCTAAATGTCCCCCATAGGTTCACATGTTTGAACACTTGGCCCTGGCTTTGTTTTGAGAGGTTGTGGAACCTCTGAGGCAGGAGGTGTAGACAAAGAAGGTGGGGCATGGTGAGCGTTTGAGAGTAACAACATTACTTCCACCTCAGGCTTTCTTGTCAGCCATGATACGAACAAGCTACAAATTCCTACCACCATGGATTGGGTGATAACACCATGCTGTCTTACTGTAATAGACTGTGTTCCTAAAAGCGAGCATAAGACAAATCCCCTCTCCCTTAGTTTGCTCTGTCAGATGCCGTGGTGATATGTTCCCTGTGTAAGTGTCTCAGCTCAGAAGGAAAGGGTTTCCTGGCAGCTGGGATCCAGGGAATACCACAGAGTCACACGGCACAACAAACCTGACACTAAGATTTATTGGGAAAAACAGGAGGATGGCTTCATCTGCTCTAGCAAGAAGCAGCAAAGAACTGAGCTGGAGACAGGTTTTCTATAGGTTTCTTCTAGAGTTTTCCAGAGTGGCAATTTCCAGTGTGGGGATTGGTGGGATTTCAAATCCTGAGCTTGGGGAAAGCTCAGTGATTGGTGGGATTTCAAGCCCCCAAACTGAGTTCAGGCTTTTTACCCTACACCATGTCCTCTGGCTGGAAATACCAATGGCTGAAGGTGGCTCATAGGACACGCATTGACATCTCACTGCTTTCTGCACTGAATGGCCGGTGACTATTGAGTTTGCTTTCCTGTTGTGATACAGCCCTTTGAATAAAAACAGCTTAGGGCCAGAAAAGGTCTACTTGGATTACACTTCTAGGTTGCAATCCATCACTGAAGGGAAGTCACGGCAGGAACATAGGGCAGGAACCTGAAGCAGAAGCCATGGAGATGTGGCTAGCTCCTTGCCTTGCTCACTGGTTCCCAGAGAGTCCAGGCTCACCCTAATAGAGCTGGTGTTGCTCCCACTGGGCTGAGCCCTCCCACATCAACCAGCAATCAAGATAATCCCTCACAGACGTGGCCAAGCCAGTCTGATCTGTTCAGTCTCTTGCTGAGATGCCTTCAGATGACACTAAACTTCGTCAAATTGACAGTTGACACTATGTTACTCTCCTTCTGTAAAACACATTTTCTCACCTACTTCCTGTGGCAGAGGGCAATTGAGTTGACACAGTTAGGGCGCCTAGTTGGCCTTCCAAAGGCATTTACTGTATCCCTTCTGCACCTGAACCAACGGAGCTAGTGGAAGGTCACGGGTTTTTAATATTGCCAAACTAGTTTTCTATCCCATGACCTCTAACATTTGGCCAATGTTTAATTTCTATTGACACAGTGTTACCTCTATTATCTATCTATCTGTAGTCAGATAATAGAGTCATGTTTTATCAGCTTCCAGTCAACACCATCAGAGCAGAACCTGTAACTTCTAAAACAAAAGCAAAAAAACGGAAAGTCACCAACAAAAAGAATTTTAAAAAGAAAGAAAAAGGAAAAAAAAAAAAACACTGTTACAGAGGGGAAAGGGACAGTGAGGACGTCAAGTACATAATGGATACAACTGACAAGGCTTACATTTCTGTTTCTGTTCCCAAACTAGATTTTCACACACAGCCCTGTCCATTAGCCAAAGATCGTCTTTTCTTTCTTAACCTTGGAAATAAAATAACACGGTGTTCCAAGCTGAGCTGTAGTTGTTCTGTTTTAGGTGTGAAAGGAGAATGTAAATGAGTAGCCTCACTTATCCCTTTCCATACGACGTGTGTGTGTGTGTGTGTGTGTGTGTGTGTGTGTGTGTGCGCGCGTGTGTGTGCGCGAGCGCGCTTCGTAGTTATTTCTTTACCAGATGTCCCAACTAAGCAATAGTGGAAAAAGACAGTGCCCAGCTAACAGGGTCCAGATGCCCTGAAATCCACAAAGACCACAGATGCAATGAAGTCAAGTCCCAGGGCTGCCAGAAAGTAACCCTCACTGCAACTCCTGGTTTTCTATCATTTGGTGGGGCTCTCCCTGGTGGGCACCTCCTCTACATTGCCATCTGTGGACCCAAGGAGATCACCACAGAGTGAAGGAGCCATCATCTTGTGGCTTTTTGGATCAGTGGCTTTCAACCTCCCTACTGCTGTAACCCTTTAATATAGTTTCTCACCTTGTGGTGACCCCAACCATAAAATTATTTTTGTTGCTACTTTATAACTGTGATTTTGCTACTGTTATGAATTGTAACTGTAAGTGTCTGTGTTTTCCAATGGTCTTAGGCAACCCCTGTGGAAGGATCATTTAACCCCTAAAGGGGTCACGACCCACAGAACCTTACACTAGGAGATGAAAGTCTCTGTTTTATGAAGTTGGCATCCTAGCATTGTGCGAGACCTCAAAGGTCAAGCTGGCAAGGTGGCTCAGTTGGTAGAGTTCTTTCCTTACAAGCCTGAGGACCCAAGCGCACTCATCGGAACTCGCATAAAAAAGCAAGGTGGTGAGCATTTTGGGTCTCAATGCTGTTGGTATGGAGACAGGAGGATCCCTGGGGCTCACTGGGTCAGCCAGCCTAGCCTAACAAGGGTACTGGCGCCGGAGGAACAAGACCTGAGGCTGACCTTTGGCGCGCTCTCTCTCTCTTTCTCATCATCTTACTTTCTCATCTTAACATTGCGGATTTTGGACTCTGCCTTCTTGGTTTCTTTTATCCTGTTGAGTTTTTGTTCCTCATGGACTGTTCATGTGACTTATCCCCTTCCTCTGTGTACCTGGAATTCCTTTCCCATAACTTCTTGTGTAAGGAAGATCAATTAATGGTGGTAATGAATATGCTATTTGTTCAACAATTTTTTGGTGTGTATTTTGTGACCAAGACAAAGTCAAGGAGATACTCACCTTCAAATCACAAAATCAAACCATCATTCCTTTTTGTCCGTTCTCTTCTATTTTTGGCATCCAAGGTTCTCAGGGTCTGCCTATATTTCCAGACTTATTGCCACTTTCCCCCAGCCCCTTTCTTCTGTAATTATAAATTACTGAGTCTCCGCAACAATGCAAGGCTAGTTTGAGTTAGAGATAGTACTAGAACCCAGGCCTGAGTATAACCAAAGACATGAAACAACCAAAGTTTGATGTGTCTCTTCATTCAGAGGAAGCCCAGATGGGCCTACACACAATGCTTGCTCCCAAATCTGAGTGTTTTCCCTTGGGGACATTGTTCTGACCCTGTCTAGGCAGAAGACATTCAGAGAGCATTCCCCCCCCCCTTACCTGCCCCAGGGACATGGACAAACGCAATGTTTGAACCATTTACCCCAGAGAGTACTCACAGAGAAGTGTCACTTAAGTTGGTGGTTTGAAAGGCCCTTCTGTCTGTGTTGTGACAGACTTGCCTACTCTGCCACGCACATGAGGTTACGAGTGCTGTTTCTTTTGATTCAGAGTTCTCTATAGAATGGAAGGGTTTCTGGCACACAGTTGGCAATTACGATCTATATTATCCCCATAGCATAGGTTTCTTCAGCTGAGCATTTAACTCAACAGGCATCAGGCTCCAGTGAAAATACTCGTGGCTAGCCTGAGCAGAAATAAACACACTTCTAATCAGTTTAACTGTTGACAAAAGCATGCGGTTTTCTTGCTTGGGGCCAAAGTTTTAAGTGGACTCTGATTTCTTGCAGGAACACCCCTCATTGATGGGTGAAAATAGGGTAATTACGTGTCCAATTACCAGATTTGCATTGGCAAATGGGGCCTTTGTGTGGGTAAAATCTCCAGAGTTTGGGACCAGATGAAACTTAGGGATTTTTTTGCTTTGTTTTGCTTTGTTTTCAGATCAGTCCTTCCAACAATACCCTGGATATGATAACGGTCCATCTTGCCCTCATCGGAAGCCAGGTCGAAGACTCCTGATTCTGATGAGCCAGTGAAGCAGGAGCCAGAATACAATCTAAGGGGTTTGCTTCCCTCCTTTCTACTCAAAATAAAAAGAAGAGGCATTTCACATTGCCCCTTTCCTTTTCTCCCACCAGCTTTGCAGGGTCGATATGCCTGCCAATGCGTTGTAAAGATTTCACCACATGTAACCATCAAGTTGAAAGACCACAAAATAACGTTGTTCATTCCTCCCCCAGGTCTTGGGTAAAATCTGAGATAAGTTCCAGAACTCTCAAATATCAGAGAGCCATTTTATGGCCACTTATATTCATAAAATCTTTCTCCGAGTGACTAAGGTATCTTTGGTGGGATGTCCAGCTAGAGAGGAGAGAACACGCTCTCTCTTTAGACACAGTTATGAGCCCCTGCTGATCTGCATGCTGCAGCTCTAGGGGAAGCCTAAGAAGCCAGAGGTATCAAATGCACTGGGAAACAGCAGCAGGGAGGGAGAAGGAGCAAAGTACAGGAAAGCTTCATAAAGAAGCCTAATATTCTATATTCTGAGTTTACAATACAAATTTTAATTGAAAATACAATTAGTTAAAAAAAAAACCCTACTGGGCTTCTGAGATCGTTGACCAATAGCTTAGTAGATAAGCACATTTGCTGAACAATGGGGTCACCTAAGTTTGATGCCTAGAACCAACTCCCAGCATTTGTACTCTGTCCTACCTACACACACTCACACACACACACA
>NC_022012.1:90288187-90292885 GCF_000317375.1 Microtus ochrogaster
GAAGGAAGAAGGAGGGGGGAGAGGGAGGGAGAGAGAGAGTCTTATTTTTCAGAGATGAAATGAAGCAGTAAGTGGTTTCCCACCTGATCTCTGTGCCCACGCTGCCCACGCTGCCCACGCTGCCCACACTGCTTTTCATTCTCAGGTTGTGTGTTCTACAAGTTTTAAGAAGTACATAGTGGTGTGTATACACCATATTCCCATAACGGCATGAAGACCAGCTCATTTCCTAAGAACTCTGTGCATTCTTCCTCCCTCTCTCTCTGCCCCGCTCTCTCTCTCTGACTACGGCTGTCACCCGCTGATCCTGTCCCTATCAACACAGTTCTTGATGGCTTGGTAACACGTGTCCTCCCCTACTGGTTAAAGTTCCTGTATGGATGAACCACAGTTTGTTTATCCATTGTCCTCCTGGCTTGCTTCCAGGTTTTCATGCTGTGATAACTATCTATGTTCAAATATTACGTGGACAAAGATGTTCAAATCCCTTCAGTAAAACAATAGTGGTCAGATAATGGGTTCACACAGTGAGTACATGTCTATGTTTATAAGAAATTGCCAAATATCTTCCCATGTGCCTGCACTATTTTACAGTACCACCAGCAATGAATGAGGGCCTCTTTTGCCTGCACCCTTGCCAGTTCTAGGTGTGGTGGCCATCACTTTAAAATGTCACTATTCTGTCTGATATCAATGACATCTCGTTAAGTGGGTATATAACTGCTTAGTGACAGATAATGCTGAATATTTGCTTCTTACAATTAATTGTCATATGTACTTTTTCACCAATAAGACAAAGAGCAGTTCCATTGGACCATCTTAAGTGGCCCTGAACTAATTAATAAGCGACAGGAACAGGCATATAAATGCTAGTCCTTTCTTAGCCCGCAGACGGTATAAGTATAGGCTTGGGCTTCCACACTGTCACCCAGGCTTCTCCATGGAATCACAGGTCCAATTGTCCAGCGTGGTGACTAATCCACAGAATGTCACTTTCACACACACCCCACCCCCGTCAGTCCCTCCCTCCCACTTTGTTGTGCCCTACCCCCTCCCTATCCCATCCCCCAAAATAACCCTGCTACTATTTAAATCCTTGTCTGCTCTGAAGAACCCTCCCTATCCCATCCCCCAAAATAACCCTGCTACTATTTAAATCCTTGTCTGCTCTGAAGAACACAAATTGGAGCGGTCCAGGTGTAACAAAAAGTCAGGATAAGAAGGCAGGATCTGGCCACGCAGAAATAGAAGGGAAGCACTCTACGTCTAGGCCAGGGACATGTTAATTAGGAGACAGGTTGAAGATGAAGGAAGGAGGTAAGAGTTCTCCATTGATGTTTTCCTCACTGTTAGTTCTGTGCTAGAACTGAGAGGAGGGCAAAGGGACTCAGATGTGGGCTAGGAGATGGCTTGAAAACAGGAGAACCTGAGTTCGGTCCCCAGAACCCATGTGAAAACCCAGGCATGACAGTGTGCCATTGTAATTTCAGCACTGGGGAGACAGAAACAGGATACCTGGGGCTCACTGGCCAGCTAGCCTGGCCTTCTTGAGTTCTGGGTCAGTCAGAGACCATGTATCAAAAAGCAAATAAATAAATGAATGAATGAATAAATAGTGAGCCAAACCTGAGTAATGACAGCTAATATGGTCCTCCACACACCTGCATACACACATGCACTTGCACACACCTGTAAACATGCACATATAAACAAATAAGAAAAAGGTGCTCAGATGGTATTAGGAGTCCCCGAAAGCCTCTGAGAGAAGAGCCTGTCTTCTTCACCTTGTCACCCTGTGGTAAGAGGAGTAGGAATGTGTCCTTGGCAAAAGAGGAACTGGGGTGGTGAGGGAGACCGTGGAGCAGGCTTGCTCTCCTGGTCTGCCTCTGCCGTGGAGGGATGGACTATGTAGACCTTCCTTCTCTCTGTTTGGAGACACAGAATTCAGAGATAGAGATGGCCTGACCCTTGCCTTGGGTCAGAGTCTGAAACATGTGAGAACCTCATAAACATGCTCAATAGGCCACAGTCACAGTTTTGAGCAGCAAGCCAGCAGGAGGCTCCACCTGGTCAGGTTGGCTCTGAAGGGTTCAGTTCCTACCTCTGACCTTATAACCAGCCATCCAAGGCAGGGCCGGCAAGAACCCAAGAAGCATCTCCTGAGTCTCCGTTGGCACAAGCACGGGTATTCCCAAAAGAGTGGAACTCTTAAAGCTTCATACATCTGAGAAACACCACACATCCAGAGATTGCAGTAACTAGAAGACATAAGGGGTAAGTAAGCTTATCAGTGTAGAATACTTCCCCACTGGAAAATCGTCAAACCAACTTGATCAGCTAGAAATAAAGGCAAATTGCAGAGGAGGGCAATCTGATGAACATCATTCTTGAGAGATGGCTCAGCGGTTACAAGCCCTTCCTGGTATCCAGAGAACCCAGGCTCAGGGTCTTCGAGTACCCATGTCAGGCAGCTGACAACCACCTGCAAATACAGCTTCAAGGATCCAACAGTCTCTTCTGGCCTCCTCAGGCATGCAGGCCGGTACACACACACACTTTAAAAGAAAAAAATAAGGGAAACCATTTTGGTTGCTTTGGATTAGACTCAGTCAGTAAAATGCTTGTCACCTGAGTTCAGATCCTCAGCACCCACAGAAAAAGTTGGGTTCAGTGTCCTGTACCTGCAACCCCAGGACTAGGAAGACAGAGAGAAAATCCCTGGACCTTGCTGGCCAAAATCCCTGGGACACTTGCTCCCAGTGTAATCCATGGGAGACTGTGTCAGAAGCTAAAGAGGAAAGTGACTAAGGATGGCAGCTCAGCATCCACCTCTGGCCCCAGATGCGTGTGCACACCTGTACATCAGCACTCACACACACACACAGGATCATCGGTGATGGCTATAATTTACTAACCAGAAACTGACCTACAGCAAGCGCTCACAGATTGATGACTGTTGTCACTGAGGGGACACCTGATGGTCCCAGGGGCTTTTGATGTGATCAGGCAGTGGTAGCTAATATTGGGGGGAACAGAAGAAACCCCAAATCTTAGCTCTATTGTTATGATCTCAGCTGCCCTCCATCCTAGTGCAGCTGAAGATTCGTGATCCTAAAAGATAGCCTTCCACTTGGTTGGAGTAACGGCTTGGCTCTGGGGTGCTGCTGGATGAAACTGTCAGGCCAATCTGTTTCCAATCAAGCAGACCGACTGGACCAGCCAATACTGAAGAATGTGTGTCAGAGCTAACCTGTATTGAGATCTTGTTAGAATTCACTGTAGGGAAGAGTTGATGGTCAGGGTAACTAAGCCTAAACCTCAGCCAAGACTGAACTCAGAGATCATTTGCATGCTATTTCTTCCTTTGGTTCTAAATCCAACACCCACAAGAACCATAAAACAGCAACAACAAAGACCACGAGATGCAGCCGAGCGATTTCTGGCCGACTTCCTACTATTAAAGGCACATTAAGAAGCCATCGTTTCCTTTTGACATATGTAGTATCTGGTCACTGGTGTCCATTAAATTTGAGTGGAGCACAAGAATACTGGAGTGGGAGGGGGAGGGGCTTGAGGAGAAATTTGCATCCACATTTCCATTAGGATTAAAGACATTTAAATCCACATTACCCTTGACAGGCAGAATAATGAATGCCCCATTATGAACAAGGCTTAGCGTGTGTTGCCACCGCCTTTGGCGGGTTCAAGTCTTGCTCTGGGTGTAATATTTAGTGACTCATTTTTCCTCATGCATAGGATAATAGGCTTTAACTTTCTAAGCTTTCCTGCCAGCCCTCCCCCTGCTGAGCCATTATATTGAACTTGTAAGCAGGAAGCTCTGTCCAGCTCGCCCAGATTACCACAGCAATAGGCCCGCTGAGGGGCTGGTGTCAGGATAAGTGTTAGAGAGGGAGCTGCCCCATCTTGGCATGCTGTTCTCATCTTATTAAATACAGCTTTGTGGAAGCGGGAAGCCTGCCTCTCAGTCACACTGGCTCAAGCCTGGTCCAACTGCTACTGTCAGACAATATGAAAATAGGAACTACCACAGCTAATGGCAGGTGCTGCTTCCCAAAAGAAAAACAAAAGTCAGAGGGGCTCTTGTTAGGAGGTGACTTCAGGAGCCTGTGTGAGCGGCTCTGAGTCCAAGATCCAATTCAGAAAGCCCAGTGCTTCGGGGAAATGAGACAAACGTGTTCCCCTTTAGAAGGGGCCATATTTTAGGGGGTACCAATTGAAGGATGGCTCTCTGCCTTCCGGCTTCAAGTTCCTGCAGGTCTTTCTGTTTTTAAAGTATAACATTTTTACTAATTCTTGAAAATGAATTTATGCAGGTGTACAATACATTTGAACACCGTCACTTTTCTCCATCCCCTAAACCCTCCCACATCCACTTCCACTCTCCCGCCCCTCCCAAATTCATAGCTTTTTTTTTTTTCCTTTTCTTTTCTTTTTCTTAAATAACACATCAAGTCCAATGTTTGCTGCCCAGAAGTCATGGGTGTGGGGCCAGTCAGTGGATCTTTCTTAAATTCCAGAGTTAACAGTAACCTGCAGCTCTTGAGACACAATCTGAAACTCTTCGTCTTACCATAGCAAGGTGGAAGCAGGGTGTAGACAGATGGAAATACCAAATCGAAAAGATCTCGGGCTGGATTTGCATTTCCCTGATCGCTAAGGAAGTTGAGCATGACCTTA
>NC_022012.1:90294101-90297126 GCF_000317375.1 Microtus ochrogaster
ACTGATTTTTTTGGAGTTTATCTTGTATCCTGCCACATTACTAAAGGTGTTTATCAGCTGTAGGAGTTCTTTGGTAGAGAATGGATGGAACCTCAGCTGGTGGGGAAGGCTGTTGGACCTCTCCATCTCTCCCCCTCCCTCATCCCCCACTATGATGGCTCGTGAAGTCTCTCTAGTCAGATAACTAGACAACTGTCTTTGTGACTTGAGGCTGATGGTCTTAAAAGCCTAAACCTTGGGTACTCAAGAAACCGTGGAACTGAATGGGAAGAGGGGATACTGAAGGACATGAAGAACCAGGAGCAGGAAATCCTTCGGTCTAAGTATCCATAGTCTGTGATACTGAGGAATCAGTCCTGAGCCATGGTGTGTGTGCGCTAAAACTTATGAAAGTCCCTGTTACTAAAACCCCTTCCCTTGGGAAAATGTAAGCAATATCTACCCTTCCTCCTAAGGCTCCAATGACCTTAGTGAAATTCCACTACAGTTAGTTCACTTTGGAAAACCAATGAACAGCTCTTACAGAACTTAGCCAAGGAGTTAGCTACAGGAGAGGGTGGTCTTTACCCACCTGGGAGCTGATGTGGGAGTGATTTCTTATTAATAAAGAAACTGCCTAGGCCCATTTCATAGGCCAACCCTTAGGTAGGTGGAGAAAACAGAACAGGATGCTGGTAGAAAGAAGCTGAGTCAGGGAGTCGCCATGATTGTCCCACTCAAGACAGACGCAGGTTAAGATCTTTCCTGGTAAGCCAGCTCGTGGGCTACAAAGATTAATAGAAATGGGTTAGATCAATATGTAAGAGCTAGCCAATAAGAGGCTGGAACTAATGGGTCAGGCAGTGATTAAAAGAATACAGTTTCTGTGTAATTATTTCAGGTATAAAGCTAGCCGTGCAGGCGGCCGGGTGCTGGGGACGCAGCTCCGCCGCTCCTAATTCAACAGAGCTCTTAATTCAACAGGGAGCAGCTGTCCCCATAGCTGCACAGGTGACATTCCCTCCCTTAGTCCCTCAGCTGTGTACTCTGCCAGCCCCTCCATGAGATCATGTGCAGTTAGGGCAACATTACAGCAATGGTAGGGAGTAACTGGATAGCGAGCTGAGGCCCTCATGACCCTCTTAGGATGTAAGCAATCAGCAAGCCCAGCTGGGATGATCTTTTGCAAGCACAGCAGATCTCCCCCAGATGGTAGTTTGGCGTGAAGGATAGTCCTATATAACCCTCACCAGCAGGTAGAAATTCACCTTACTCCACAAATGTCCTCATCCATGTGTACCCCTGTGCTGTCTCACAGGGTGAGTACTGGCTGGATTGCCCATTCGACTCTGACCCGAGAGCAAATGGTTCTCCTGTTGCTTTGTTGACTGGTGTAGCTATTAATCCTCCGTAGTTCCTATCCCTTCCCTTCTAGCTCTTCTCCCTCCCTACCCACTCCTGTCTTCCTTTCCCTCCTTCCTCCTCTTTTTCCTTTTGGTTCTCTTCCTTCCCTCCATTCCTTCACCTCTATCTCCCTTCTTTTTTTCTTTCCTCTCTCCCTCTTCTCTCTTTCTTTCCCGCAAGATCATAGTATCTGGCAGATTTTTCAATGAAGCAGGAAATTTGAAGGACTGCCCTGCCTTCAAATTTTTGTTTAGACAAAATTCATCATTTTCTTTGTGTCCTATAGAATATCTGACAGTTTCTTCTGTGAGACAGGAACCCTGAATGACCATCCCACCTCATTTTGGCAAAGTTTGCAGCAGTCACTTTCCTGTGGGTCCTGCATGCCCACTCTACACAGTACATAGCCAGCAGCCAAAGGTAAGAACAGTTTCTTTGCTCACTGGTTAGCCTTGCCACAACGAAAGCAAACTCTATAAGGAGTTTCTTCAAACCCACATCTTCTCTGAAGTAAATTGGTGCTTCCAGGAGCAGATGTGTCTCACCACCATGAGTTAAGTTAACAAAATATTTTAAATGCCATATTCTATAGGTCTTTGAAGTATTTGAAGACCATCTATCTAAAATATCACAATATTATCTAGAAAACATACCTAAGCATATCTACAAATTTGATGACTACTGACCTGTGTTTCTTGACTATTCTAAATTGTTCGTAATAAGAGTTTTCTATAATTTTACCTTAAATTTTTAAATGAACTACATAGGTACAATACCTTAAACAAGAGCAAAAACATATATACAATATGTTGTAACAAAAATAACTTTAAATTGGTATCAATATACAAAATCCTTTAAACAAGTGTAGAAACACATATAGAGTGTGCTGTAACAAAAATTACCTTAAGTTTGTATCAATATACAAAAGTCCTTTAAACAAATGTAAAAGCATATGTATAATGTAATAAAACTGACTTTGAATATGTGCCCATATATCAAAATCCATGCCAATGCAAATATCTGAGATCAATAGTTTTCTTTTTATCCTATATTCCTATTTTCCCCTAAATATAATAAACATCCATGACCCACAAAATAACCAAAGACCACCCACACCCCTTCTCTCTCGGGGATTTGGATGCTGTGTTCTAGACTGCTTCCTGCTGAATGTGGGTAAAGGCATCTTTAGGGTCCCAGAGAGAAAATTTGATATAATGGCCAAGTCCTGGTAAGATCAGTTATAACCTTTGTTGATAGACATCGCTTGTCATGTTTCAGAAGGTCTTTCCTGATCAAACCAAATCCAAATCAACCTAAAACGAATCCACAGGCTCTTGTTTCCAAACAAAAGCAAAACCTCTTCTCCGAAGCATTTTTGATTTCCATTTGCAAATACATTTTTTACTTTTTTTAAAATTAAGGTAATCAAAAAATTCAAAATCAACACAATCCAATGCAGGATCCAGACTCCTCTGTGTTTCCCATCTTTACATGCTTTTCCTTTACATTACTTTACTGTCTCCTTAAAGACTTTATTATTGTTATTAATGTATTTTTTTCTTTCTATAACTGCCTATACTCATTTTTAAAAATTTTTAATTCTTTTTTCATTTTCTTTATTTTTTTAAGCCTACACACATTG
>NC_022012.1:90299046-90303081 GCF_000317375.1 Microtus ochrogaster
GTGTGTGTGTGTGTGTGTGTGTGTGTGTGTGTGTATCTGCAGTGCACGCCGGCTGTAAGTGGTACATGCTAAGGTCAGAACGGTGTGGGGATGTGTGGGATTACCTGGAGCCGAGTTAAAGGCAACTGTGAGCCACCCCACGAAGATACCAGGTGCTGAACTCGAGTCCTCTGCAGGACAAGTACACACTTTCAATTGCTGATCTCTCTCTCCAGCCCCTTTGCTCAGTTTTTGAAATTTTTACTGGGCTGCTGGTGGGTAGGGATGGGGTGGGGCAGGCCACAGCGTGCCTGTGAAGGTCAAGGACAACTTGCTGGAACCGGTTTTCTCCTTCCAGTGTGTGGGTCTCAGGGACTGACTTTAGGCTTGGTGGCAGCACCACAGATCGCAGCCACCTCACCAGTCCCAACATTTGTCTTCCTAGCCGTCCCAGTAGCTTTAGCTTGAGCTGGAAACATTTTCTGGATTAAATGCTGGCATGCCTTTTTTGTTTCTGGTGTTATTTGTTTTTGTTTGTTTGAGTGTAAAATCCCTCAGTGAAAGAGTCACAGATGATCAAGCTTGGTCCTTTCTACCTGACCGGACTGCCATCCTACTGAGCAGGAGGGGTTGATAGTGATGACGCACATACTAAAAGCATAGTCCAGTCAGACCACAAGGCCCATTCCCTCTTCTGAGCTGTTTGTTGATGACAGGGTTAATACACAGCATGTATGTTGCTTCAGTTAACAGCACAAAGGTGGTTAGCATGAGGCTCAGTTATGGCGGAATGAAGTCCGGTGAATCTGAGGTCCGATCCCACTAATTTTGTCCTTGGCAATATGCTGACCATAAAGTCTACATTTCAGAGTGTCTCCCAGAGAAGAACAGGGTTGAGATAGTTTGCTTACTTATTAAAATAATAGGACAGAGTGTTTCTCAAGCAGTTTGCTCCAAACAGGTTAATGTTTCTGTGCCTAACTCCAGTGACACAGATGGCCAAGGAGATTTCAGAGGACAGACTGTGGTCAGAATGTTGAGCCACACGGTGTAAGATTCCCACTGGGAGTCATGTGTGGCACAGATTGGAGAATTCTTCCCCAAAGCCAATGCTTTGTGCACCAGGGAGGAACGCGGCTACCTCCTCAAGTCTCCCCGTTCTCTCTGTCCAGGTGACTGAGCTGTCAGGATGCAACAGACATCCTTGTTCCATCCTGGTTCGTGGAAATCCCCACTTGATGCTGTGCTCATGTAAACTTGACACATCTGAGAGGAGGGGACCCCCAACTGAGAAAATGACTCCCTAAGGCTGGGCTGTAGGCAAGCCTGTAGGGCATTTTCTTAATTGGTGATTGACAGGGGAGGACCCAGCACATTGTGGGTAGGACCATCCCTGGGCTAATGGTCCTGGGTTCTATTAGAAAGGAGTCTGAGAAAGCCAGAGGGAACAAGCTAGTAAGCAGCACCTCTTCACGGTCTCTGCATCAGCTCCTGCCTCCAGGTTCCTGCTCTGTTTGAGTTCTTTTCTTGACTTCCTTTGATAATGAACAGGGTGCTGGTTTGAATGAAAATGACCCCCGTTAGGTTCCTAGGGAGCCGCACTTTGAGGAGGTGTGGCCTTGATGGAGGAAGTGTGTCGCTGGCAGTGGGCTTTGAGGTTTCAGATGTGGAAGCCAGGCCCAGTTTCTCTCTTTCCATATGCTGTCTGCCAATCTAGACATAAAATTCTTGGCCACCTCTCCAGTACCATGACTGCCTGCATCCTGCCATGCTTCCCACCCTGATGACAAAAAAACTGAACTCTGAACGATAAGCCAGTCCCTAGTAAATGTGTTCCTTGATAAGAGTTGCCATGGTCACAGTGTCTCTTCACAGCAACAGAAGCCCTAAGACAAATAATGGTCTGGAAGTACAAGCCAAATGAATCCTTTCCTTTCTAACCTGCCTTTTGGTCACGGTGTTGCATCATAACAATAACCCGAACTAAGCTATGCTTGTCTCTATTTTCACCCATTGGACAAAGAAACTGTAAAAAAAGAAAAAAAAGTCCCTGCATCCCTAGACCATGAGAGAGCTGTAAGGGAACCACTTTCCACATCAGACAGACACAAAGCAGGAGATAAACCCGTGCGACGTTAAGTTGATGAGACGCTGACGTCAGAACAGCCTCGCTCCCCTGGCTCACAGGCGCGCTCCTTCCGGCGCTCTGTAAATTAGCCGGAGCGTTAACTCTGGTGCCTCTCAGGTGCTAAGTCAATGTTAAAGATGACAGAGGAAAAGAAAATAATGGATTTCTTTTTAAATGGTAGCTGAGGGAAGGGGGCAAGGAAAGTTAATTCCTTTATAATACTGCTCTGGTCTAACCTGTACAAGGGAAGCAACGTGACCTCCTTTCTCCTCAGGCTGGAAAGGTGTCTCTCCCCTTGTGGGCCTGTTAAAGGTTGCAACAGCTGGGGAGGGGATGGTCTAAGGTTATTATTAGTAGTCTATTATTTCTCTTTTCCATCTCAATTCCTCTCCCTTAAATGATTTTGTTGCTGAAACAGCAATGAATCGGTAGCCCCCCCCAAAAAAATTCAAACCAAACCAAGCAAAACAGTAACCATATTAAAAACTAATATTCCCTGAACTTTAGTTGAATCCGAGAAAGACAGTCTACAGCAAGGTAAACACTAAAGACAGAATGAGTTTCTGAGCGCTGAGCAGCCTAACCCCGTGTATTCACTGCTTCTCACCTCCTTAATAACCCACAAACTCAATCCTTCTCACAGAAAACCCAGCGGTCTCACCCGACTCCTCCACCAAGAGTTCCTAGCCAAGAGCTGTAATGAGGTCTCCCGGAGGGCCAGCTCCCTTTATGCCCGTTGAAGATGTTGCGTATCTGCTGAGCAACCCTTGTCAACAGCGAGCGTCTCTCCGGACACAGTTCTCGGGGTTATTCGGTACACTTATGTCTTTTTATTTTCAATTAATCCTCTCTCCCAAGAAAATGTGCTAATCTGTACTGGGGCCCCCTGTCACTGGTGTGAATTCTCTGAGTTTTAGCATTTCTGAAAGCATCTTATGTGTTCTTAAAATGTTATCATTTAAGTATTAAGCCCAGAACAAAGGCCGGGAGGTGGGCTGAAACCAAAATTAATTCTTCGTGTTTGGGATAAGCCAGTTAGAACTGGAGTGGAGACTGTAGATAAGTGATGGTAGCCTGATGACTATACCGTGAAGCCATGGTTTTCAGGTAAGTTATTCATAGCTCATAGAGATAATAGTACGCCTAGATGGATTCAATATGGGAGCGGTGTTAAAGAGCACTTGCCGTCATTCCAGAGGTCCTGAGTTTGGGTCCCAGCACCCACATCAGTCACCTCGCAACCAATTGAACTTCAGGGGATCCAATCCCCTTTTCTGGCTGCCATAGACACTAAACAAAGATACATATATACATCATTAAAAATAATTTTGTTTTGTTTTTTGAGACAGAATTTCTCAGTGTAGTCCTGGCTGTCCTGGAGCTCACTCTGTAGACCAGGCTGGCCTCAAACTCATAGAGATCTGCTTGCCTCTGCCTCCTGAGTGCTGGAATTAAAGGCACGTGCCTCCACCGCAGGCAAAAATAAATCTTTTTTAAAAGATTAGGTGTGAGTTGGGCGTTCAGACCCATAATTCTAGTACTTGGGAAACTGAAGCAGGAGGATCACAAGTTTGAGGTCAGCTTGGATTACACTATAAGACCTGTCATACACATACCAAAAAACCCAAATCAACCAGAAAGAAAAATAAAATTATTTTGTTTTCTGAAAACAGATAAAAATAGAGATCATCTAAAAGTGAAATAACTCAAAAAGATGCGTGGGTGGAGCATTCATTCTCTTGTTTGTGGATTTCCAATTTTATAGAGACATAAAATCATTTACATGTGCGTAGATGTATATAATGATACAATGAAGGAGTAAAATCACATTGTGGATTTTGTACTGTGCTTCAAGCAATAGATAAACACCCTATAACTGTTTGTTTTCTCCTTTAAGAAAATTGCATGCGTTGTTTGTAATAGCCAGA
>NC_022012.1:90303811-90333233 GCF_000317375.1 Microtus ochrogaster
GAGGGGAGGATGTAGAAATCTTTAATAAATAAATAAAAAATAATAATAAAATAAAATTTAAAAAAAGAAAATTGAATGCTGGGGGGGGGAGGTGTACACATTGGTGCATGTGTCCATCAAGGCCGAAAGGGTGTGGGGGATGTCAGATCCCCTTGAGTTACAGTGGTTGTGACCTACCAGATTTAGTTACTAGGAACTAAACTCTGGTCCTATGCAAGAGTGGTGTGTGCTCTTAACCACTGAGCCATCTCTTCAGCCTAAGCATCTTGTTGATGCTGTTGTTGCTGCTGCTGCTGCTATTGCTGTTGTTGTTGCTGCTGCTGTTGTTGCTGCTGCTGTTGAGCAATGAGAGACACTAAGCTCTAGACACTCAGCCCAGTCTCTAAAGCTGAAAAGAACAGTAAAGCTTAGATTAGGAAGAGAACTATAGGGAGAGCAACAGGACAGGGAGAGAGCACCAGAGAGAGACAGGGAGAGACTCCAGGGAAAGAGCAACACAGGTCCATTCTATGACTGATGAATTCACAGAAGAAGAGCAGGAGTAAGGAAGAAAGAATGCAGAGGTTGAGGACTGCAATGAAATCATAGAATCCTGAAAACAATGAGAGGGAATGATAGAGGATGTGGATGGTGTGTGCATTTTGGGCAAAAGTTGAATATTTAGTCTTACTGCACAAACATATATTGAAGGATGGCAGATGCCTGTTCAGCCCGATACCTTTTTAAATGCCAAATCTTGAATCTCCAGCTTTTGTTTTACGAGTTTGTATTATCACATTTTTTTGTTCACAGAGTAGCTGAGCATCCTCATGTTCATATGACCACCTGAGTCATCTCCCAGGTCCACATCAGAATATCTTTATCCCCCTCACTTTTGAAATAGGACTAACCATGAGGAACATGTGAACACATATGTATGTTACATGGGTGGTGCATGCACACAAGCATGTAAGTGTGCCTGTGCACTCCTGCAGAGACCAGAGCAGGCCCTCAGGTGTCTTTGTCACTTTTGAGTTTGGACATTACTTAGTGGATAAAATATAATCAAAATGACATTTGCCCCAATTTTATTTTTCATTTCTTTTATCAAGGGAACCATTTTGTTTTCTTAGCATTTGGAGCACATTAAACTTTAAACAATGATCACTGATTAAATACACAATTGAAAGATTATGCTGTTAGGACTGGGACCGTCAACACCTTCCATATCATGGGTGGTGGAGGGGCCCATAAGGCTTCACCCCTCTCCAAGAAGCTCTAGATAGTTAATGGTTGCTGGGGAAGGTAGTCCCATTCCTGATTGGTGTGGCCACTGCTAAGTCATACTCAGAGAAACAACCCCTCACCCATCCGCACACAGGCAACCCTCGCTGAATGCACCAGGCCACAAGGGTGAGGAAAGACATGAAGGTGGGAGTGGGTAGGAAGAATGGGCTCAGCAGGCAGGGAGGGAGGAGGAAAGGGGGTTGTGATCAATGTACATTATATGTGTGCAAAGGGGAAAGCTAAGGTCACATATCCCGACAGTGGTGGGGTTATAGGAGCATGTGGCCATGCTCAGGATTTTCATGACCACTGGGGATCTGAACTCAGGACATCACACCTGTGTAATAGGCCCTCTTACTGAGCCAACGCCAGCCTCCATCATTGATATTCTTATGGCTAACATATCAGTCATGTGCCTCACTCCTAAGAACTTAGCAAATTCAAAGAATGCACACCCTTTCTACCTGGTTCCCATGTTCTATTTAAATCAAGGAACAAGATTACTTGTTTAAATCCAAATCAGGTCTGCCTCAGCAAGGAGGTAAGTGTGACACCTACCCTTATAGGTTAAGGAAACTGAAGGTGCTTCTGGGTTTAATTGGTCTTGTTTGGGGTCTCATTTTCCAACTAAACACTCCCCCACAGTCCTCCAAAGGGGAAGAGACAACCTTCTGAAATGTGAGGGAGAGGATGGATAGAGAGGACTGGAAGGGCCAAACTCATGTTCGCAGCCCCTACCCCCAACAAATAATTTTCTAATTGATATGTCTTCATCAACACAAACCCAATTTATGGCACCATGCAGGCAGTGTGTTATTCTTTGAAGAGTGCCGTATACAATGGGGGGGGGTATCACAAGTGAGAGCAAAATGGAACAGACAATTGCTTTGGGGGACGGTGCAGATTAGTACATCATTGCATACTAACAAAGTGCTAATTGCCCCTTTTGACCACAGGCCCAGTTTACAAAGCTTGTGCACAAATGTGCTCTGTACACTAAATTACAAAACTAACGCTGCATTATTTCTCAGTACAGCTTGCAAATTCTTGTAGGGCAGGATGTATTAGCATTCATTAAATCAGAGGGACAGGGAGAGGAGGGAGGGGTAGGGTGGAGGAAGGAAGAGAGACAGAGGTGGAGAGTTAGACAGAGGAACAGCGCAAACACTAATCACTCAGATCACAAATGTCACGCTTGCCCTAGGACAGCACCAGTCAAAGCAAGCGGCATCTCTTTTCTAGACTTGCATTTGGGTAACACAGTTTGGAATCAACCATGGATAGAAAATTGGAATTTAACAGCTAACATGATAAGCTAGCATTAATTTTAGCCATCATGTGCTCTGTGGTATGTGTGTGACGACTTCTTGCAGGACTGTTTGTGTTATCAAATCAAGCAATGTATTCTTCAAGGCAGCTGAAAGAATGTGCCAGAGGACAAGTGGGGTTTCGTCTACAGAAAGCAAGGGTCCCTGTGCTGCAGGGCTCACCTTCTGATTTTGTATGGGAAAACATCCTTGAGATAAACATCTACCAGTCCCTCCACCATCTACCAATAATGAGTGTGCGGAGACATTTATTAGCTATACAAATCCTAGCACCTCAAAAGACCTTAGCATCAGCAGTTCCATCGTTTCATAGACTGTGTGGAGTGACCGTGAGCCAAATCCTAGAGCGACAGCTGCAGTCTTCTTTCTGGTTTTCCTTTTATATTGGCATATATTGACTGTACAAAATTAGGGATTTTATTACAAATTTTTGTGTCAGATATAATGGCATATGTCATAAATATGGCCTTAGTTATTTTTTTCTGTTTCTGTGACAAAATTTCATGACTAAGATAAATTATAAAAACAGAGTTTAGTCTGGCTATGGTTTCAGAGGGTTGGAGTCTGTGATGGTTGAGCAAAGATGTGGTAACAGGTAGCTGGACAGCAGCTGAGAGCGCACATCCTTAACAAAAAGTAGGAGGCAGAGAGAGAGAGAGAGAGAGAGAGAGAGAGAGAGAGAGAGAGTCATATCGCCAATGGCATGAAGTCTTTTGAAACCTCAGTCCCTCCCCCAGTGTCACCAATGAGGCCACACCTCCTAAACCTTCCCAAAAAGCTCCAACTGGGGACCAAGCATTCAAATACATATGATCCCATGGGGCCGTTCTGATTCAAGCTTCCATACGTCATCCTGTCTCTAATGTACTTTGGTCCCTTCCGTCTCCCTGCTCCGGTTGTCTCTCGTCTCACTTTATATTTGCCCCCATCCTCTTCCCAGATGGTCTGAGGCCTCTCTCCACCCCTGCACTTTGGTCTTGGAGTCTGGTTTATTTTTCTTAGCAGGATGATTTCCAAACTATCCGTTTTTCTGTGAACAGCGCTGATGTCTTCTCTTTAAACCTGAACACACTCTGCTGTGAGTTTAGGACCACAATTGCCTTCCTCACTCATCGCTGATGGGCACCTAGACGAAGTCACAGCAGCTTCTCTGCAGTGGCCAGGGCTGCTGCAAACACAAACACAGGTGTGAGAGTATCTTTACTGACCTGTTTCCTTCAGGTGTATCCCAAGGGTGTGGCCCGGGCTGTCGGTGGCTATATTTTTAGTTTAGTTTTTAGGAACCACTGTGCTGATAGTGACAAGTGTTTCCTACAATGGTACACAAGAGTGCCTTTCCCTGTGTCCTAATCAACTTGTATGATTTTCTTAACAGTAGCCATTCTGCCTGGGGTGGGGCGGAACCTCTGTGTAGCTTTGATTTGTATTTCTTTTCTGGCTAAGGATGCTTATAATAAAAATGCATCACAATGGCCGTTCTTTGTTGTCAACTGGACTACATCTTGAATTAACTAAAAACCCAAACTACTAGGCACACCTGTGAGGGGTTTACATATAAGTTTTAAGGGTGTTTTTCTAGTTCTCTGAAGAACGTCAATGGAATTTTCATTGGGAATTGGGTTGAATCTGTACTTTTGGTAATATAACCATTTTCCCAAAACTAATCCTTCCAATCCATGAGCACAGAAAGGGTCTTTCTATCTTCAGTGTCTTACTTCATGTCATTCTTCAGTGTTCTAGGCTTTTCATTATAGAGATCCCTCACCTCATTGGTTAGGTTTATTTTCTCTTGTGTGTTTGTTTGTTTCATTTTGTTTTGTTTTGGAGACTATGGTGAAGGGGTTTATTTTTCCTGATTTATTTCTCAGAATATTCATTATTGGTATATAAAAAGGCTGCTGACTTCCCCATGTTCATTTTGTATCCTGTTACTCAGCTGGAAGAACTGATCACTTCTGATAGTTTTCTGGTGGCGTATTCAGGGTCTCTCAAGTAAAGGATCACACCTTGGCAATAGGGATCACTTTGCTCCTCCCTTTCCTAGTTCTCTTACTTTATTGCTTCGGCTAAAATATTAAGCGCTAGTGGAGACCATGGAGAGAGGAATACCCTTGCCACATTCCTGACCTTAGGGGTGACTGCTCTCCTCTATGGAGACGGGAAGGCATGTAGATGGAGCTCTATAACTTACCAGCTGCCACATCGACCCTCAGGAACAGACATGTGGGAGGCATGAAGCCATGCATGTTTGTATTTGGAGAGTGATGGAAAGCGACCAGGAAGATACATGTGTTTGCACTATATGAAGTGGTTTCCAGGAGTTAATTGTAGGTAGCTACCGCCTACAGCTCTTGGGCAGTTAGCTAAACTCAGTAGGATCCCTCTCCAGCCACTCCTCTGGCTCAGCTAGGGCAGTTGGGGCTGAATTTAAAAGTGTGTCTGTAAAATAAGGTGGCCCCTTCTCTGACCCAGAGTCTTCTTTGTTCTCTCCCAAATGCTATGAACCCATACATTCATATGGGAAAGACAACTACTTTCAAAGAAAACTGGCCTTGCGTTGCTTGGTTTTCAGAAATCAGAAGTTAGAATAGGCAGACTTATTGTTATGAATATCACTTTTTCTTGTAAAATTTTTAACTTGTTTGCCCATGTGTATCTGTATGTGCACATGTGTGCAGTTTGTCACAGAGGCCAGAGAAGGCATTGAATACCCTCAAGCTGGAATTACAAGCAATTAGGAACCTTTTCATGAGGGTCTGGAGAATGAACTTGAGGTCTCTAGAAGGGCAGCAAGCTCTCTTTAACCGCTAAGCCCTCATTCCAGCCCTACGAATAGCACTTTGTAATCTCAGGCTTTATTGATGATCGAGAAGTCCAGCTACAGCTTGAGAGAGAAGTGTGGGTTCATTTCTAGCTTACTAACATCCAGGACATTTTGTTGTCTTATGACTATTGTCTAAAGTTCAGATTTAAAGATTACATAAATGATGGAGCAGAAAGCAAGCCTTGCAACATTAGACATTGTACTTGACTAGAAAATTTATTTCTGGAAAATTGAATGGGTCATGTTGGAGTTGAAAAACTATGAAAAGTTAAGTGCTATACATGGGAATTTAGCCATTTGATTGTTTGATTTGAGATTTTGTTACTCTTAGCTTCTTTGTTGAGATGGGAATCTCATGTAGCCTAGGTTGGCCTCAGACTCACTATGAACCTGATGACTTTGGAAATTCTGTTCCTCTTGCTTCCTCTTCCTGAGTGCTGGGACTTAGATGCATGCACCACTGTAGCATGCCTGCTCTACACACTATGGTAAGGTTCACGCTACTCCGTGTACTGCGGTACTACCCCTATAGCATACAGCCTACACTACAGGATGGTTTGCAAGCTGGGCAAGGGCCTGGAGATTGACATACACACAGAGACAGAGACATGGGTCATCCTTGAATCCCCCAAGAATGCCAACTTTACTGTATTCCAGGGTAGCTTATATAGTGCCTTCCCTGACCAATGGCCACACCCTTGCTCTCGGGATACTTCAGCTGCAAGCAGCCACCAGAAACGTCAGGGTCTCTGTTTGCTCAGAGCAGCTGCAGGAAAACAAGTTGTGTACAGGAAATTCAGGATCTGGGGGTCCGCAGTCCCCAACACACCATCATGTTCAGCTTATGCATTGCTGTGGACGGGACTTGGGGTCTACTGCATGCTAGGCAAGCGCTCTAGAGATTGAACTACGTCACCTATCTTTGACTTAAGTTCTAAAATAATAATAATAATCCGTTTTTTATAAAGTCAATTTTCTTTGTCTTTGAAAGTGGGAAAGGGGCAAGCAGGAAGGATGTAGCTTTTACCTTCAGTTTCCTTGCCCAAAAAAAAAAAAAAAGTCTATTCTTCTATTCTTGTTTCTATGAGATTGTGAATTTTTTCTTTATTACCAGGTCTTGACTTTGAAGGATTAAGTAATTTGAAAAAGAAAATGACAAAAGTCTGAATATTTGTAATCACAGATTGCCTGCTGGGGTCCCTGAACAGTATTACCTGGCAAAGGACTACCAAGGTAGCATGGGTCATGGTGTGATTGCATCGGGTAGAGAGCCACAGCCATGGTCAAGGTCAGGCTGCTAAGATCTGTAGCAAGGACTGCACACGTGGACAGGAGATCTGACCCTGGGCTTGCCTTCCTTGTACCAGGGCTTCCCCTTCCTTGTCTCCTTCTGCTCACGTTCTTGGTGCTTTTAATGACATTCTGAACATTCTCAACTGTAGGGGAAGCAAGTGGGGGGTTTCTGTCTCAAAGATCTCCCTGTTTGTTTTCCTTTGTCTGGTGTGTGGCCCTCATGCCAGGCTGATGCTAAGCTGTCACTTCGGGCTTGTTAGTCAAATTATGGTGATTAATGCAAACAGCCAACGTGAACTTTGAGCGGCTCAGATGCTCCACAGCCCACGTGCTGGCAGGGCGCCATCCTTCTCCGTTTCCTAAGTGACACAGACATCTTTCAGCACCAAGGAAACTCTTCCTCGAGCACAGAGCCCGTGACTCATAACTGACTCAGACACTTTTCAAGACCCAAAGACAGCTTCCTGGTATTTGATATAAATGTGATGGCCAAGGTCCTTGCAGAAGGTAACCTTAATGAGGATGTTTGAAAACACATGGCTTTAGGGGACAGAGCTGCCCTCTCACAGCCCCTCCCGTGGGCAGGGCCTCCCTTCCTGGAGGTTTGGAAGCACAGTGAAGCCTCCATTGCCTGTCCTTCCTCCTGCAGGCTTTCCTTTAAGTGGGTTTTCTATTTTTATTAGTGTTTTATATTTTTATTAGTGTGGATTCACTGTACACAGCGTCCGTTTCCTGCACACTCCTTTAAGTATCTCACGCACCTGGAGATTCTTACCATCTTCTCCTTTTAGTTCTTCTCCCATTTCCCTGCTACCTTGTCTCCTCTCTTTCCCTACCCTGGTCTAACTTCTGCTTTCATTCATATGTGTGTGGATACACATATGGTACGTGACATATGTCATACATATGCTTTCTGTCTCTGTAAAGATTTCTATGAATCCCAAGTGGATGAAAAAATACAGTATTGGCCTTTCTCTATATGATTTATTTCACTTAATTTGATGATTTCTAGTTGCATAAATTTTCTACTTTATGGGTGAGTAAAATTCTGGGGTGTGTGTGTGTGTGTGTGTGTGTGTGTGTGTGTGTGTGTGTGTGTGTATTTAGCCAAAAATTAGAACTACCCTATGTATCATATGACCCAGCTATACCACTTCTAGGTATATATATATTCAAAGGCTGCATCAATGTTCATTGCAATCCTATCTCAGCAGTCAAGTAATAGAATCAACCGAGCTGTCTGTCAACAAGTCGACAGGCTTTAAAACAGCAAAGGATCACCAGCATTCTGCTGGTTTTCCACACATGGTGAATGTTCATGTATGCCCACTGTTTTCTTAACTTGAAACAGATGTTTTGGAGATTGATGAGATAAAGAAATATATGATATTTAGAACTTTGAAACTTTCCCTAGAAACTTGAAGAGTGTTTTTTACATCATAAAGACACCCCAAATCTGAAATTCTCCAGAGAATATAACACTAAACATTCTGACCTAATATGAACTTTGAGCTCTTGCCAAAAGGGATTTCCTGCAGCCCAAGAAGCCAACTATGACACAAATGTTCCACCAATACAAACTGAAGTTGTTTTTTTTTTAAACTAGGGTAACCCTGTGAAATCAGCTTCCACAACACACCAGTCTACGAGCTGATAAAATGAGGTTCAGAAGGGTCAACTCATTAAAAATTCGATGCCATTGGTCTGTCCCATCCAGCTCTTTATCACTGACATTCATCTGCCAGGACCAGATTCAAAGTCTTAGCTTCTTATTCTGTCCCCATTATTGACAGTTTGCTCATGCTAAGTCATTCATTCAATTATGATCTGTCAGTGATACCATCATCATAGGGGAGCAAGATGGTGAAACACTGAGGTGGCTTGTCCCCTTCGTTACCATGGCCGTGTGGGTTCCAGCTGCGGGTGAGTGGGTTCCATCTGCAGGTGATCTGCCGTTGGCTACCATGGCTGTGGGGTTCCAGCTGCGGGTGATCTGCCATTGGCTACCATGTCTGTGGGGTTCCAGCTGCAGGTGAGTGGGTTCCAGCTGCGGGTGATCTGCCGTTGGCTACCATGGCTGTGGGGTTCCAGCTGCGGGTGAGTGGGTTCCATCTGCGGGTGAGTGGGTTCCAGCTGCGGGTGAGTGGGTTCCAGCTGCGGGTGAGTGGGTTCCAGCTGCGGGTGAGTGGGTTCCAGCTGCGGGTGGTCTGCCGTTGGCTACCATGGCTGTGGGGGGGGGCAGCTGCGGGTGAGTGGGTTCCAGCTGTGGGTGAGTGGGTTCCAGCTGCGGGTGAGTGGGTTCCAGCTGCGGGTGATCTGCCGTTGGCTACCATGGCTGTGGGGTTCCAGCTGCAGGTGAGTGGGTTCCAGCTGTGGGTGAGTGGGTTCCAGCTGCGGGTGAGTGGGTTCCAGCTGCGGGTGATCTGCGGGAGCGCCCTTGCATTCTCATTCCGTTGCAGTTTCTATTTAAGTAAAATCAGATTTTTTGTGAAGTTTTATTTTACTTAGAGTAAAATCCACTTTTAAATAATTTTTGTCATTTGACACATATAGTCATCATCAATATATAGAAGATAATACTTTAAAATGTTCTTCTTACCACATGTCAATGATTCTTCAAGCTCCCAGCCCTAGAAGTCTGACTTATTTTTCTACATCCTTGCCCCTCAAGGATGTCGTATCCATGGACTGATATGGAATGTAATTTTTATTCAGTGTAATTACTTTGAGTATAGCTATATAATTGCATGTGTCAATGATTCACTTAAAAATCTTATTTTATTTGCTTTTTATTTATTTTGCATGTGTGTTGTCAAGGGATTGTTATGGCGTATGTGTGGAGGTCAAAGGGCAGTCTGTCAGAGTCAGTTCTCTCCTTCTATTGTGTGGCTTGAACTCAGGTCTTCAGGCTTTGCAGCAGGTCCTTCACCTGTCGGGCCATCTCACTAGTCCTGAATCATTATTTTTATTACTGGGCAGCATTCTATTATATGAATAAGTTATCATTTGTTTACTCACCCACTAATTAGCTAAAATAGGTTTACCTTGTTTTAACATTTTGTAATACTGAATAAATAGCCTATGAATATTCATGTACATATTTTTAATATTATAAGGCAAATGAAAGCATATGCATGCGTAAAACAGAACCTTTTAAAATAAAAAGTGCCATTATCACAATTTAAGAATCAAATTAGAAATCACACACTTTATCAGGACGAGAATGTAAACTTGAGCTTGATCCACAAGAGAGGGTCATTCTTGCTCATTTGGGTAGCGCTTTAGGACTCTGGGTTGATTCCAGAGCGTTCTAGGTGGATGTCTTTTCTACTTGGAGCTAACTGCCAGTTCTGTCCGACACTTGGAAGTAAGTACTAAGCACTCCTCACACTGTCAAATTTGTTTAGGTACAGTCGATTCTTCCAGGTACAGTCGATTCTTCCAGGTACAGTCGATTCTTCCAGGTACAGTCCATTCTTCCAGGTACAGTCCATTCTTCCAGGTACAGTCGATTCTTCCAGGTACAGTCGATTCTTCCAGGTACAGTCGATTCTTCCAGGTACAGTCGATTCTTCCAGGTACAGTTGATTCTTCTGGGTGCAGTCAATTCTTCCAGGTATAGCTGATTCTTCCAGGTACAGGATGCTTTGTGGAAGGCAGGGAGCAGGGTCATCTGGCCTTTTCTTCTCAAAAGAGAAAAGCCATCTTGCCTACTGTCTCACTTATTAACATTGCTCATGAGCTAAGGTCTGTTCCTGAATGGAAGTGAAAGTTTCCATTCAACATATGGAGTGCCGATGTAAACAGATGTCATGGGAATTGTCTTTGGGTTTATTTTATTGTTTTTTTAAAACTGTGTGAGAGAGACTGTGTGTGGGTGTATCCCTGGGAACACAAGTGTCCACAGAGGCCATCAGGAGAAGTCACATCCCATAGAGCAGGAGTACAGGTGATTGTAGGTTGCCTGTATGGGTGCTGGGAACTGTACTCGGATTCTCTGCAAGAACGATGTGTGTTCCTAACCACTGAGCCATCTCTCCAGCCCTGGAGTTTGTCTTTGGAGGGCCTGACTTTTGAAGATAATGCTCAGGATCTTACAGGAGGAGAAAGCGTCATCCCCTCTGAGAAATCTGTCATTTCTGCATTGCGGAGCCCTTCCCTCCCCAGTGACAGAAGGCTGTTCAGATGTCACCCTCACAGACAATAGTAGCTGTGACAGTAAAAGGCAGACTGAGGATGGTGTGGCCCGAATCCTGCATCCCCGCTTCCCACTTCAGGGTTGACAAGCCTCGCTGAGGCCTGTGGCCTGGGCCTGGGACGTAGCTGCTAAAAGCCCTTCCTCTGACTCCTCCTGAGTGGGCGCTGCCCAGTGACTGTGAACCTTTCAGACAGGCACAGCTGTGGGTGAGCGTGGGACCATCTTGCATTTCCATAAAGAAAACAAGGTGGCCATGTATTTGGAGCCAAAGACGCTGAAGCACTTCTCTTAAATTTACAGTGGATTTTAATTGTTTCAAGGCAGAGTGGAAGCACTCAAGCAACAGTGACCAGATTTTGTCGAATTTTATATACGTGGGTTTTTTTTCCTGTGCTTCTATAGGATCATGTCAGTATGTGTATTATTATGAAAATGGTAATGTTACAGATCAGGATGATTTTGAATAGTGTACAATGTGTTTTGCATGAACTGTCATTCATGTAAGGAGAGTGGTAAAGCAGCTGAAGGAATGGAGTAGTCTAAGAATCAAAGCCGGGTCTGGAGCCCTCCTTTTGCTCGTTTTGTTTCCTGAGACAGGCTCTCATGTGTGTAGGCCAGGCTCTTGAACTCCTAATTCTCCTTCCTGTACTCTGAGTGTGGAATCACAGATGTGAACACCATGCCTGGCAGGATGCTGACTTGACTTAGTGATAGCTTTCATCCCCTGCATACCATTTGCCTCTCAATGATTGTGCTGCAGAAAAATCTAAAAACGTCATGTAAACTCAGCTATCCCCGGAGCAGCCCTACCCTGGATTCCTTGGAGAATTCAGCAAATTGGTATTGTTGGCATAACCCACTTCCCTACCCCCTACATCCCTGGCTGCCCCCAACACTTCCTGTCCATCTTGCTAGAGATGGAAACCTGAATCTCATTGTTACTTCCTCTTAACCCTGTTAGAGGTTGGATGTATTTTCAGATTCATAGACAATTTGGATTTTTTCCTCTGCTTTACTGTCTCTTTACCCTCTGCTCCTAACCCTCACTGCTCCAGCCTCTTCAGGTCTGTGTTAAAGTGCTTCTCTTTAGAAGGCGTTTGTGTTCTTTTTGTTTGAAACCTAACCTGAAAGTCCTCCCCCTCCCCACATCCCTGTTGTAAGAGGTCACTTGTTCATCTAGCAGCCCAGCCCTGAAATAACCACACAGAAACTGTATTAATTAAATCACTGCTTGGCTCATTAGCTCTAGCTTCTTGTTGGCTAACTCTTACATCTAAATTTAACCCATTTCTATTAAGCTGTGTATCACCCCATGGCTATGGCTTACCGGGTAAAGTTCTATCCTGGTTCTGTTTCTGATGGGGCTACATGGCTTCATACTGACTCCGCCTTCTTTCTCCCAGCATTCAGTTTAGTTTGTCCCACCTAGCTCTGCTCTTTTGCCCTGTCACAGGCCTAGATAGTTTCTTTTTTAACCACTGGTATTCACAGCAAACAGAGGGGAATCCCACATCACCCTGCCGCATTTTTTTTTCATTTTCTTGTTTTCAGGTTCTTACTGTGATTATGTATGTCTTCCATTCTTTTCTTTTCTTTTTTTAATTTTTTTCTTATTTGCTGTGATTTTCCTCTCATTCTTGTCTCTGGAATGACAGAGTTGTCTTTATTCTCCTTTCTGTTTTCTTTATTTTTCCTTTTGGATTTTGTTGCTCCTCTTCCTCCTCATCCTCCTCCTTAGACAGACAGACAGACAGACAGACAGACACACACACACACACACACACAGAGGGGGGGAGAGAGAGTCATGTTGCACAGGCAGGCCTTAAACTCTTATCGTAGCCTAAGATGGTATTGAATCCCTGATCCTCCTACTTCTGCCTTCTATGTTCTGAGCTGAAAGGTGTGTCCAGGACCAGCCTGGACAAAAATACCTCTTGCCAGGGAAGAGGCATGGGGATTTAGACTGCATTAACACACAAGGAAATGAACAGACCAGTTGAAGGTCGCCAGCTACTGCCACAGTTAAACATTCTGTTGCTAGAACAAAACAAGTCACACTCACACCCTAGACCAAAACATTCTGTAGGCAAACCACTCCCTGGGTGGAATCCAAAGTGATCGCCTTAAGGAAACTTAGTGGAATTGATAGACTTTTGTTTGATCTGAGGTAGGAACAGATCTACTTCTCTATTCTTGGAGTATAAGTCTGACCATTAGCCTCACCTGTTGACAACAACCTTGAGGGAGCAGAACTCTCTGCTCTAAATCTAGGTGGGACCCTTGTCTGTAGGTAGAAACACGACCACCTTGAAGGACTCTAAGTTCCAACTCTCTGACCTTTGGTCAACATGGAAACAGGCTTACAGTTGGGGCCTCCACACAGGTGAGCAGCCTTACATCTGGTTTCCTTCCTGTAATCCCAATACTCAAGAGGCGGAGGAAGGAGGATCCTGCAAATCGGAGGACAGCCTAACCTACATAATGAGCCCTGGCTAGCCCAAGCTACAAAGGAAGATCCCATCTCAAAAGAAAAATTAATAGCCACTGTTTGTATTACACCATTTAATAAGAATGACCACATTTTCACAGACAAGGAACCTGAAACTGAGCAGAGCCATGAGAAACAACATGTACTCCATGGCGCTGGCCATGTGGGAAACAGAGAACCATTCCTGAGAGACAGCTTCCCTCGTGTACGGAGCACTTGAATGACTCCATGCACCCAACAGCGCTCGCTCACCAGTACTGGTCTGACTGCTGTGGAAGACACTGAGGAATCAACAGAGTACTGCCTTGGGCTAGAGGGCAAACACGTAGCTCATAGGGGTAGGGTCGGAGCACCTCCTCTTTAACCCCTCCGTCATTTCTTTGTCCGCTGTGTGTTGAGTGCTTTCCATTTCACTGTATACTAAGCTTATTGTGCAAACAAAGGGGGCACTCTCCCTTTCTCTCACCTGTTTGTGTGTGCCTGTGTGCATGTGTGTGCCTGTGTGCATGCATGCCTGTGTGTATGTGTGTGTGCCTGTGTGCCTGTGTGTGTGCATGCGTGCATGTGTGCCTGTGTATATGTGTGTGTGCCTGTGTGCATGTGTGAGTGTGTGTGTGCCTGTGTGCATGTGTGTGTGCATGTGTGAGTGTGTGTGTGCCTGTGTGCATGTGTGCCTGTGTGCATGCACGCTCTCTCAGAGTTGTTTGGAGTCTAGAGGTCAATGGTAGACATCTTCCTCAGTTGTTCCCCACCCTATGTTTTGAGGCAGAGTCTCTCCCTGAACCTGAGTTCACTAATTCAGCTAGACTGTCTGGACAGAAAGCCCCAGGCATCTGTCTATCTGTCTCAACCTCCCCAGCACTACAGTCACAGGTACAAACCATAGCACCCAGCCTTTTTCTGAAAATTTTGTTTGGCAGAATCAAGCTCAGGCAAGCACTTTGCTGGCTGAGCCATCTTCCCAGCCCTCCACTCTTGCTTTCTTGTTTCATTTCTAATCAAGGAGAGAGCCGAGTGATGAACACACAGAAGAACTTCAGTGGGATCGCCGAGGAATTCCTAGTACTGTACAGTGGAAGCCAAACAGGCCTTTGTCCGTATTTACAAGGCCACATGTTTTAAAAAATGACTTTTGCCTTGGATCTCTTTATAACGAGTAAAGACTGCTCATCCAAAATGAGAGTGCTGATTTAGCTGAGGGCCTTTGGAGCTCATGTTTCATGTTGAAAAGTCCATTATCATCTTAATCAATCAGTGCTTAAAGATATGCAGTAAAGGTGAGAAGTGAGGGGAGACGCACGATGGGGCCAAACCGTGAGCCGGTGTGGCGGGGGCGGGGCTTCAGTCTTCCTTTCTCCTAATCACATGTTCTTGAGCGGTGTCAAAGTTCTTCAACCGTGTTAGCAGGCTGTTAGCTGAGACAAAACCCTTTCCATTATATTTCCACCCACGTGGACTTTGCTGGAGTGAGAAGCTCTTTTTAGGAAGAACAAGAGAGAGAGAGATCATCCAGCTGTATAAAAGAACAGCCTTCTAAATGTACAAGCTGACATTAGGGTAGATATTTTAAATCCTTAGTAAGACACCTGAAGAAAAGCTTGTGTCTTAGTGACAAGATGCCTTCCGTTGTTACCTATGAAGGACTAGAGATGCATGGGGTGGCGGACTTTGTTCACGTTTATATACTCTACATTGTTGTTTGTGTGCATAACTGCTGTGCTGTACACACACATAAATGACGGTGTGGTGGACCTGTCCTTGCTGGGTCTGGGGGACGGTACTGTGTTTTAATCCTTTGCTGCCCCCCTTTCCCAACACCCTTGCCTGCTGCTTTCTGCATCCACTCAGAACAGGGCTGGAGAGAGAGAGCTTTGGGGACTGGGGTTAGGGCTTCTTACTGCAATTCACACCTTCCCGAAGAGATTCCTAGGAAACCGCAGTAATTGGCAAATGATGTTTTATTGAATTGGTCTCCTCAAACTGTCACTGGGACAGAGTGAGAAATTGCTATATGCCCTGCCAGCAGCCTCCTGTTGTCGCCGCTCTCAAAGGGCCCCTGTAGACTCTGCATGAAAGGTGAGGCCATTAAGAGCTGTCCCAGGCTCTCAGGATGTCTCTTTTCTCCTTCTCCTTCTTTTTGCCTGTGTCACACCTCCGGCATCTGTCCTCAGGAACTCATTTATATTCATCTTGGATACACACACATGTACACAGGCACACACACACAGGGACACACGTGCACACATACACACACAGGCACATGCACACACACGCAGGGACACATGTGCACACACCCACACACACATAAAGCTTGAGGAATACATTTAAGAGCATGGGTTAGGAGTCAGGCTTCCTGATTTCTCTGGGCAGCAGTGCTGTAATCTGAGGCAAGCTAATCCTCCATGTGTCTACCTTATAGGGTGTCTTTCTTGTTAGATCTTTTTACTTAGTTTTACTTTATTTGTGTGATTGTTTTGCCTGCATGCATGTTTGTGTGCCAAAAGTGTGCAGTGCTTGTGGAAGCCAGGAAAGGGTGTCTGAGCCCCTGGAAGTAGAGTTGCAGATGGTTGTGAGCCATCATGTGGTTGCAGGTGAGTTCAAGTCTTGAACCATAGCCCTCTGCAAAAGCACCCAGTACCCTAACCCTTTGAGCCATCTTGCTAGCTCTATCATGGCATTTGTATAAGGATGAAATATTCATATCTAGCTAAAAGCCAGGGTCTGGCACAGTGATTGACGGTGGGCACTATGCTTAGCACAGATTTTTACTGTGCTATCATTTGGGGGGAGTTCCAGGCATGAGTACTTTCACAGCAATGTTGAAGTAAGGTGCTGTGGCCTGCAGCCCAGATTCAACCAGGTTTCCTTGTGTGGGTGGAGGTGAGTAAAGTGTGTGTGGCTTGTCATTTGTTCTCAGATGAGCTCAAGTCCTGAGAACAGCTTGGGAACTGGGAGGCAATGGCCTCTGGGTGCCCTTTCAAAGGAGGTAAAGTTAAATGTCACGTGCCAGGTGCTGAAACTTACTGTGGGGGAGCAGGGCCTTTGAAGGTCTATCCTGGTCCATGTCCTTCTGGTCTACCCTGCGGTACTGTCCCTGGTGCTTCCCCTTTGGGAATGAGGTGAACTAGGATGCTGATGCAATTCTCCACAACCTGAACAAAGGGAAATTTAGTGATTGCTGTCCAATATGTTCCCTTTATTTCTTTTGTTTCTTTTCTTTAAATTAAGGTTTATTTATTTTTATGTATATGAGTGTTTTGCCTACATGTTTGTCTTTGCACCACATATGTGCCTAGTATCTATGGGGGCTAAAGAGAGTGCCAAATCCTCTGGAACTAGAGCTACAGACAGTTGTGAGCTGCCATGGGAATGCTGGGAACCAAACATGGCTCTTCTGAAAAAGCAGTGTTCTGCTCTGCTGAGGCATCTTCTCCAGCTCTCTCTGCCCCCCCCCCCCCCCCAGTTATGATGGACTCTAGTTTTCTTTCTTGCCTCTAAGTTTCAACCTCAAGGAAACTACAGCTTCAAAGCCAATGTGGATGCCCAGGGCAAGAACTTTGATCACACTCAGGTCAGGGTGAGAACCTACTGGGAAGAATCTCCTCTCCAGTTTTCAAACTTGCCTTTTTAAATTGTACGTGTATTTTCAGTTATTATTTTTTGATAATTTCATTTATGAGTACTGTATTTGCATTCGCCCTCTTCCCTCTCCTTCCTCCAGCTCTTGACATACCTCCACCCTGTTCCCTCTCAAATTCATGCTCCCTTCTTTAATTACTGTCACATGCATTCATGTGTGTGTGTGTGTGTACATATATAAATACAACCATCTGAGTCTATTTAAAGTGGCATGGATGGATATGTTTTTAGGGCTGACCCGAGGGATTGGATAAGCAATTAGAAGGCTCAACCTTGGGGAAGGCTTCTCCCTGACAGTAGCTGGTCTCCTACAGCTCTTCATCTAGGGCCAGGGCCCCACGACAGTTCTGTCCACACTGGCATTATTGTGCAGGTCTCGTTTCAGCAACCTATTGTTGAGATTTCATGGGTATAGCTCCCTATCATACATCGAAGACCTGTATCCTTGCAGATGTCCAGGCCTGCTAGCTCTTAAAGTCCACCCTCTTCTACCATGATGGTCCCTGAGTCTTAAGTGACAGGATTGTGTTGTGGATGTGTCCCTAGGAGTCTGGCACTCCACAATCAGTTGTTCTATGCATTTTGATAATTTCCTTAATGGTCTCCAGCTGCTGGAGAAGGAAGCTTCTCTGATGAGGGGTGAGGGCGACGTTTATCTGTGGGTATAAGGATGAATGTTTAGAAGACAGTTAAAAATCATGCTAATTCAGCAAAGTGGCTATAGTAGGCTCTCCTCTAGGTTCCATGACCTCACCAGTACCTGGCATGGGTAGCTGGCTAGGTTTACAGCATCTGGCATGATTTTCCTCCTAATGAGCAAGCCTCAAGTCCCATTAGAGAGCTGTGGTTACCACTGAGAAAGAAGGCCGTGCTGCACCTTTGGGGATATCTCGGCATGCTGGCCATTGTTGTGGGTTGTGCACATCACAGCCTGGCAGGGCTGTTGACTACTCTTTTCCCTGGGAAGTTTGCATAGCACCTTCTGGTACTGTGAGAACTAGTCCTCAGGGAAGAGGCTTTGGTCAGAGGAAACAAAACTCTTGACCAGACTCTGTCCTTCTCTGGGCCACACTGGACAAAGAACTGTGTTGGAATATACGAAGTCTCTTTTCTAGGTAGAATTTACGCTTATTAATAGACAAGGATAGCTTCTTAGATATGGTACATCCTGGATTGTAGGTGAAGGGTCACACACTTCCCCTGCTGCTGAAAAGAGAGAGAACCATTCCTACAACTGAGAAGACTCGCTGGTCTTTCACCCTTGCGAGAATAAACCCTTCCTTCACCATCTCATAGAACAGATGGTTTTCAATCGCATCTATACAACCAGGCACCCAACTCCCTGTAATGCAAAGATGTAAGCTGTCATATTTTTGGAGAAATGAAGTTAGAAAACAAGAAAAAGTATTCCAACACACACCTTACACAATTTGTGCAAATGCCAAGAAGCTATATCAAAAGCTGGTAGTTGGAGGTGCTAGAAGATTTACTAAAACTTTCTGCCCATCTAAAAGTGATGGGAACCCAGTCTTCATAAATAGAAATTCAGTGTGTGTGTGTGTGTGTGTGTGTGTGTGTGTGTATGCATGTTTATAGAGGTCAGAGGTCAACCTCAGGTGTCATAGCCCAGAGGATATCCATCTTGTTTTTACTAAGGCAGGGTCTCTCACTGGTCTGGATCAAGGCTGGCTGGTGAGCAAACCCCAGGGATCTACCTGACTCTGCCTCCCAGCTGTGGAAATGGACACTCACACTACCACACCTGGATCTTTACATGTGTTTTAAGGATTGAATTCAGGTCCTAATGTTTGCACAACAAGCACTTCCCCTATTGACCAATCCTCTTTACTGGCTGACTGCCGACCAACCTTCTTTCCTGTCTGTCTTCCTCCCTCTCTTCCTTTCTCCCTCTCCCTCCCCCCCCTTCTTGATCTCACAAATGAACTAGGCACAGAGAGATGACAGTAAATTGATCAAGAAGTTGCTAGTGACGGGCTGAATGGAGGTGTGTGTTGGAGTTTGGAGCCTGTACACTTAGCTGCTAACAGGCAACACTCATCCATTCTCTAACACGCATTCATATTTCTAGCTGATACTATCAGCTAAAACTTAGAAGCATAGGTATTGACTAGAAAAGGGAAACTGTGATGTTGGATCCTAGTGTTGTGGGAGAAACTCCTCAAGGGATCTTTAAATGTTTGCTTCAGAGAAAACCAGGACTTAAGAAAAAGCTGTACCATTAAGATCACCAACTTCTAGTCAGGAAGCTTCACTTATGAAGTTTACCAGTGCTGCAAGCTGTGGCCGTCTAAAGAAGGAAAGGAATGAGCCTTTAGAAGCCCACTAGGAAACCAACTGCCATGCCTTTCACAGGGAAATCTGCTTTCCGGGAGAAGCAGGCTTCCCCTTGAGTCCTATGCCATGAAGGTATGTAAGGACCCTGTGCAGGAAGCCGTGCACCCAGAAACACACTGTCATTGATCTTTGTAGTACAGATTCACCCACAAGTGAGTCAGACACTTCAAAGAAGCGGCAACCCCCATAGGGTAGGGTCGGTATCTCACAGTAAAACTTAGTTTGGAAATGAATCACTCATCACGCAGGATAACCTTTGCTGTTCCCTGCCCACCTTCCTTACAACTAATTTCAAAATAAGTTCTTTTTAAATTATTTATTCAAGAAGTTATACAGAAAAAAAAAATCGCCTCTGGTCAACTTCCCAGGATTTCAGAAATGTGTCTGAGGCTCGTGTTTGGAAACTTGCTTTTAGTGATCTCCTAGCATCTTGTAGTCTTGGCAAAGATGAGAACATGAGACCTTCACTTCGCAGTGCCCAGGTTATATTTTAGATTCCACAGATGATGTAATATAAACATGAGCTTTACATAGCTCTTCTAATGGTGTTAATATTTGGACAAGAGGAATAATAAGCATACAGCTGTTGACTATTTTCAAAAACGTGTGAGCATGTTCCGTGGATTTCAACTGGATATTTACTAACAAGTAGGAAAATCAGTTTGCATATTGCTATAGATGCCCGGCTGCCCACAGGATGACATAATCAAGATGCAAACATCACTTGTTAAAACTTGAGGGGAATAGGGTCTTTTGAGGGGCTGGAGTATAGCTCATTCGCAGAAACCTTGACTAGCATGCCCAAGATCCAGTTTAATTCCTAATACTAGTAAAAATGAATTAATAAAATACAATATACATTTTCTGTCTTTAATAAAATTATACTATTAAACTATTTGTAATCATTATGCATACTTGGACTGGATGAAACACAAAATGAAAAGATAGCCCTCCCTTCTTTCTCCTTCCCTCCCTGCCTCACTGTATCTTAGTTCTGTCCATTTGGGTGTTTTTCTTCTTTTTTTACACTTTCAGATCAATGAATAACTCATCACAGATCCCCACCAAGATTCATGCTCTACGAAATGTAACCCATCTTTCTAACCCCATATTAGAGCTTCCTGTCTACCAGGGAGGATGTGCTCCACACAGAGGAAGCACCCACATTCCATTTTCATGCAGTGTTTCCTGTGTTCTCATGGCACTTGGCTCATATCTTAGAACATCCCTAGCTACCAAATCATAGCCACTTGCAATCATATCTGCTTGCAGTTCTCCAGTGCATACGCTCAGATCTCCCCTTCATGTTGTCTTTCCTGACTCCTTGGCCTCTATCCAGCGTCTAGGGCAGAGATAGCTAGTTTACTCCCTGGCAGGTAGATCATGTTCCAGTCCCCTACTCCCGTGAGTATGTGGGTAGCACAGATTGAACTTGGTGGGCTACAAAAAAGAAAGAAGGAAAAACTTGAAGGAAGGAGGATATGAGCATAGATCTGGGAGGAATTAGGGGGAGGAGTAGGAGACAAATATGACAAATGCATTGTATAAAATTATCAAAAATATTCTATTTTTAAAAAGTAAAGAGTTTCCTGACAAGGAGAAGGAGAGAAAACTGATGCAAAGATTTTCTGCTTCTGAGGTGGGTACCTTGTGGCAAGGGCTGGGGAGTGTCCCCCAAGAGCTGGCAGCCAGATAAGAGCCTCCAATCTACAACTTCAAGGAAAAAATTCTACCAGCAGTAACTTTGGTATGGTAGAGGTAGCGTGGGCTCTGAGCCCTGACTCAGCCTAACAGGATACATTGGTTTCAGCTTCAAGATGCCAAACAGAGAACTTGATCTTGAGACATTCAGTGGGTGCTTTTTAAAGCTCACACACACGTGGCAGTTTGAGTTCTTAGTTGCACGTGGAAGTATCAGAACAGAGCCCTGAAGGCGATGGGTCGGAGCTGCTCTGCTGCGTGCATGGTTTTTCATACCTGGCTTCTGGTGTCTTAATACACATGCATGCTGCCTATGAAAAGAGGAGGTTCTGACTCCACAATCTCCACTCTCTCTGATTCCAAAGACTTGTTTGCTGGATGTGAAGACGACCTGGCTGTGACATCTGTCACCCATTGGTCACTAGGGCTGATTTAACTGATCAGCCTGGGTAGACTGGTGTCCCCTTCCTCGCCATTCTGAGTTTGGCTCTCAGAAGCTGTGTGTTCAATCAAAGAGGATGGCCTTCCCCAGATAGAGGAGGTCAGGTGTTGAGTCAAGGATTCACGACAGCTGCACTCTTCTGTCAGAATTTCCAGGCAAGCTCTCGAAGGCTTGTGTGAGAGAGTCCCAGGAGTGAAGTCTTTCAGAAAACTTACTTTGTTTTGTTTGTGGGTGTGTTTTCGTGTGTTTTCGTGTGTGTGTGTGTGTGTGCGTGTGTGTGTGTGTGCACGCGTGCCTGGAACTGGAGTTATAGGTGGCTGTAAATGGCCATGGAGGTGCGGGACCCCAACCTTATCTTCTGCAAGAGTAGTAAGTGCTCTTAACCCCTGAGCCATCACTCCAAACACCACTCCTCCCATCCCCAGCCTGAAATTTTGGTCTAGGATACACTCCATAAAAAACCAGATTCTGAAGTTTCTGTGAAAAACTTTGCAATGTTGAGACTGGAGTCACTTTGGTTCAGCAAAGGCTTTTCTGGGGTTATTCAGTTCCTGAGATAAATATGAAGTTAAACTTGTTGGGGAACCAGAGATCAAGGCATCCTAAGCTAGGGATATCTAGAAATGAAGGGTGTGGGTGGCACCTGCAGGTAGACAAGCTAGTCTGTGAACAGTAGATGGCCAGGGCCTCCTTGCAGGTCCTGATGTTGTATCTCCTTGACTCCCAAACTCCATTAAAAGCTATAGATGCGTCCTTATGAGAGGGGAAAGATGGAACTTTCCTACTAGAGAGATGCAGTGCTTCCTGACTCGGAATTCTGGTGATAACCTGGGGGCTGCAGCATCTCTCAGAATTCTGGTGATACTAACCTGGGGGCTGCAGCATCTCTCAGAGAAAGAACAAAACCTCCAAGTGGTATGGCAGCCTGTGAAGCCAGCTGAAGCCCAGGTACAAGCCAAGGACTGCAAACTGGCGTTGTGATAGATGAGAAGCAGGCTACATTGGCCACCATGCCTCAGCAGAAACAGAACCCACAGGATCTCTCAGCCTTGGTACAATGGCACTGGGGACCAGGCAGTGCTGGGTTGTGGGGGACAATAGCAAGCCTAGGATGCTTAGCAGCATCTCTGAGCTCTCACCATTTGTGAGGACCCTCCTATGTTCTAGGCATTAGCAAAAAATTCTCCATCCCACGCACTAGATTCTCTACAGACCCTGGAGAAGGCTCTGGACTTTGTGATGCATACAATGCTGACTTAAAGCTGAAGGGCTAAAGCACTCTAGGCTGGAAATACACTGGGAACAAGCAGAGATTGAGTCTGAGGAGATGGCTCAGCTGGCAGCGTACTTACTGTGCAAGCATGAGTTTGACGCCCAGAATCTACATAAAGGCCAGATCTAGTGGTGTGCCCTTGTATTCCCAGGGGAGGAACGCAGAGACAGAGAGATCCCTGGGACTTGCTAGCCAGCCAGCAGAGCCTAATCTTTGGGGGCCTGGTTTCCAGGGAGGACCGAGTCGCAGAAAGTCAGGTGGGTGATTCCTGAAGACTGACACCCGAAGTTGACTCTGTCATTCACATGCACACACATGGAACCCTCCCACTGAAGCACGCAGACATAAGGACATGTGTGCACATGTATGTGAGTGTGTATGTGTCAGGCATGTATTCAAAAAGTGTTTGTTATAATGTGGGAAAGGAGTGATTCTGTTGGGTGTCTAGATATTTCTATTTAAATGGAACATGTGTGGGTCTCAAAAATACTTTTTTCTCCAGGAAAATAAAAGCCACTAGCGGGGCTGGAGAGCTGACTCAACACTAAGAGCTCTTGCAGAGGATACAGGGTCAGGTTCTAGCATCCACATGGAGGCTCACAACCATACACTCCAGTCCCAGTGCATCTGGCTCACTCTTCCCATCTCTACCAGCACCAGGCACATACAGGGTGCACCGACATAAATGCTAGTGAAACGTGTTTTAAAATATCCTTTTTTAAAAACATTAAGAACACTAGGTTCTCTCTCAGCAGGTTGTATAAATCAAATGTAGCTTCCTCTTGAAAATCTTACATAATTTGTTGAAATTGCCGAAACAGGAACCAAAATGAGCCTCTTCAATTTTGGTTGCCAACAGGCAAGGCCTGCAATTTGGTTCCAGCCGCTTGTGAGCCGTCTGCCTGGCACGGGCATTACA
Organism: Microtus ochrogaster; assembly: GCF_000317375.1. Classification (NCBI taxonomy): domain Eukaryota; kingdom Metazoa; phylum Chordata; class Mammalia; order Rodentia; family Cricetidae; genus Microtus; species Microtus ochrogaster. The sequence goes on from NC_022012.1 coordinate 90,327,538, forward strand.
TTTTTAGCACCCTTGATTAGACATGACATTTTCTCACTCAGGTATTTTGCCCAAATTCGAGGAGAACCACAAAGGGGCCCTTATTAAAATCTGCAGAAGCCGTGGACACACAGGGATGCCCTTATGTGGAAGAGAGGGATGGGTTTTTACCCTCCACGAGCCACGAGCTCATGAAGGAAGAGCAAAGGGGAAGACGACCCTGGCACAATATAACTGTGCTTTCTCTGCTCTGAGCCGGGGGGCCCAGGTGAAGTGCAGTCTCAGTTGTTTCCAGAACATGCGAAACCAAGGATCACTTCTCCTACCAAACGCCACAGTTCTTTGCCAACTACAGTGAGATACGGATAGCACCAACTCCTCATAATGATGCCACGTTTGTAAAGACGGGCACACAGATTCTGCTTGATGTGCTCAGAAAAGATAGGAATCTCGCTCCACGTGCAGCTGTATTTGTCTCTGAATTGGGTTTCCAGGAAGCCACCAGGGCCCACCAGGACGGAGTAGAGACAAGGCTCCAAGATAAGGCTGACCCAAGGGACAGTTTTGAAGTAGACAAAAATCTATCCCAGTGCCCTGCCTCTGCCTTATTGGCTTCTTTCCATAGCATGTTCTAGGCCCTTGAACCATACGGCTTTATTTTATGTGACCCAGACTCACAACTCCTGGGTAAGCCATGGATAGTAGTTACTTTTCTCTTTACTATGACATAATTCCTCCTAAGAAGCAACTTACATGACAACGGGCTTGTGTTGGCTCCCACCTTGCGTGCATCAGGAAAGGCTCGGTGGCAGGAGCTCGAGGTCTCTGTCACATGTCCACCATCCGGAAGCAGAGTGATGCATGCTGGTGCTCAGCTCCCTCTCTCTGTTTTCCTCAGTTTGGCAGCCTAGGCTTTTAGGGTGGCATCACCCAAACATTCCTGGTGGATCCTCCCACTTCAGTTAAACCTCTCTGGAAACATCCTCACAGACGCAACGGATGCTGGTTCTAAATCCAGACGAACTGACCATGAAGACAGACCACCACACACGTGATGCTTGTTCTACCACTTCAGATGGGACATAGTTCCGGGAAGAGAGTGCTAACGCAGACAGGAGACTGCCGAGGGTGGACAGACCAGGTGAACCTGCTCCTTTGGACAATGACTGTCTTTAAAAAATGAAGTATTTTGTTCTTGTTGTCATGGTAGCTGCTGGGATTGTTTTGCTGACTCCCTTGTCAGATGTCAGACAGCCCACTAAGGCAGAATGGGGACCTCAGAAATAAACCCACACTTCTTTAGGCAGCCCGTCCCGGACAACGTGGCGAGAATGCGGGAGAGAGAAAGGCCAGTCTCTGATAGATGCTGTTGGGAAAACTGGATGGATAGCTACGTGCAGAAGAACAAAAATAGATCTGTAATTCACACCACACAAAAAAAAATCACCTCCAAATAAGCTAAAAATTCAATATAAGACCTGACTCTATGAAGTTGCAGGGAGAAAATATAGGAAAAATGTTGCTTGACATGGACCTAAGCAACGTTCAGAGAAACTTAACACTCCACGACCAAGTGAGAGAAGCAAGGGGACCAATGGAATTCCGTCTAATGAAAGATTCTGGGCAGCAAGGCAGGACCATCTAGAGTGCAGAGACAGCCTGGGGAATAGAGAAAAGCATGTCATGTATCTGACAAGGGGGTGTTATAAAAAATGTTTTGGAAACACATACAACTGAATAGCAAAAGGTAAAGCAAAACCAGCCAAGGAGCCTGAAGACATTCCTCAAAAGAAGACAGCCAGAGGGTGTATGTGGGTATGTCCCACTTCTCTGATTAGTGGGGAATCAGAACCACATGGCGCCATCTTAGGCCTGCTGAAATGGCGGTGAGGAGAAAGACAGGAACAGCGTGGAGAGAATAGAGTCCTTGTATACTCTCGGTGGGGATGTAAATGCTAAGGTTATTTTTGGAAAATGGTATGGAACAGTCCTCAAAAAATTAAACCTAGAATTATCTGTAATCCAGGAATACCACTTGTGAGCAGATTGCAAAAGAAACGTCATCAGCATCTCACGGAGCTCTGCACTTCCTGCTCATTTCAGGACCCGACGCAGCGCCCAAGGGACGGAGTCATGCCCAGGTCACTGGATGGAAACATCTTATTAAATATAAAGGGTGGAATATGATCCCATCTTCATTTTAAGACAGAGTCTCCTTGTGTTACCCTGGCTGGCCTAGAATTCTCTATGTAGACCAGGCTGTCCTTGAATTCATAAATATCTGTCTGCCTCTGATTCCTGAGTGTTGCGATTAAGAGTGTGTGCTCCCAAAATACCATATTAAGAATACAAAAGTGATTGGCAGACATTATACAGTAGACAAGGACAGTACTGTCCTTTTTCTTTTAAATTGGAATATGAGACTGTCAGATTCATAAAAACAGAATAGAATGGTATTTCCCAGGGCAAAAGGGGTATATGTACATATATACACACACATACATATATATATATACACACGTGTATAGATAGAGATTATATGTATATATGCATATATATGTGTCTACAGAGAGAGAGAGAGAGAGAGAGAGAGAGAGAGAGAGAGAGAGAGAGTGTGTATGCCTATAGATGTATACAATCTGTAGGATAAATTCCCAGAAGTGGGATTACTGGGTCAAAGGGTAAATGAATTTTCAGTGTGGATAAAGAATGCCAAATTGCCCTCTGCATGGGTTGTGCCGCTCGCTCCCCTACCAGCAATGCATCCTAGCGCCTGCTTCTCTGCAGTCTTGCCAACAGAGTGATTCTGAACTTTTGGAGTTGTGCCAACCTGATAGGTGAGAAGAGCTGTTCCGATGTAATCTCAGTTTTCTTTGCCTCTTATTGTGAGTGAAATGGAGACTCATTACACACACAGAGGGAGGGAAGGAGGGAAGGAGGGAAGGAGGGAAGGAGGGAGGAGAGAGAGAGAGAGAGAGAGAGAGAGAGAGAGAGAGAGAGGATATATACAAGGGCTATCTGTATTGTTTCTTCCTGTAAGTTGTCTGTTTGTGACCTTTTCAGACATATTTCTTCTCGGCTTCCAGCAGCTCTTTATGTATGAAAGGGATTAGTTCTTTATTCTCTATAATTGACAACTATTAGCAGGTTTACTCTTTTATTTAGCTTGCTTATTTAAAATATGTGTACGTGGTGGCACACACCTTTAATCCTAGCATTTGGTGGGGGGGGAGGGGAGGCAGGTGAGTTTGAGGCCAACCAGAACTACAGAGTGAGACTTTGTCTCAAAAATGAACAAAAATACATAAATATAAAATAAAAGTTATACTGGAGGGTGTTGACTACCTCTGGGTTCTGTGAAATAGTCCGTGGGTCTTCTCTTCTTCCAAAATCACCCAAGAATCCACTCATCCCTTACAATGCTTCACCAAAGCTCCAAGTTGCTCTTACTACACTCATTTTATGGACAAATAAATCTAGGATTTTTATTAGGTTCCTCTTATTCCTAGCTTTCTCAGAATGTGATTCAAGGGTTTAAAACCTAAACCTCCTTGGTAAGATTTGGAACCCTTATGTGGTGGATTCGTGACAGCTACTGTTCATGCTTTGTTCCAAATCTCATTTTTTTTTAATACTAAGACAATTGTAATCATCACAAGAAAGTTTTACAAAAAAATATCATCTCAGTTGCCGAGGAATGGGAACTTCAAGGAAACTTTAAGTAACACAAAATTAATTGTCCAGGTTTTGTAAACACTATTGTTTGCACCTGAACAAATACAAAACAGTGTCTCCCAAATGTTATAAACATAGATACTGGAAGCCAAAATGTTCAAACCACCAGGACCAAGCACACCATGTACAGACGTCAGCAAATGTCCCTTTTAATTGAACGCTCAAAAGGATATCTGCAGGCAAGCAGAGAGGCCCTGTGGTGGCTACATTGGACTGCATTAAGGGACACCTGGAAGGCATGGCAGCCCTTCATCCCTGTCTCTCCCTTTCCCTCTGCCAGGGCCAGCAGGGAGGGAGCGAGTGACGTGTCTATTGCGGACTAGGAAAAATACTCCGTGTGAAAGCCAGTCTCCTGAAGAAAGATGACCCAGTTGAAGCTCTACACCTGTGCTTCTTCCTCCAGCGCCCCAGCACCCGCGAGGCTGCTCTCCATCCGTGCAAGCTGGTCAGTAGAATTCACAAATGGCAGATGAAGTGGCTTATGCAAGGTCACTTTAGATGCAGAGGTTCTAAGGGGTCCTCCAAAATCTGCTATGATCCATTGGGGAGTGCTGTCTCCAGGACTATGTGGGGACTGACTTTGAGGCCAATCCTAGGAACAGTGTTGAGACAAGGCGGAGAGAAGTTACGTCTGGGCCATTCACACACAACCCAGTGAAAGACAGTTACTCTAGAGACTCAAAGCCTGACCAGCTAACAGGATATGCTTAGCATCCACATTTTTAAAATCCACGCCACAGTTTTAAAATGCTATGCTCATGTCCCAGGTGGGAGATGTCACCTATCTAGAAAGTGAAGTTCCTGTTTGGTTTTATACTTTTACTTCTCCCTAAAATTCAGTGTTCTGGATCATATACTGTGGCTTAAGTAATTGATATCTTCTGAGTACACAGACTGACTGCATTGCATACAGTAGGTTAGTGAAGACAACAGGCTGCATTGTATACAGCAGGTCAGTGAGGACAACAGGCTGCATTGTATACAGCAGGTCAGTGAGGACAACAGGCTGCATTGTATACAGCAGGTCAGTGAGGACAACAGGCTGCATTGTATACAGTAGGTCAGTGAGGACAACAGGCTGCATTGTATACATCAGGTCAGTGAGGACAACAGGCTGCATTGTATACAGCAGGTCTGTGAGGACAACAAGCTGCATTGTATACAGCAGGCTGGTTTGAGTATGCTACTTTGCACACGCTCATATAGTCATTCAAAACATTTATCCAGTGCTGTTTGTGTGCCCAGAACCAGGTTAGATGCTAAGGCTACAGTAGGGGGTGACTAGAAAATCTCAAAGGGAGCAGATTTTCCCCAAATATGTTCATAAAAGTTTCAGATTTGTGTGAAGTACCTTTCTGGTTTTTTTTTTCATTTGTGACTCATGCTTTTCTTATATTAAAAAGGGCCATAGCTATTTTCCTTTGTATTTAACTAATAAACATCTACATTGATGTGCTACTAAGTGATTTATCAAATACTCCTAGAGCATCTAATGTTGAAACCAAGTTAAAGCAACCTGTGTCCCTTAATCCCTTCATGGTGAAAACTTTGCTTAATTCCAGATCTTGAGGCTTTTCTATTCATTCTTCTTTCTTTTCCCAAAATATTTAAATTTCAAGTTTACATTTGAGTCAGTTATCCATTTGGGCTAATTCTTGGGCGAAGGTTGGGTTTCAAGTCGCGTTTCCGTCTTTCCCCTTCCCCACCCGTTTCCTTTCTCTTCCCTTCCGTTCCTTCTCTCCCTCCCCTTCTTCTCCACTCTTCCTTGCCAATAGATAGCAATTGCCCAGATACAAGGTCCCGGAAGTGGTATCGTGCCTTCACTGAGCTCCGTTTGATTTGAGCCTTGAGGAAGCCTCAGCTGCACATATTTATGGAACTCTATTTCTGTGTTCTCCATCTTGTTCCATGGATCTCTCTGTCTCTGTCTCTCTCCCCCATCACAGTCTTCATGGCTGTACATGTTATAGGAGTATTGAAAT
>NC_022012.1:90333796-90339229 GCF_000317375.1 Microtus ochrogaster
GTTATGGGAGTATTGAAATTAGTTATACTCAGTTTCTTTTCCTCCTCTTTTTCCTCTTCTTGCTCTTCTTTTTTGAACTGTTCTGGACCATCTGCTCATCCATCTACATTTTAAGGTAATGTTTTAAAACTTGCTGGGGCTGGAGAGATGGCTCAGAGGTTAAGAGCACTTGACTGCTCTTCCAGAGGTCCTGAGTTCAATTTCCAGAAACCACATGGCAATTCACAACCATCTGTAATGGATCAGATTTCTTCTTCTGGTGCACATGAAGACAGAGTTCTCAACTACATAGAATACATGGATAAACAAATATTTTTTTAAAAAAAAAACTTGCTGAGGCCAAGTGTGAAGACATATGCCTTCAATCTCAGCATTCTGGAGACAGAAGCAGGTGTATCTCTGAGTTCAAGGCCAGCCAGGTTTACACATCAAGTTCTGGGCCAGCCACAGCTATGTAGTGGAGTCCTATCAAAAAACAAAAACAAAACAGAAGCTTCTGAGATATTGGTAGAAATTGCACTAGCACTGTGTTTGTGTTGGGAAAAAAACTGACATTTTACTTGTTAAGCCCCTGCACCAGGACACAGAACGCCTCTGTCTCTTCATTTGGTTAGGCCTTTGGGATTGCTTTCATTAGTACTGTGTAATTTTCAACACTCAAGTCCTGTATATACTTTACTAGATTTACAACCAAGTATCTTACGAGCAATTGAGAACAGCATTATATTGTTAACATTGATGCCCAGGTTTATTACTAGTATATAAAAATGCATTTAACAGGTATGGTTTTTATACCCTATACCCCCAGAATATGGAATATGGAATTGTATGTTTTGTTTAAGTCTTTTCTACATGAACAACCATGTCCTACAGATGGGGGGAGTTTGTCCTTTCTCGTTTATATGTCTTTTGTTTTCTTGTCTTGCTTACTGCCCTGGCTCGCAATCTATTTGAAATAGTGGCTAAAAGAATGCAAAATCAAAAGACAAGAACAATCTTGGAGTGTTCCTGATCTTGGGGGAGCTGTTTCGTCTCTGTGTCCAACGTTAGTGATGAGATTTTGTAGACACCCTCTGTTGAGGAAGTCCTTCTCTAGTCTTACTTTTCTGATAGCCATTTTTAATCTGTACAAGTTAAATAGTTTTACACTGATTGATGCATTCACATGAGTTTTCTTCTTTAGTCATGGTCAGTGGTATGCTTCAAGGACCAATTTTTAAATATTTAAGCCAGATTTTCATTCCCTGGGATAAATCCTACTAACACATGATATGTAATCATTTTATGTGTTTTTACATGTTGAATCTTATTCCTGTCGGGGAGGTAGATGTTTGGGTTTCTGGGATGTTCTCCACTAAAGGCATCAGGGAGAGGACTGTGTTACTGCAAGTGATAATGGAAGGTTCTGAGTTGGTATTTTCACGGCTGTGACTAACCTCATGCAGCAGGGAACATTGGACACCTTTCTTCAGCCCTCATGGTAGATGTCTGAGCTCCTATTCACCATTTCCTAGCCTGGGAGAGGGTTTGTGACAGTCTGGTCTGCAGGGTTTGGCTAGAGCAGAGAAGTTATTATCTCAACATTTATGTGTCAGGTGACCCTTTCCCTTCACCCCATCCCTCCCTATGAGGCTTTTCCAGTTCCCAGAGTTGTCTGCACCAGATCTGGAGATACACGAGGCAGAAAGAAAATCCACGGATTCACTGTTGGACTGTCAGTCGAGTCTCGGACTTCCTCTCCAGTCTGCCTTCCTCTGTGCACCCTTCCAGCCACCCATGTTTATTTTATGTGCATTCTCTGGGGTTTGGGTGGCACTCAGAGAAGGCATCAGAAACAGGTGCATCGACCCCTTTCACTCAGAAGCGAGATTCCGTCGTGTGTCTTTGTGTCTTGCCCCTGTTTTGATCTTTTAGATTACCTAAGGGTTTCCTCCTAGGACCTACTAAATACTCTAACTACGAAACTCAATTTAAAAATGATTTGATTTCAATTTAGAAATATTGAAAGCGAGTCTTCTATAATAGACCAGCCTCATAATATTGTGTCCCTACATCATCACTACTGGTACCTGGGGCCAGGTGACTCTTGGTTGTGATTTGTAGACTACCTACAGGAGCCTCCTACTGCCTACAGTGCCTGGATGTTAGCCATCAGATTCCAGAGATACTCTGCATTGTGGACATCAGCAATCAACATGCAGGGTCAAGTTTCACTCTTGGCCACACACTCAGTTTTCCTCAAAGATCATTTTTGCTCTCATCTTTTTAAAGTAGTGACCAAACAATGTAGCTTTCAGGGGGGCATGCCTGTAATCCCGGCCAATAAGGAGGCTAAGGAGGATGACCCCAAATTTGGGTAACATAGAAATTGGAGACCAGCCTGGGTAACAATAAATTCAAGGCCAGTCTGAGTAATTAATGAAGTAAGTTCAAGGCCAGCCTAGACAACTTAGCAAGACCTTATTTCAAAATAAAAATATAAAAAGCTCTATTAATGTAACTGAGTAGTACAGTATCATCTAGTTTATAGTCAGGTCTAGTCCCCCACAACACAAACAAAAAACAAGCTTCCAAAGAACATTTGCAGTAAGGTGTCCAAAATAAAAGCACATACTATTGTTTTTCTCTCTCTCTTCCTAGACTGGGTCTTTAAAGAAAACAACACCAGCATTCAAGGGGGATTTTTCTCCCTGAAAATTGTCCCGCTGACTGGAACATTGCCTCACTTAGCACTTTTCCTACTAGTGGGACCTCCAAGGACCTGCCGCAGTCGGTGGAGACTTTGCAGTGGGTGGAGAGATGTGTTAGCCTCCTGTGCCCTGCCAGCGCTTCTCACACAGACAGTCAAATAAGAGGAAGAGAATTACATTTCACAGTTTATGTCTCAGCATCGAGTCTAGAGCCAGAGGGCAGCAGGCTAACATCTCTAGCAAGAACCTTCCTTCCTTTGTTAGCAACAGAGTGGAAAGACATTTGCTTGCCCAGTGGATGGTGGAAACTTGTTTGCAGTTAAGAGGTACAGTAAAAGATGAAAGGGGGCATCTTCAGCTTCTCTATGTAATATCCTAAAACTCAAGGGTCCTATACTACATAAGAAAAATGACAGAAAGACATTGGATGGATTCATTTAATCTCCTGAAGAGCTATATGACTTTGAGAAAGCCATTTGTCTCTTACCTATGAAATGAGGATAGTAAAGTAAAGAATTTACAATGGTAAATTAATTCATGTGCATTAAAAGCTGTTCAGGGTACGGGATAAAGATGGCTTTCTGGAATGGGGGAGGTGGCCCAGTGGGTAAATCAGTTGCTACAGAAACTGGAGGAGCAGGCTATGTATCCCCATCACCCATTACCCCCTTGAAAGCCACACACAATACAAGCGTGTGCCATGCTGGTACTTTTATAGGGGGAAGGGAGACCCAGACAGCAATAGAAAAGGGACAAAGAGACCCTGTCTCAATCAAGCAAGGTGGAAGACAGACACTGACACCCATGACTGTCTTCCGTGTTGAAATCTGACAGAAATCCATGGATTTCTTTTCTTGGGCTTTCCTTCTTCCTTGGAGCACCCAGGCAATCAGCCCTGAGATTAAACTGCAAGTGTGCTCAGCCCCCCTGCTCTACAACACCGAGTACATACGGTCTGAGTAAGGACTGTGCCTCCACAACCCTGTTTGTAATAGCTAACACTGTGTCCAACTTGTAAGGAGCCTCAAAGACTAAAACTATTTGTTAGTGGGTGAATGAGCATTAGGGAAAACCATACCCAAGGGCCCTTTGATGGTAAGCAAGATACATGGATTTGAAGAAAAGAAATACAGAGGAAGGGTAGGAAGAAAGAAAGGGGAACATTGTATAAATCCAATTTCTTATGCATTTTTAAAAACTTTATTGGCTAAGTGCATACAATGCATGTTAGGACCTCTAGATCTTTTTCATAACCTATTTCAGACACCATAAATCCACATTGTTTTCCATCTCCCTTTTTTGTTTTTTTTCCTTAAAAAACTGTGTATATGTGTGTTTGTGTGTGCACATGCATGCACAAGTGTATTCACACATGCATGCACATGAGTGCATGCGTGGCATGGTGCATGTGGAGGTCATTGGATAATGGAGATGTTGGTCCCCACCTTCTCCCAAGTTTGAGGCAGGATCTCTTCATGCTTGTTTTTGTGAGCACCAAGCTACATGGCCTATGAGCTTCTGGGAATTCCCCTATCTCCACTCCCTATCTCATCATAGGAGCATTTGGATTACAGGGGGAACATGTCATATCAGGTCTGAAAGACAGCCCAACCTCTTGCTTTTGAATTTATGAGACAGGATCTTACTATGTGTAGCACAGGTTAGCCTCAAACTCTTGATCCTTCTCTAACTCTGCCTCCCAAGGGTTGGCATTCCAGGTATATACCACCATATCTGGCTCTCTCTATTAAAAACTTTTTAAAATTGATTCATTAGCTGAGTTTTTATATACCAGTGATTGGTCTGGCAATGTGTTAAGGTATAGAAGAGAGCAAAGTTTTAATACAGCTTTCTTTTTTTGTTGTTGTTAAAATATTTATTTATTTTATTATGTATACAATATTCTGTCAGTGTTTATGCCTGCAGGCTAGAAGAGGGTACCAGACCTCATTACAGATGGTTGTAAGCCACCATGTGGTTGTCGGGAATTGAACTCAGGACCTTTGGAAGAGCAGGCAATGCTCTTAACCACTGAGCCATTTCTCCAGCCCTTAATACAGCTTTCTTGTTTTGTCTCTTGGTTTAATTTGTTTGTTTGTTTATCATCTGTCTTTAAGGCATGTTCTTAGTTTATATCCCTGGCTGGCCTGGGACTCGTGTAGTCCAGGCTGGCCATGAACTCACAGAGACTCACCTGCCTTGACCACTCTAGTGATAGAACTAAAGATGTTTGCCACCACACCCAGATTCAATAGAGTCCTTTAAGTATACAGAACTCTGTTCATCTCTCCTTCTGGGACTAGCTTCCTGATCTTGAAGGGCCCAATTCCAAGGCTGGAGCTACTGCTCATGAGTACACCATTTACCTCACAGTGCCAGGGTTCACATTCAAATCCTCACTGGGGCCAGAAAAACAAAACCCACATTCTAGTTCTGAGAAACACAGTAAGCAAATAAATTAGTCACCAAGGTCTAGGGAGATGGCCCAGTTAGTAAAGTGTTTGTTGTACGAGCTTGAGAACCTGAGTTTGGTTCTCCAGTACCACATAAAGATCTGGGCTCAGTGGTTCATGCCTGAAATCCCAGCTCTAAGGAGGCAGAGACAGGAGGATCTCTGGAGCTTGCTGGCCAGTCAGCCAGCCAACCTCACCGAGTGAGTTCCAAGTTCAGTGAGAGATTCTATCTTCAAAAAAAATGAGAAGAAAAAGGAGAAGGAGAAGGAGGAGGAGGAGGAGGAGGAGGA
>NC_022012.1:90339434-90348025 GCF_000317375.1 Microtus ochrogaster
CACACACACACACACGCATCCCTCATCAAAATTCCAGCCAATGATAAAGTTAAGAACAGTGAAGGGCAGCTAGACAGAGCAGAACATCGTTGTGTGTGAGAGGAATTGTAGAAGCCTTCGAGTAGAGACTTGAGCTGGTTCTAATGAGTTGAAATCAGAGCCACAGGATGTCTTGGGAACAGTGATCAGTCCAGGCAGAGGAACCAAGGCCCTGTATCTGGAAGGTACCAGCTATCCTCTGACGATAGCCAAAAGGTATATGAGGCAGAGTAAGGATGGGGACATTTGGGTGTTGGGGAAGTTGTTCTGAGCTTTGTGGTCTCTGTTTAAGGTTTTATTTTGAATGAGATGAGGAACTGTTAACTTGGGTATATAAAAATATGACCTAGCTGGGCGGTGGTGGCGCACACCTTTAATCTCAGCACTCGGGAGGCAGAGGCAGGCAGATCTCTGTGAGTTCGAGGCCAGCCTGGTCTACAAGAGCTAGTGCCAGGACAGGCTCCAAAGCTACAGAGAAACCCTGTCTCGAAAAAAAAAATATATGACCTGATGCTTACTTCAAAAGAACAGTCACTGGAGTTTGGGGTCTATCTCAGTTATCTGTCTATACTTAGCACGTAAAAATCCCAGACACAGTCCTCAACACAATTAAACTAAACTAAGTAACAACATTAATAATAATAATAATCAACTCTATCCACCCTTTCTGTGCTACAGAAAGCATCTCCAAGCTCCATTTCCACAACTCCAGCCTTCATCTCAGAGCCACCCCACTGCACCCCATACTGCGAGCTGAATTCTGAAGCCAGTTAGAACCCAGCACTAAGATCAACTCACTCTCCATACATTGCAGTGTTGAGGTGGAGACACCATCAGTCTAAGCTCAAACTCAAGGAAGAAGTCAGGAAATCTCCTAACCAAGGATGTGCCCTTGAGGCAGTTCTCCAGCCTTTGAATGGTGGGAGGTGGAACTTGAAGACCTCAGTGGTGCTTTCCAATTCTCAGTAGGTGTGGTCACAGACTGTTGTGTGTTTCTGCGTCTCAAGGCAGCTGCCCCTGGACAGTGAGGCTGTGAGGAGGATGTTGGGACCAACAAATACTTCACAGAGATCTAGAACTTACTATGTGCCAGTTATTGCACTTAACATCCTACGTATGACATCTCTTTTCCACTTACAGGTGGAAAAACAGACATTAATTTATTCAAGTTCTCAGGCTAGTGAAGAATCTCTGCTGTGTTTTTATGTCTGCCGTTCACTGACAGAAGTCTCTTCTAAAAGAAGGACCTTAAACATTGCCACTGTGGCTGACACTCTAGCTCAATTATATAAATACATGTTTTTTTCTCTGTCAAGATTATCCTTAAAATCCAGACTAAACTTCTATTCTGGGTTTTAAAGCATCCGGTTAAAATGTCATATGTTTTGCTAAGTAACTAAGAGCCTAGCAGACTAATTTTATTGGTATGTGTTGGAACAATAAGATGAACAAATTACAACATCCAAAATGTGTTTGGAGGCAAGAGTTCTGCCTGGATGTTTGTTAAAGAAAAGAAAAATAAAGTTGCAGTTTTGGGGGGTGTGATTACCTAAAAATATGTTAATTGTGATATACTGAGCCTTCAAATAGATCTAAAATGTTTCCTAGCAGGTTTAGGAAAGGTATCTTCATCCATCCTTTCCCTTCTTCTTCCTCCCTCCACCCCACCCCCTTCTTCCTTTCCCCCTCCTTCTCATTCGGAGTCTCTTTAGATATTTAGACGTTCTTCTCTTTAGAAATCTCTGTTCCAATATTAATGAAACAACTAAAATGCCATTTTAACTGACCAAAGACTAAAGTCGAGCATGCATTTCTGAAACTGAAAGCGTTAAGAGTTGCCGAAGCTCATCGCCCACATGACCTGCATCTTTCGTGGCATGTTCTTCATTGAGCTCTGAAAAGATGGACGCCTATCAAACCATATTCATTTCCAAAGCAACCCTTGAAGACTCTGGAGCAGATCTCTGTTGGCTTCTTCGTACAATGAGGCGTGAGTACAATAGCCATCTGTTCCGAATGAGAGATGACGAGGCAATGAGAATAGATATCTCTCAAAGGCAGAGACAGATCCAGAAACATCTGGATCATTTTACAGAATTCAAGATATAGACTCTCTACAAAGCAGCAATCTCTATCTTTTCTTGTTATTTCCCAGTTTTCTTTCTAGAGCATGGTTGCCACTGCCTCTTCTAAATAACATCGTTAGTAGACTCCTGGAGTCCACCCTTCCTCACTGCTGTTCAGATATCATTGGACAAGACAACTAAGAAAAATGAGAATTAGATTGTAGGAGAGAAAGATCTAGAAGAGACCTAGATTTTCAAAGAAAGAGCTACATGTCTGACCTGGAGAGCTAGCTTGTGTACTGTCCAGCGGACTGGCAGCCTTTGTGGGTCAAGTAAAGAATCTTTCTCCAAGACACAGTTCCACACGTTTAAAAGGAGACGGAGAACATGAGGTTTTTATTTTAATTAAGTGGAGGAAAATATGGACAGAATATTAAGCCAAATATGTAATATGTGTACATGTATGTGTATGCTGTGTTCATCTGCTGTAACTTGTTTGAGAGTAGCAGCGTGATGTAGTGGAACCGAGCGTATCACACCATTCTCGGACTTTCTACAAACTTTCCGTTGAAACAAACGACAGAGTTTGATCACAGCCTGAGAAGTCCAGCTGACCTGGTCCCCGACTCCTCAGTTTCGCTCTCTTCCATGATTTCATTAACCAACTTAACCAAGCCACCACCACTTCCCAGCATCCTCCCCTCTCTTCCTCATTTTCAGCCAATATGTAATGGTCAGCGGTCACTGGCTGGCGTTGTCTTTACCACCAGCCTGTTCTCTCTCTGCCTCTGTCTCTATGAGTCTATCTTCTCTCTTTGTGTGTGTGTGTATGTGTGTGTGTGTGTGTGTGTGTGTGTGTGTGTGTGTGTGTGTGTGTGTTGAAGCTAGCTGATCTGTTTCTCAGTAGGGAAGAAAAAATGCACTCTGGAGGGTGAAAGTGGAGGTCAATGGCTAAAGGGTTCTTCATGCTGATCTACACGGTACGCAGGTTTTATACTATTTCTAAAGCTGTACACTGACAGCTTCCTGAAGGGGACTTTTGTACCCAGTTGAGTGATTCTTAGGAGGGGACAATGATAAGTCTTGTTCTTTACCAGCTGATCTGTGATCCGACAAGCTTTAGACAGTTAATGCTATTGCCTTCCACATAGTAGAGATTGGCGCATCTCTACCCAGAGCTAGAGACAGGGCTGTCTCTCATCCTTTTGACCAGTAATGTGTGCCTGACTCTTTCAGTTCTTGGTTTTCAAGTGTTGCTTGAACAGGGAGAAGCCTGTCTACTGATCTACAAGCCTGCTACTGTGTAGACCTTGCAGTCTCCCCTCAAGAGTTGAGACTCTAAAATCATTTAAGAAATGTATCAGTCTGTCTTTGGATGAAATGGGCCATGGAAGGGTTTAGTGTTTCCTTTCTTGCTGACTTTCAGGCCTTGGAGAGTCATTAAGGGAACCCAACTAGATGGGGTTTGGTTGCTTCTGGATCATCTGAAAGTGTATCAACAGGAAATGAAAGACAAATTAAGACAGCAGTCAAGTACATAAGGGCCAAAGACCAATAAGCTTACTCCTAAGGTTATAATTAGCCCAATAAATTTCTCTGTGTGTGTGGTGTATATATTTGTAGGCACAGATGTGTAATTTGATATAGTATGTGTATCCATGTAGATGTACATGAAGCCATGTATCATCCATTTATATATATATAAATATATTATATATAATTGATTTTTATTGAGCTCTGCATTTTTCTCTACTCCCATCCCTGCCTATCCCCTCCCCTTCAACCATCTCCCAAGGTCCTCATGCTCCCAATTTACTCAGAAGGTCTTGTCTTGTTCTACTTCCCATGTAGATTATATACATGTATGTCTCTCTTAGAGTCCTCATTGTTGTCTAGGTTCTCTGGGATTGTAGGCTGAATTTCTTTGTTTTATGTTTAAAAACCACTTATGAGTGAGTACATGTGATAATTATCTTTCTGTGTCTGGGTTGCCTCACTCACTATGATGTTTTCTAGCTCCATCCATTTGCCTGAAAATTTCAATATGTCATTATTTTTTTCTGTTGTGTGCTACTCCATTGGGTAAATATACCACATTTTCCTTACTCATTCTTTAGTCGAGGGGTATTTAGGTTCTGGCTATGACAAACAATGCTGCTATGAACATAGTTGAGCACATGTCCTTGTGGCATGGTTGAGCATCCTTTGAGTATATACCCAAAAGTGGTATTACTGGGTCTTGAGGAAGGTTGTTTCCTAATTTTCTGAGAAATCACCACACTGACATCCAAAAGGGTTGTACCAGCTTGCATTCCCACCAGCAATGCAGGAGTGTTCCCTTTTCCCCACAACCTCTCCAGCATAAGTTGTCATCAGTGTTTTTTATCTTGACCATTCTTACAGGTGTAAGAATCTCAGAGTTGTTTTGATTTGCATTTCTCTGATGGCTAAGGATGTTGAGCATTTCCTTAAGTATCTTTCAGCCATTTTAGATTCCTCTGTTGAGGGTTCTCTGTTTAGGTCTGTACCCCATTTTTATTGGGTTGTTTGTTCTTTTGATGACCAATTTCTTGAGTTCTTTGTATATTTTGGAGATCAGCCTTCTGTCCAATGTGAGGTTGGCAAAAATCTTTTCCCATTCTGTACACTGCTGTTTTGTCTTGTTGACCATGTCCTTTGCTTTACAGAAGTTTCTCAGTTTCAGGAGGTCCCATTTATTAATTGTTTCTCTCAGTGTCTGTGCTCTGGGGCTATATTTAGGAAGTGGGCCATGTAGCATCATTAACAGCAAGTGTTATCATTCTTCAGCTATAGAATTTCCTGCCTTTAAGGATCTAGAACAGTGGTTCTCAACCTTCCTAACACTGTGACTCTTTAATTCAGTTTCTTCTGTTGAGGTGACCCCCAACCATAAAATTATTTCATTGCTACTTCATAACTGTAAGTATGCTACTGTCATGAATAGGAATGTAAATGTCCAAAATGCAGGAGATCCGATATATAAACCCAAAGGTGTCATGGCCCACAGGTTGAGAACCACTGATCTAGAGCAAGCAGGATTATTTTGACTATAATGTATCATAAGCTAATAGCCACGAAGAAATCTCTAAGTCCCCTTCAGGACTGAGTTCACACATTCTACACAGTAAAAAAACTTTAAAATCAAAAGAGCCTATCACTTGAGGTCTGATATTACCTCTTCAATCCAATACAAGAAATGCTCGGACCTTATGTATGACATTAGGGACACCCAGACAATATTGATCACTCTCCTTTTGAGAAAGACAACTAAGTTAGGTTCATGTGGATGCAGGGAAGGCAGAAGTACAAGTGGAGCAAGATCTGGTAACCTGTAGCATATGGTCCTGAAAATAGGAAAGTAATAAAGATGTTGTCGCCAGATTCAGCATCCACACACAGGAGGAAACTGGATGCAAATAAAAGAACAGGGAATTCCATGGTCCTAACCCAAGGTCTCCAACCCTTACTATAGTGAAGATGCCGGAAATTCAGTTAAAAACAAGTGGAGACACCAGAAGCTATCACTGGGCTCTCTCTAGAAATGCTGGCTGGGACCCTGGTCCTTGCAGATACCATCAGAAGAATCCGCTTGAGGCTCACAGAGCTTAGTGTGGAAGGCAGGCAGGGGTTATTTCGGAGAAAAGTGAAGGTCTCTCAAGGGGTGAGAGCAGACTGTCACCAAAGGGACCATTGCAAGCAGAGCACACTTTAATGGGTTGAGAGTGGGCAAGAACCAAAGGGAACCAACATCCTATTCACTTCTCTGATGCAAATAGTCCCCCCTTTTTTTCTCATCTTGGTATTCAGACCAAGATGGCAGGGGCTCTGAGCCATTTCCTTTCAGTGCTAAAGTAGAACCTAGGGACTTGTTCATGCTAGGAAAGCTCTCTACTGCTGAGTTATATCCGTTCTTATTTCCATTTTGAAAGAAAGTCCAGCTAAATTGCTTAGGCTGCCTTAGCCCTTACTCTATAGTCCAAATGCTACTTGACCTAGTGATGCCTCGGCCTCAGGCTCCCGAGAGACCAGGATTCCAGGCCTGCAGTACCAGGTCTCACTTTCTTTCAATCAATTTTTTTAATGATTGAATGAAATCATTCATTAAATAAAATTCTGAATTATATATATATGCTGACTTAAAAGACAGTTTCTTTTTTAAGGATCGTGTGGCCATGAGAAAGGGGCTCAATCTTCCTACACCTCAAAAGTAATGACGCTGATTCTCTGGAAATTCAGCCCATAAACTCTTCCATTTCAGGAAATAGTGGAAGTCTTACATGGACAGAAGAGCATTGTTGGGGCTAGTGAGCCGACTCAGTGGGTAAAAGCACTTGCTTGGCCATACCTCATACAGTGCAAAGATCTACTTTGTTTTTATTATAAACATATCGGAAACTGTTAATGAAAGTGGCTGTGCCCACCCATCCCCGTCTCCATACTACTGGTGCAGGCACCATTTCTGCCCCTGGATATTGCAAAGACGGACAGCCACCTCTGTCATTTTTGCCACCCATGCTCTGATTCTCACACAGCAACAGGAACTGGTTGGAGTCATGTGGGCTTCAAAGCAAGACCAAGATGCAGCAGAATGATGAAAACTAGGTTCTTTCTGGCAGCCCCCATTAAACGCTGTTGGGAAAATCCACACCCTTGAATGTTTTATGATCTCAGTTTGACTAGTACTTTGTTTCTTCTGATTCACTTCGCCAGGGGCGTTGCTTTAAAGAAAATGAAAATCAGATTGGCACGGAAGATGCAGCGATCACAGAGCCCACTGGTGTTGGACAGGCAAAGTCTAGTTAAGGGTTCTCTGCCCTTCAAGCTCAGAGCTCTGCGGAGCACATTCCGATACAACACTCAAAGCTTAGAATATTTTCACATAAGCGAATTCTCCCCCTTTTCTCTTTCTGGGCTGGAGCATCTTCATCTTTTCCAAAACTATAGTTCAAACTGAGAAACCCTCCTCCCATAATTTAGTCTTCAGGATAAAGTATATACGAACAGAAAATCCATCTTATTAACAGATCATGGTGCAGTTCCAAGAAGGAGTCAAGATAGGCACTACTGGACACTGACCTCGACTTTCAGAACCTAAGGTGTTCCTGGGGGTTGTACCCACCGTTGAGATGTTCGTAATGTAAAATTTATGCGTGATGAGCTTCAGCGGTAGACACTTGCAACACATGTCATCTTAAAAATAAACTCTCTATTCTTCAGGCAAAGGTGTCAGAGGCGGTGTTGCTTGTTCTTCTGACAAACAAGGTTAAAGGAGACGCTAGCTCAGAGCCAAGCCCGGTGTGGGCTCGTCAGGGCCTCCATCCTTCCCCTGCCTCCCATTAGCACACTCCATTGCGGCACTCGGTGCCCAGCAGCTCGAATGTAACCAGCTGCTTGAATATCAAGTCCACCCCTGCCGTGGTCAGCAGGGTCCAGGAGGTCCTCACTCTGTGGGTCGTATCTGTGTCCACCGTGGTGCAGTGGAAACAATCCGAAACCCAACAGAATGGAGTTTTGTTTTTTAATTTGATGTTGAAATCGCTTTACTTAAATAATATGCATACATGGATGCATTTGTTTCTCTTTTCCCTGCTCCCTGTTGACTCTCCCCATGAGATGCTCATGTTCTTCGTCTCACCGTTCGTGCTGTTGTTTTGTGTCTTACACTGGTGCATTGGGACACAGGTTACAGGTTACACCACAGCGGTGTTCATGGTACTTTAAGTTGTGGGGAAGAAGGGGGTCAGAGACAATCTTAGTGGTGTTCTTTAGGCAGCGTCTACCTTTCTTCTAGACTGGCCTGACACTCACCAGGTAGGCTAGGCTAGGCTGGTCAGTGAGCCCCTGGTATCTGCCTGTCCCCACCTCTGCAGTGCTGGGATTACAAACCCCCAAGCCTGGATTTTTAAGGTCCTGGGGCTCACACTCTGGCCTTCAGGCTTGCAAGGCATGCGCTTTGACTGTGCTATCTCCCCAGCCCTGTGTTATTGGAAATCTCTTTTATAGCTGAGTCGTGGAGTGTCTGTGCTAATGTTGGTTTCTCTGTACAGAGTTTTGCTTCACTACAGTTAACAGCAGTCTTGTTTGCTATTGGTGGGTTGAGTGAAAGAAAACATTACATCAATCCTCATTCACTCTGTTGGTCATTAAAGTCTCTTTGTGACGTTTGGACATACATAGCACTTGCCATCTTATTGCTATAGAAGAGTGTAGAAGCAGAAGCTCTAGTCCACTTCCCTGTGGAAGTCCTCTACCTTGGAACTCACAGCTGTGCTCCTCCACTGTACAATTGCCATTCTCCACTGTGCAACTGCGGTCCTCCACTGCACAGCTGTGGTCCTCTACTGTACAGCTGTGGTCCTCCACTGTACAACTGTGGTCCTCCACTACACAGCTGCGGTCCTCCACTACACAGCTGCGGCCCTCCACTGTACAGCTGTGGTCCTCCACTACACAGCTGTGGTCCTC
>NC_022012.1:90348415-90350245 GCF_000317375.1 Microtus ochrogaster
ACAGCTCACAGCTGCGGTCCTCCACTGTACAACTGTGGTCCTCCACTGCACAGCTCACAAGCTAAGACCCTGCTTCATGTCTTTTCTGAGTCTGGTGATCAATGTCTTGCTCTGATAACTTACTATTCCTTAGCTCACTCTCTTGTTTGGGTCAAGCAGATTTTCCAATATCTTTCTAAGAAAATAGTTTCAAGAAGTAACTTTGGAGCTCTGAAAATATCTGCATTTTACTTTCATATTTAATAATGAATAATTTGATGGATATTGAGTTCTAGATTGGAAATTATTTTCTTTACAACTTTAGTGAAAGGCAAGTGTCATGGCTCCTGTCCATAACCCCATAACTCGAGAGTCTGAGGCATGAGGATTGTAAGTTCATGGATGTTGGCTTGAACTACCTAGGAAGACCTGTCTTGATAACAAATAAAAAATATAAAGCTAATAAATGATTAGACTTGAAGGCGTTTCTCCAGTGCCTTCCAGTGTTTAGTACTGCTCTGTGAAATCCCAAAGTCATGCTAACTTTTATCTCTAATCCCACCATGTGTGTGTTTCACATCTCTTGTGACAGTACACCCTTGGGGAGGCTCATTGAATGGACTGTTGTGATCTAGAAAGAAATCTATTTCCTTCTTCCACCAGGAATATTTTTGAGCTTCTTTCTCTGGCTAGGTGTTATCCTAGGTAATATGGACGGATGAGTGAACGGTGCCACAACCTTCTTAGCACTTCAAGGCTCTGGAGAGTCCCAGGTATGGGATGTTAATAATGGAAGATCTCTACAACGCCCTGTATTACACTGTCCCCTACACCGAAAGACCACGAACTTGAGCTTTTACAAAACAATTTTCTTCCTCATAATCTTGGGATCAGAAAAGCCCAAGGCCAACGAGTCAGCAAATTTGATGTCAGGTGAAGGTCAGGTTTCTGGTCCTGGATGATCAGTGCTGGCTTGCTGTGCCCATACATAGAAGGCCTGGGGCCACTCTCTTGGGCCTCTTTAAGAAAACAGAGGTACCGTTCTGCTGAGAGTCCAACATTTAAGCATCAGGAGATGTCTCCTTCAGATGCAACGTTTCTCTTCCATTGTCTGTGTTAGATGAGATGATCTCTAGCATTGAGTGATAGATTTTAGAAGGGGGACGGGTAGGCAATGTCAGTAACAAGCTAGGGGGCTGAAAGTAGATTTGACCTTGTTACTGAATAAATCCAGCTGTTATTTGGAGTTTTTAAGTGACTCATGGTTACACTTAATCTCATCTGTGAATGATTTTATCCTTTTGAGGGGAAAGAAAATCATTAAATTTGAAATAATTGGAACTTTTTTCTTTACTGTCTCTTTTTTTTATGGAAAATAATTTAATGAAATGCTTTCCTGTTTTGAGCTTGTTTCCTGAATGTTCCATAGGATCTATAAAACTCTCTGTGCTCAGGGTAGCTGCAGGGGTTAAACAGCACCTCGCCTGTGGCAACCACACCCCAGCCATGGAGGTACATAGTTCCCTCTTCAGAATGAAACCAACCAAACAAACACTAATTCCTAATTCCCTGGTCATTGTTTGGCATTCTATTATAGGTCTCCCTGAAGAATATAAAAGCCTGGTTTTTTAATAATTTATTTTAACTTTATTTTATGTGCATTGGTGCGAAGGTGTCAGATCCCAGGGAACTGGAGTTACAGACAGTTGTGAGCTGCCATGTGGGTGCTGGGAATTGAACCCGTGTCCTCTGGAAGAGCAACAAGCATTGGATCAACTCTCCAGCCCCCAAATGCCTGTTTTTGAGTTCACTAAGATTTTTTTTCTATAGTTAACTTTTAAAAAGGACTTT
>NC_022012.1:90350874-90352487 GCF_000317375.1 Microtus ochrogaster
GGGGTTGTACATAGATATATGCTCATGTTTGCATGTGTGGCCACACATACGGGGGTTGTACATAGATATATGCTCATGTTTGCATGTGTGGTCACACATACGGGGGTTGCACACGGATATACATACATGTTTGCATTGTGTGGATGCATGTATCAGGTTTGCACGAGGATATACATACATGTGCTTGCAGAGGCCCTATGTTTATGTTGAGAATCTGCCTCTATTGATCTCCCTCTCACCTTGCTTATCATCAAGGCATGCTCCCTTCATCAAACCCAGAGCTTGTGAGAACAGTGGGTCTCCATATTGCTCCGGAGATCCCCATCTCTACCATCTGATGTGGGGATGACAGGCAAGCCATCACACCTAAATGTCATTTTTAAGGTTTGGGAATACAGGTTCCAGTCCTCGGGCTTGCAGGCAAACACTAACCACTGACGCTTCTCCCTAGCCTGGGGATAATTATATTTTTAAAAGGGCAACTTAGGAACCAAGAACCTAACCTCGATGAAGCATGAGGTTCCTGACAAAGGCGTGTGCATATCTTACATGCAGAAGATTCTAACTTCAGGGCTTTGGACTGCTGAGGAGAAGTGACCAACAGATCCTGTGTTTCCAGAATTCACTCACTTTCTAGGACTAGAACCACTTTTCTTTTCCATTGCTCTTTTACTTTTTACCGTGCAGCTCAAATCTCCAGAACTGTTTGGAAACGTAGCCTGCCCGCTAAGATGCTATCTGTCTGGCTTTGGTCATGCTAAGATGGTCCCTTTACTGAGTATTATTGTGTGAACATTGAGGATGAAGTGGTGTCCTTGCCCTTTAGGTTGGTTCCTGGTTGCTACTGTAGAACTATGCCATAAATTTGACGGCCTAAGACAATGCAAATGTATTGTCTTGGTGTCTTTGTGCTCCTAAGGTAGGCTATTGGCCATGGCTAGTGTATTAGGGAGAAACACAAGCAGTAAAAAAGATGGATGGAAAGAAAGGATAAGGGATGAAAACAGCTGATGGATGAAGGGTAAATTAGATGGCTGATAGAGATGGATAGATTCACTGTGAGGCCTGATTCATATGATTATGCCAAGCTTAAAGTTCTCCACAGCGTATCTTCTCCACAAGCTGAAGAAGCAAAGGGCCAGGCGAAAGCCCCCACCCGGTTGGGAAGACCTCAAATCCAGGGAATCCGATGGTGTGGCTCTCTGCTCAAAGACCTGAGGATCTGTAGCACTGCTGGCAAAAGTCCCAGAGTTCAAGAGCAGATGGGCAGGGCATCCTAATCCATCAGAGACAGAGAAAATTAGCTTTTTTTGTTCCAAGCAGCCCTCGCTGACTGGATGGTACCGGATCACACAGGGTGAGAGTGAATCTTCCACACTCGGCCCAATGATTCAGATGCTGGTGTCTTTTGGAAACACACACCGAACCCAAGGCAGAAATGTTACCTTGGGAACAAAATCAATACTCTTAACCCAGACAACGGGCACAGCACCACAGTATATTGGTCTTTTATACATTATTTTAATTTTTTTCATGGCGTTGCTTAATTTTGGTTTGTTCTATATTCATAGTTTATGTTATCTTGCAGGTGTGTGTGTGTGTGTGTGTGTGTG
>NC_022012.1:90352587-90367813 GCF_000317375.1 Microtus ochrogaster
GAGAGAGAGAGAGAGAGAGAGAGAGAGAGAGAGAGAGAGAGAGGATGGAATGGTTTGCTGGGAAGCTGAAAACCCACAACTACTACAATAATCTTGTGTCAATTGCGTTCACTACTTCCCTTAATCACCCACAGTAAGAGGTGTCGACAGCGCTTGCTTTCTTAGGTTTGCATAAATGTTAGGATCTTGTTTATTCTCCTCCCCCTTCCTCCACCTCCCTCCTCCTCCTTGTTCTTTACTTTGCCTTCTTTTTTCTTCTTTTCCCATCTTCTTCCCACACTCTTTTTTGAACTACTCTGGCCCATATGTGCTGCTTGGATTTTGCTTCAGAAGGTAAAAAAGTAAGTGTTTCAGTGTTAGGCTTCTGTGAGCACATGGTAGAGGAAATAGAAATCCCGCCATCATGGCAGCCCGTGGCCTTGGTGTCTTGTTTGATTTTGCTTTCCACTTTAAAAACTATTTGTCTCTCTTTCTTCTTTCTCTCTCCCTCTCCCCCTCTTTCACACACACACCCACACCCACACACACACATTTTCATTGACTATTGAGTAAGGCTTTGTCAGGAACTCTTAGCATCCCAGGTGACACCAGTGTCCTCATGTCTTTCCCTAAAGGGACAGAAGTCCACACTAACCTCCACTGTAACCTCTCCTGCTCTACCATTCTCACACACATGCCCACACACATACACACACACACACACACACACACACACACACACAAAAAGGTGTTCCCTTGATTGCATTAACTGTAGCTAACAATGCATAACATTAGCACTTCTGTAGTGTTTGATAAATGTGATCAGCTTCAACCGGGGCAACACAATACTGGGGAATTCTTCAGTCAGAATTTCCCTCTTCCATTCCACGGTTATCTTAGAGAGTTGTGAGATGACAAGGTGCTTCTCCAAGGAAACTCCCCAACAGGTCAAACTGAGGAGCTGGGGAAGAGGAAAAGACAAGTCAGTTTCCAGCTTCCGGCTTCCATTCAACAGGTGTTTGTTTGTTTTACAGCTACTGGTATAACTAGCACTCTGCAAATCTGGGGGTATGACTGTAGACCCAACTTTTGTAAAGAGAAGTCAAACATGTATACCTTAATGGACGGGAACTTGAGCCAAGTGATGGAGTTTTTGCGTGGGGCACTAGGTTGGAAATGGTACACATTTTAGAGTGGTCAAGTCTTCAGTGCAACCTTGAAGACTGCCTAAGCTAAATCAAGAAATATGTAAAGAGGCCAGGAAAGTGACTCTTCACTGCTGTGGACTTCAAGTAGCCTGGTGTGTGTGCGCAAGGGGAGCTCTGTGATTACCTCAAATACTGAAATAAGCATGGATTATGAACCAATAAGAATATATGTAATACATGTATGAACACACAGGGAGAGAGAGAGAGAAAGAGAAAAGAAAGAGACAGAGTGTATGCTAACAATATACTTATTGTTGATTTTTTTCTATGATGCCCTCATAACAGCTGTGGGTTAATGAGAATATATCTACAAGATTTGGTAAGACTGTACTTTTTAAAAAGACCTGTCTTTAGGCTTTGCTTTGTAAACCTCATCTATATTGAGTTATGATTCATCTATATTGAGTTATGCGTGCTGGGTAGTCCCACCCAGTTGGGGGAAATGTGACCCAGAGATGGACTTTCTCAGCCTCTCACAGGAGTAAAGTCATTTGTCTCCTGTGCACCCTTGTGTCACCTAGCATAATGTCCCCAAGTCCACCCACACTGTCACAATGAGAGGAGCTCCTTTCGGGGTAGACACATAGTATTCTCTTGTATGTTACATTTTCTTTATCTGCCCTGAGCCGATGGACGTTTAGATTGACTCCAAGTCAGCACTAACTTTCTTATCTTTAACAAAGTTCTCTCTTTTGTAGCGGTGTGGTTTGTGAGGAGAGTTTCCGAGACTGGTTCTGAGGCCGTGCATCTGGGTGGACCCGAGACTGGGCATTCTTTGTCAGTTCCCAGGTGACAGTGATGTGTCTGCTCTCTGAGCCACACTTTACTTCCTTCCAAACCCGCTCTGCCTTCATCTAGCTGTGTGGTCTTGCCTGCTCCTTTATATCAATTTACCTACCACAGATATTGACTTAAAGAAAATCTAACATGGCAATTCTGTGGTAGCCAATGATGAATTCAGTAGTTATGCTCGTCTTATTTGTTTGTTTATGGTATTTTGAAAAGGAGTTTCACTATGTAGATCTGACTGTCCTAAAAGTCACTATATAGACCAGGCTGGCCTCGAACTCACAGAGATTCCATCCCCCTGACACCCGCCCCCCGACCTCTGCCAGGATTAAAGGTGTGAGCCACCATGAGCTGTAGTGGCATTTCAACTGTATTTTAATAAACAAAGACTGCCTGAAGATCTGAGAGTAAAACAGTCCCACAGGTCAGCCTTATAGACCAGATTACCGTAACACACACCTGTAATCTCAGTAGCCATAATGACACGCACCTTTAATACCAATAGCCATATTAGTTGCCATAGAAACTGGGCAGTGTATGCCTTTAATGACGGTGGTGCACACCTTTAATCCCAGCCCTAGAGAGGAATATAAGCTGGGAAGAGACAGCTCTCAGACACAGTCTCATTCTGAGATTCCAGGAGGCAGGATGGCCGTTTTAGACTGAGGTTGAGGTAAGAGCTAGTGGTTGGCTATTTTGCTTTTCAGATCTTCAGGTTGAACCCCAGTTTCTGGTCCTGAGATTTTATTAATCATGCTTCAGTGAGCCACCTTTGCCCAACAGTTATTCTTATGCTAAAAGACTTCTTAGGGCTGGGGGTACAGTTGGTATAGCTGCGTTCGCATAGCCTGGGTGAGGCCCTGGGTTCTGTTCCCAGCACCATCAAGGGCTTCCTTAAGTACTAATTCTAACTCACAAGGGGATGCATTTAATATTACTTATATATATATCACTCCACTGAATTTAAAAGCCTCTGTCGATCTCTTTCTAGGTGAAGGCTTCTTGCAAGGAACCTTCAAGAAAACCCAAACCATGACTCAGCCCTACTGAAGTTTGCCTGTAAAGTTATCATGGGAAATATGTAAAATTTATTACCTAGTATCAGCAAAGATTTCACATAAAGATGAAAACTTACATGGAAGAATATAGTTTCTAGTGACTTCTATAACAAAGTAGGAGCTGTTTATTTTGACCTGTGACATAGCCTGCGTTGACTCCCAGTTCACTACACGATTCAGGATGACCTTGAGCATCTGATCCTCTTGCTTCTGCCTCCCCAGTTGCTGGGATACAGGTGTGTGCTGTCACATTGTTATATACTCTGCTGGGGACCAAACCCAGGGCTGCACATATGCTAGGCAAGCACAGAACCAACAGCCATATGCCTGTCCCCTGTGCATTATTTTTCAACTTTAGGAGAGGATAGAAACTCCTCCGGCTTGACCAGTTGGCATGCAGGAAGTCTTTTCCCTGGTAAAATGTAGCCACACCAAAACCCAATAAACTGAAAAGCCACAAGAGCCCTGTTTAGCTTCTGGTACCACAGAGCATGTGTTTCCGCTGAGCATTAAATGTGTGGCTATGAGTCAGGACAGCTGATAGCAACTCCTGTCTTTGGGCCATGCCAGGGAACCTTGTTGGACTCATCTGTGATCCCTCCTGCCACTTCCTCTGTCAGGGTTCTTATATGTCACACAAGCAGATAATGGGCTGTCTTCGTGTGAGCACATTGATAGCCCACCTCCCTTTTTGTCGGTATTTATTTATTTATTAAAGATTTCTGTCTCCTCCCTGCCACCGCCTCCCATTTCCCTCCTCCTCCCCCAATCAAGTCCCCCTCCCTCGTCAGCCCAAAGAGCAATCAGGGTTCCCTGACCTGTGGGAAGTCCAAGGACCACCCACCTCCATCCAGGTCTAGTGAGGTGAGCATCCAAACTGCCTAGGCTCCCACAAAGCCAGTACGTGCAGTAGGATCAAAAACCCATTGCCATTGTTCTTGGGTTCTCAGTAGTCCTCATTGTCCGCTATGTTCAGTGAGTCCAGTTTTATCCCATGCTTTTTCAGACCCAGGCCAGCTGGCCTTGGTGAGTTCCCAATAGAACATCCCCCTTGTCTCAGTGTATAGCCCTCCCCCCTTTTGACAGGTCCCTTGCACCCTTCCTCTGGTGGCATTGGACATTCTCTGCTCAGGAGACCCCTTCGATGTCACATGATTACATCGACACTACTCCCAGACATTCCTTTATCTGTCCCACCTAGGGGGGGACTCTTATTTTTGACCCCCTCATAAAAAGCAGCTCACTGTGCTGTCTTGAGTTCAAACATGGGCCAACCTCAGCTCACTCACATCATCTCCTAATTCAAGTCTAGCCTTGACTCTCTCCAGTAAGGTAGTAACCGTCTGGGTTCTGTCTTAAGTCTGCTCCATTGACAGACATCTCTTCCTAACGTACCCTTGTTCGTTCTCGAGTGTGAATATGAGATTTATCAGTTATTAATCTGTTTATTTTTTAAGGCATCTAGCCTGGCATTGCCGTTAGTTCACTATTTGCAAACTTGCTTTGTCGTTTTATTGATAGCTCTCGGGTGGAGATCTCCCTGTTAATATATGCAAGCTCACAGCTCCCAAGAAGCTTTCCAGCCCTGTTAATGAGCGGATTAACAAGAGCGCTGCAATGTATTTAACCTGCAGCACTAGCTCTGTTTCAATAAGACTTCAACAGCCTATTAAATGGAGTGGGGGCTCAATTAACCCACACAAAGGCCACTCTCCCCACCGTGGCAGGGAGGACCACATTTAGCATCTGCCTAAGCAGCTTGTTGGAAGCTGGGAATAAAGAGACTGACATGTTCTTGCCTGGAGCTATGATATAACTGAAATGGTGATTCTGGTTCATCTGGACTGACTGAATAGGTGACAGCATTGAAACCCACGAGCATCTCGCCATATGACAGTTTCTAAAAGAAGAAAAAACAACTCTGTATGTTCAATGGTCACTCCGTCCCCTGTGCCTTGTTCCAAGGGACTTCCCTCATTGTCCCTGGGTCAGCTAGTAGGAGACACGGATTATGGATTTGAGGATGGCGGGTGTAAGGGTGTGATAGATTGTGGTTGGGGATGAGGGATGATGGGTGACACAAAGATAGCCCAGAAAATACATCCCAAGAGCGTCTCTTGCTGTAGGTGGGAGCTTGGACCGAGTTGTCTTCTCTTGGGAGCATGCTTCCTCTCCCAGGCGGTCAAAGGCTGACCATTCCTTTCTGGAAATCAATGTACAAGAAACTCATCCAACTGGATACCTTGAGCCCGCCCCTTGAATCTCGTCAGGATGGCTGTTCTGTGTGACTGACAGAGTAAGATACCTACCAGGACATCCAAAAAGCCTCAGTAACTGCAGCACGCAAGTCAGAAAGCAAGTTGAGTGAGTAGTTAGCTATCCATTTGCTTAAGATGGCCTGAGTCTCTCATGGTGATAACACCCACATCTCTCTCAACTTCCTACTTGTGATTTTTTACCCCGTTCATTTTTACCGCACTGCTAGCCTCCTTCCAATGTACTCTGTCACCCTATGGTCTGTCGTGACCGTTGTTTATTGCATCCATCCCTTCATAGGATGTAAGCTTAATATGGGCCAGAGTTTTAGTTTTGCTTGTAGATATGTGTTAAGTACCTATAACTAGTCTCTTTAGCTATCAACAAATCCTTATGGAATGAGTGATAGCAAAGAAGAAACATAGCTTGTGGACTGATTTTAGAGCCATAACCAAATGATTCCCTGAGTAAAATCCTTACAGTGAAAACTACCACCTTCAAAAAATTAGGGGAAAATCATTAAGTACTAGGAAGACAAGCCACATGAAGTCCCCAGAGTGGAGTGGTCCCCATAAGTCCCTTCTCCATCCTCTTGCACTGTCGTTGGTGAGGGGATGGAAGAAGGAATTTCAACACTGTTAGTCCTGTAGCATGGACTGCATGCCTACTAAACCTGAATCCTTTTACTTGTGTTCTTAGTTTTTGTGTATTCAAAATTCTATTTTCTTCAGCAAAAATTAGAGGCAAAAAGTAATGAGGCATTTGATCAAAGAGGTACACACTGGAGCTGATGGGAACACAGCGTGAGCACGCCACACCCATTGCCCGATGGGAACGCAGCATGAGCACGCCACATCCCTGGCAGTTTTGCACAAAGCATTAAGTATGGACTGAAAGCACAATGGTGGGCCTGTTAGGTGTCGCACACTATGCTGCTGGTTCTACCATTCACTCTAATAGAACACTAACAAACATTTTATTGTGTGTGTGTTCTTTGCTTTTGCTTCTAGGTCAAAGGCTGCTACAGCAGTGGTCAGCGCTCTATCTCCTTGAATTCTGTCCTAAGAATCCTAACGGTTCTTTCTTCATTTGCATGTTCTAGTAGCCTCAGAGCTAGGATGGAGGCTAAAATTAGTTTCATCTTTGGATTTCTTGGTCAGAAGATTGGTACCTGTAGCCACTGCTGGTCTTGAATAAGCATTGAGATTCTTCATGCTTCCAGATGAGGAAAATCACTTGTATGTGTACTCTGCAGTGCCAAGAACCAACCTTCATTCGCTAACAAAAGAACCTCAACATCGATCCCAACAGTACTGCTGCCTCAGAGCCAAATGAATTTGGGGAAAAAATGTATTCTCTGGTAATGATAGCAGTTACGGGGGGCCATAACTGTCCACTGTCTAAATCACTCTTCCTCTTGTTCATGAAAGGTCAGAACGTGCTTTGACAGGAATCACATGACTAGAGCTCAATTCTCACTCTGCTGTGGTCACCCAGACACCAAGTTCACCCTGTATTCTCAGAGATGTTCCCATGGATGTCTTGTTTGATATTTTACGTTCCAGATTTAAGTTGGGCAAAGGACTGTGTTGAACCACTAGGGGTTTCACTGGTGCAACTTTTCCAGAACTAACATTTTCCTAGTTCACACCAGAGTGTAGTTAAAAAGATAACTTTTATTTGTTAGCATTTATAGTAGATCTGCCCTGCAACAAACTTTCACAGGACTGGCCTTTTGAATGAAGTCTCCCCAGTCTCTCTGAAAGACTGACCTTATTCTAACTCCTGTTGGGTCATGGGGAGATTGAAAGCCTTCACAGACGCTGTCTAGGGGAATATCAATCACCTTTTATCGACAAGATTTTCCTTGTACACGAACACAACCTCCCGTTCTGTAACATAAATCCACTGCCCCTCGTTTGTTTTGGGGAACTGGATCTCTCTACTGCTGCTCATCTCTTATTTAAAACACAGAAATAGGATGAGGCTCAGTCGGTGGAGTGTTTGCCCTGTCGTTCACGAAGCCCTGGGTTTAAACCCCATAAACTCTGCAGGTTGGTACTCACCTGAAAGCCCGGCACTTGGGAAGCAGAAGCAGAGGATCAGCAGTTCAAGGTCATCCTTGACTATGTAGTAAGGTTAAGGCTAGTCTGTAATACCAAAACCCATTTTTAAAAAAAAGCAACTGTCAAATAACTAGTGTTATTTTCCTATTATATAAACTGCAAAAGGTCTGCAAGACACCATAGTGGTAAAGCAAAACAAAACAACACTCAGAAGTCTGAGGCAGGAGGATTGCTACAAGCTTGAGGCCGGCCTGGGATACATAGTGAAACCTTATTTTGAAAGAAAGGAAGGAAAAGAAGGAAGATGAAATCAAACTCATTGGCATGTAAGCAGTATAGGAGAAATTGAGGAATAAACCTGTCCCCAGAAACCAGCTAAAACCAGAAATAAGGGAGCTCTAACAGCCATCTAGTTGTTTGGAAAATTGTTCAGCATCATCTTTGTTGGTTTTAGTTGGGGTTGTGCAGGTCCCAGATTCAACCTGAAGACTAATTAAAAGTGTATGGATCTGCCAGCCGGGTGTTGCTGGTGCACACCTTCCGTCCCAGCATTCGGCAGGCAGAAGCACGCAGATCTCTGCGAGTTCCAGGCCAACCTGGAGACACTACATTAAAAAAAAGAGGTTCAGGGGGAGTGGATGATGAGGGTTTGTCTAACCAAGGTGTTTTTAGAAATATGGGGTGCTGTGAAGAAATAAAACCCTTGAGAACTGTGTTCCCTGATAACCTTGCTTCCAGGCACCCAGAGCTGCAGATTTAGGACAGTAAAGTGCAATTGCTGTCCTCATCGACGCTTGCAGGTGGCAATACGAGTCTCTCAGACAACTTCAGTGAAGTGCAACAAATACGAAATTGTGGGGGCCCCTGGCAGTGGGACCAGGACTTATCCCGGGTACATGAACCAGCTTTTTGGATCCCATTCCATATGGTGGGATACCTAACTCAGCCTTAATACAGGGGAGAGGGGCTTGGTGCTACCTCAACTAGATATGCCAGACTTTGCTGAGTCCCCAAGGAAGGCCTTACCTCTTCTAAGGAGTGGATAGGGGGTGGGATAGGGGATTTGGGGGCAGGAGAAAGGGCGGGAGGGGAAAGTGGGGATAGTATGTAAAAATTTTTAATTTGTAATTTAAAAAAAAAAGAAATAGGATCGCCCAGTCCTAATGAATACATCCGTAATACTAGCTCTGTACCTAAGGCTCAGGGAATGTTTCAGAAGATTATAAGAGGTCACAAAGATTATAAGAGTTAGCGAAACATGGAGTTTGCTGAGAGACTGTGTCTTCTCAGTACATCAGAAGCTACACCCATAAAGTCTCTAACATGACTCCCAAAACAAGAGCTGACCAAGGATGAGAGCAGTAGGCATGCTAGTGTGAACGGAGAGAACACCATGACTTCAGCCGCACAGATGCACATGACGCACAGATCCACGGGCACCTAACGTTTAGAGCAGAGGGCAAGGCTTCCCCAGGGAAGAGCACACCAACCATTACCAGGACCAAGCAGTCCGTCCTGAAAACATGCATACAAGTAACATAAGGCACGCTGAGCAGGTTGCATTTATGTAGTTAAGAGTATGTGCGTGCCATGCATGCCCGTGTGTGCATGCATGCATGCGTGTGTGCGTGTGTGGATAACAATGACCGATGAGAAAGGAAACCATGAATTTGAAAGAGAACAAGGAAGGGTACATGGGAGGACTTGGAGAGAGGAAATAGAAGGGGGAAATGATATGGTTATAACCTCAAAAAATTAAATAAATCATTTTGAAATATATTATTCTTCAAGAGATCAGATCAGTTACCAGCTCCACGTGAGCATGGGCGGCCCAGGACTGAAGTGGATAGATAACTCCTCAGATGGTCTGGGTTTCCAGCTCTTTCTGTGATGGAGCTGCCTTTTGTTTTCTGTATTGTTCTTGTCTGTGTTGTATTTTATCTCTTGGCTCAGTGGACTCTCAGTTCCTCTGGAAAACAGTAGTAGAAACCGCCACACTCTTGGCTTACTGTTCCAACCACACAGAACTAAAGACTGGGTGTTGAACCCAGGGCCTGATGTGGAGTACCCCCAGTAAACTTACCAAGGTCACCTGCTTCTGTTGTCATTAGGTCCTGGGAACCCCAGTAAGTCATGTTTGCCAGTTACTGTTATGTTAAAGTGTGACAAGCCTGTGACTCACCGGGGCTCACCTACCTGCTTTTCCTCCCTCTCCTCTTCTTCCCCAACGCCTATCTAACCCTTCATTTCTAAACCCTCCTCCTTTCAGGGAAGAGCACAATCCACAGGAAATCAAGGGGAAAGCAGCCAAAGCTGAGGCTGAAGAGGGACCCGGGGGACTCAGACGTTCAAGGGCATCACTGATAAAGTTCAGGGCAGCCTGCATGGTAAAGAAGAACCAACTAAGTTTAAGAGCAAGTGAGACAATTCTGTATTTACCTGGGTGCTTGAAAGAGTAAGCATGGCATCTGGAAAAAAAAGATAAAAGAGACCAGGACAGGAGAGATTGAAGCATAAAAAGTGGTTACTATCTTGCTGTTGTTTTAACAACAAAAGATCATTCTTGAATCAGCCTAGTTTGTAGATACAAGAGATGGGTCTGGAGCTCAGAATGTCACTGAGCACATTTATAAAGCTGATTTTACTTCCCCAGATAGAAGTAACTAGTCTAAATGAAACAGAAACACCTTGTGTCTCTGAGAGAAACAATTAATAAATGGGGCCTTCTGAAACTGAGAAACTTCTGTAAAGCAAAGGACGTGGTCAACAAGACAAAACAGCAGTCTACAGAATGGGAAAAGATCTTTGCCAACCTCACATTGGACAGAAGGCTGATCTCCAAAATATACAAAGGACTCAAGAAATTGGTCATCAAAAGAACAAACAACCCAATAAACCAATGGGGTACAGACCTACACAGAGAACTCTCAACAGAGGAATCTAAAATGGCTGAAAGACACTTAAGGAAATGTTCAACATCCTTAGTCATCAGAGAAATGCAAATCAAAACAGCTCTGAGATTCCATCTTACACCTATAAGAATGGCCAAGATCAAAAACACTGATGACAACTTATGCTGGAGAGGTTGTGGGGAAAAGGGAACACTCCTGCATTGCTGGTGGGAGTGTAAGCTGGTACAGCCCCTTTGGATATCAGTGTGGTGATTTCTCAGAAAATTAGGAAACAACCTTCCTCAAGACCCAGTAATACCACTTTTGGGTACATATCCAAAGAATGTTCAACTGTGCCACAAGGACATGTGCTCAACTGTGTTCATAGCAGGATTGTTTATCATAGCCAGAACCTGGGAACAACCTAAATACCCCTGGACTGAAGAATGGATAAAGAAGATGTGGCACATTTACACAATAGAGTACTTACTACACAGCAGAAAAAAAAAATAATGACATCTTGAAATTTCCAGACAAATGGATGAATCTAAAAACCATCATGTTAAGTGAGGTAACCCAGACCCAGAAAGACAAATATAATATGTACTCACTCATAAGTGACTTTTAGACATAAAACAAAGAAAAATCAGCCTACAATTCACAGTCTCAAAAAACATAGACAAGAAAGAGGACCCTAAAGAGAGACATACATGGATCTAATCTACATGAGAAGTAGAAAAAGACAAGATTTCGTGAGTAAATTGGGAGCATGGGGATCATGGAAGAGGGAAGAAGGGGAGGGGGGATGAAGGGAGGGGAGTGAAGAAAATATATAGCTCAATAGAAACAATTTTAAAAGAAGACCTTGTGGCTTTGGGGGGTTGTGGGGGAGGTTGGAGAAAGCAGATTCTATGCTCAACTCTAAGGAGGGTTGTTCTAGCTTTGTTTCTGTCCTGTAATAAGCAGCATGATCAAAAGCAGCTTAGGGGAAGTCAGGATTTATTCCATCTTACAGACCACAGTCCACCATGAAGAGAAGCCAGGGCAGGAACTCAAGCAGGAACCTGGAGGCAGGAACTGAAGCAGAGACCGTGGAGTGCTGGCTGGCTTGCTCTCAGACTCATACAGCTTCTACAGCTTACTTCTCCTACAGCTCAGGCCCACCTGCTTGGAGATGGCAACACTACAGTGGGCTGGGCCCTCCTCCATCAATCATCAATCAAGGGCCCCTCAGGACAATCGGATGCAGACAGTTCCTCAGCTAAAAGTCCCGCCTTCTAGGTCTGTCAATTTGACAACCAAGATCGACCACCACTGGGTTTTCCCATTTGTTTCCTGCCTGCACTCAAATACATCTTTCTTCTTTTTGTGTATAACATTCTTTTGTTATGTTATATTTTTTAAAGAAAAATATTTGTGCTGAATTAGTACATTTACTGAAAAGTGTGAGTGTTCAGCATGTGAGCTCACTTCTCAGAAGGAACAAGCTTGTATAGCCAGTGTCCTGATAGGAGACAGAACTTACCAGAAAGAACCTCCTAGAATATTCCTGCTCACTCTTCTTGCCTTGCCGAGGATACTGAATAACATTCCCAACCCCCTGGCAGGTTAGACCAGTTTCCCTATTTCTGTAGGTTGTTCAGATGGAATCAGTGTGTGTGTGTTTGTGTGTGTGTGTGTGTGTGTGTGCGCACACGTGTAAGAGTGGGGTGGGGGGAGCTCAGGTATCCTTCATACTCTGCCCACACTGTTTTTTGACATGGGATCTCTCACTTGGCCTGGAACTCATAAAAATAGGCTAGACAGACTGGCTAGTAAAGACCAGAAGATCCAACTGTCTCTGCCACCCCAGTGCTGGGTTCCAGGCACACACTGATATGCCAGGAGTTTTTACATGTGTTCTGGGGATCAAACTCTGGTCTTCGTGTGTGCATGGCAGCACTTTGCCATCTGAGCCATCTCTCCAACCCTTCCTTTGTGATTTTTAGTTAAGAGATGAGTTTGTTTTTTAAAAAGAGAAAGATATAAATGAATCCAGAAACTACAAGGTTAAACTGATGCTGTAGCATCATAGTTACCTAAGTGTGATGTCTGTGTTTAATTAGACAGTATTAACATTGTCTTCCCCCTCTTTTCTTTTAAACTTTGGTGTTTTGTTATTCTTTTTCACTAAATGACTAGATAGTAAAGTTAAACAAAAGAAAAAATTTTCACCTTTGCATTTATTTGGGGTTGCTACACGGTTCTTTTCATGAAAGTACTGAAAATAATTTTGGTGGCTAGGAAGATCCTTAGACATGCTATGTATGTATGGGGTAGTTAGGAAATCACTGGAGAAAGCAAAGGTACTCAGGCAATCAAGATGCTCTTGCTTATGGAACTGACAAGCTGGCCGTGCCCTTGAACTGGCGGGAGAAGAAGACTGGTTTACGTCTTTCTCCAAATGCAAGGGAAACAAGACTGTTAGTGCGCCTTCGATTCTGGGATAAAGATGAAAGCCCCACGCTCACATGTGTTTTGATAGGTCCATTGCAGCTTGTTCAGCTGGGGACAGAGCTGACCATCTGCTAAGATGTTCTTTGTCTTGCGGTCTATCATTATTCCAGATTGTTGGAAGGCAGGCTTGCAGGAGGTGAGGTTTTGAATTCCTGATGGTGTGTGAATTTTTATCCCCAAGGTTTCTTCTCTCAGGGATGAATTGATTTGCTGGCCAGAAATGAGGCTGAATTCCTACATCGGGTTAAAGGCTGCTGACACAAGGGTGTTTGGTAAGCAGCCTGCCCCAAGGGCTTCATGTGCATACTGACAAAGCCGGCCTCCCTCCCCAGCCCAAGCTTGGCAGTGGCCAGTGGCTAATGCAAGCTGTTTGGGAACAAAGCAGAAACCAATCTAGCTTTCACCTAAAAGTAAGTGGAGCCAAAAAAGAAGGGCTCCTCATCTTGGCTGAAGTCTACTTCTACCCCATTGAGCAGGCAGACTTCTACCTTAGGGACTTGAAAAGAGCTTTGCTTTTCACATTAACCTTCCCATTTGCCCTGACCGGGCATTTCTTCCTCAGATTCCCTAAGGCATGTCACTTTGCTAAGGCTGCCAAAATAAAGCGCCCAACTAGGTTGGACAGATAACTGTTATCCATCTATCCCCGGAGCCTGGAGGTCCAAGACTGTGGTGTCAGTGAGGGCGGTGTCTCCTGAGGGACTTTCTTCTTGACTTGCAAGGAAGGCATCATCTCTTGTTGTCAGCCTAAGGCCTTCTTACAAGCACATCAATCACATTGGATTCAGGCGTTTGACCCCAGCCACCTCTTGAAGACCCAAATACAGTCATGAAGGCCTCAAAATACAGTCACATTCAGAAGTCCTGGGGTCAGGATTTTAACAAATTTAGGAAAAGAGGAATGAGCACACAGTTTAGCCCAGTGCCTGACATTCTAGGTGTTTCTTAAGCATAATTGTGACATTTCTGACCCCAAATAATACATCATCTTTTGTCTTGTCTTGGAAAACTTTCTGGATTAAAATAGAGTATCTAGCCAAGGCTAGACTTCCACATGCCCTGGATGCAAAGCCAGTGAGAAGAAAAGGCAAAGGAACAATGGCAGCTCAGAATATCTACAAGAAAAGACTTGGGTATGAGGAACCAGTGTCCTGGTCCACACAGAGGATGAGGTAGACAGTGAACAGAAAAGGAGATGATGGAAAGGGACTAAAATTTTTCCTCTTTTGGCTAGTGGTTGACTCTTGCTGGGCCTGATGGGGGAAACAAGGCAGCGGTGGGCTAAAGAGAGTCAGGAGATGGCTAAGTGTCTCCCATGGCTGCCTTTTCTCGGACCAATAGGACAAAAAGGCAAGAATCTAGAAAACAAATTCTTCCCATTTGGGGAAGCAAGTTAGTTCAGTTTTGGGAACTGTCATTGTTTAACCAAATCGGAGGAGCTTCACCAAACTCGGGGCCACTAACAGGTGTGTCCGCTTTCGATGTCAGACACAAGTGTTTTCGTCCTGGTCATGTATTTCAATAGGAGTCCTCTAACCCAGGCTTTTGATTTGAATTACAAATCAGGAACTGGCTAGCCTAGGAACTCTGCGGAAAAGGTTTGAATAACAAGTTTGGTTATGATTATGGTTATTTTTAAATAATATCTAAGGTCTTCTAATGAACAAGCGGGTAAAGTGTGGTAGCATTTTGTAAAGCAAGCCAAGCATTAGGAGACAGAATTTATTCAGTGCTCTGTGTAGAAGTGAAATGGACATTATTTTAGTTATTGATTTGAAGACTGAAAATTCAGTAGTCCTCCAGAGAGACATTATTAAGACTTGGGCATGGTGGTGGTGGGGCATAGCATCAATGTGGACTGTTTGTGATTGTAGAATTGTCTGCTTATAGTGGGAAAAATTGGTAATTTGGCTAATTTCTTACATGGCCGTTGGTAGGAGAGCATGCTTGCTAGTATTTGAATGAATACTAAAGAGTGGACAATTCTGCCCCAAATGTTGTATATTGGGAAAAGAGAAAGAAGTTTTAGTCTTTTAAACAAAAGTAATCTAATCTAATGTGAGGGGCCAATGAGGAAAAGCCTGATTTCTTTTAAAGATTTATTTCTTTTTATTTTATGTGCATGAATGTTTTAAGTATAACACTCTGAGTATATGTAAATTTACTTAATACCTATGGAGACTTACTAAATCTACATAATCTGTCCTGAAGGGCATTAAACACACAAAGCCACACAGTACTGGGGCTGTGGAGACTCCCTGAGAGTTGATGCCTGCTGTTGGTGGGAACTGCCTGGGTGGGAACTGTCTGGGTGGGAACTGTCTGGTGGGAGCTGTGTAGGTGGGAACTGTCTGGGTGGAAATTGTGTGGGTGGGAGCTGTGTGGGTGGGAACTGCCTGGGTGGGAACTGCCTGGGTGGGAACTGTCTGGGTGGGAACTGTCTGGTGGGAGCTGTTTGGGTGGGAACTGTCTGGTGGGAGCTG
>NC_022012.1:90368380-90381572 GCF_000317375.1 Microtus ochrogaster
TGTGTGGGTGGGAGCTGTGTGGGTGGGAGCTGTGTGAGTGGGAACTGTGTGGGTGGGAGCTGTGTGGGTGGGAACTGTCTGGGTATGAGCTGCAGGGTAGGCACCAAAGGAACTTGCCTGTTCAGTCCATGATATTATTCCTGGTGCTTGGCCACAGTGAGGAGGCTTAGCTGACAGTGGCAGTGCTCGCTGGGTAGCTCCAGATGTTAGTGTTTACCAATCATTTTCTCACATTGCCTCTCAAACTGTTCCTCCAGACATCCCTAAGATCAGGGTAGAGTGAAAATGACCTCCCTGGATCTAGGGGTTAGTTCTAGTTGAACGTTTTCAGTCCAAGTTGAAACTTTTTCTGAAATTTTGGGTTATCTGTTTTTAATAAAGTTCATATGGTAAAGTGGTCATGGATCATGTTAAGCTCCAAAGAGGCTAAACGTAGCTGATGTAAACATAATTGTAAACTGAAGTTTCCTCCTGGTCCCGCAGCCGTTCAATCCCAGAGGCTTGGTTTTTTTTTGGGGTTTTTTTTTTTTTTTTTTTTTTTTTTTTTTTTTTTTTTTTTTTTTTTTTTTGTTTTTTCGAGACAGGGTTTCTCTGTGGTTTTGGAGCCCGTCCTGGAACTAGCTCTGTATATCAGGCTGGTCTCAAACTCACAAAGATCTGCCTGCCTCTGCCTCCCAAGTGCTGGGATTAAAGGCGTGCGCCACCACTGCCCGGCCCAGAGGCTTGTATTAATCATAAGCTGTTTGGCCTATTAGCTCAGGCTTATTATTGACTAGCTCTTACAACTTAAATTAACCCATAATTCTTATCTATGTTTAGCTATGTGGCTTGGCACCTTTCCTCAGTAAGGCATTCTCATCTTGCTTCTGGATAACGACTGCAACTCTGCCTTTCTTCTTTCCAGAATTCTCCCAGTCTAGTTGTCCCGCCTACACTTCCTGCCTGGTGACTGGCCAATCAATGTTGTGTTAAAAACCAATATGAGTGGCAAATCTTTACAGTGTAGAAGAGCATCCTCCCACAATTGCCTCCATTATCCACATCCACCAAAGTGTCACCTCTGTCTTCAGGGGATAGCACGGCCTTCTCACAGTCACCTCGTCATCAGTGTTTTTACAGAGGTGAAAGACAAGACATTTTTTATTAAATTATTATTTTGTGCACATGGATGTTTGCCTACAGGTATAGCTGTGCTCCATCTGTGTGACTGATGCTCTTGAGGCCAGTAGTGGGTATCAGGTCCCCTGGACCTGGAGTTACAGATAGTTGTGAGCCACCATGTGAGGGCTGGGAATCAAACCAGGGTCCTCTAGAAGAGCAGCCAGTGCTCTTAGACACCAAACCAGCTCTCCAAAAAACAAAACTTTTATTTTCATTTGTTCCCAAGGTCTTATAGAATATAACCATATTTAATATGTTTGTCTAATTCCAAAGAATCTCCTTTCTGTTATATCACTATTTTTCAAATGTTCCAGATAAATTTTGTATCCTTAAGCAATCTGATTAGTTACATTAGGTGGAAAATCTCTTAAGGAGTCACAGTTAACATCAGCTGTCAACTAGACACACCATCAGATGGACCTCTGAGCATGTTACAGAGGCGGAGAGAGGGCATTCTCTTGATTATTAATTGATAGAGGAAAGCCCAGCCCTCTGTGGGCAGTACCATTCCTAGGTAGTGGGCCTGGTCTGTAATAAAATGTAGCTAAGAGGGATAGAGAGATGGTTCCGTGGGTAAGAGCAGCATTCTGCTCTTGCAGAGGTCCTGGGTTAGGTTTCCAGCACCCATATGGCACCTCACAAACAACTGTAACCCCAGTTCCAGGGACTCTGACAACTCTTTTCAGACCTCAGAGGTACCAAGTGTGTGTATACACATGCAGGCAAAATATTCATATACATAAAAATTCAAAAACCTTTTTTGTTTGTTTGTTTGGTTTGGTTTTCAGGACAGGGTTTCTCTGTGTAGCCCTGGCTGCACTGGATCTTGCTCTGTAGACCAGGCTGGCCTCAAACTCACAGACATTCACCTGCCCCTGCCTTCTGAGTGCTGGGATTAAAGATGTGAGTCACCACCACCCAGCTTCAAAAATCTTTTTTAAAAGCAAGAAAAGAAAGTGTGGGTAGCTGAGAGAGCACAGAGAGGCCAGCCAGGAAGCAGTTCTTCCCCACAGTTTTGCCTTCAAGCCCCCACCTTGCGCTCCGGGGCTGGGCTAGTCTGTGTGGGTCTCCTATACTGTGTGTCCTCCCTCACCAATCCCACTCACTGTATTTGTATATATGCATTTGTATTCGTCTCTGAGGCAAAACACCTTCATCTCATTAAAAAACATTTGCTGAAGACCTGTTAGAGGCTGGGCAGACAGTGGACAATGCAAAAGTCCCTCTGGCTCAGCAGGTTGGAGCTCCTCTTGCAGGTGACCCGAGTTCAGGTCCCAGCATCCGCATCAGGCAACTCACAGCCACCTGTAACTCCAGTTCCAGGAGATCCAGCGCCCTCTCCTGGCCTCTGCAGGTACACGGACAGACACACACACAAGCAAAGATAAGTTTTTTTTAAAAATTATTTATGGCATTTTGGAGAGATTACAAAATAAGTGGAAAGGAAGGACCTAGAGAGAATAAATAAATATAAAGGCGTGTATTCTCTCTATTTCGTATTTCTCTTCTCTTAGTCATCTTCTCAGAATAACCAAGCTTTCAGTGCTGAGAAAGTTTGAGCAGATAAGAGAATGAGGTCACAATCCTGTGTTTTGAAGAACCATGCCTTCCTGGCGTGGGGGGGGGGACCTGTCCCAGAATCTGGCCTGCACAAAACGATTTGAAATAACCTGGCAGTGTGAGGTGGCTCTTTCTAAACCAAACAGTTCATTTTTGGCAAGTCTTACTAACAGCTGAGGAACAATTGTTGGGTTGCTTGTTAGTCCCAGCAATTAAATAACAATCATTTAAGAGCGGTATATGGACCAGTTGGGAGCAGCACGATGCTGCACGTTGGGTGTACAGTTGCCTGGACCTGCGGCGCCTGCTGTTGATAAGGCAGCAGATGGTCTAATAGACTCCATCATTGAGCAGTTAAATTGGTAGGGTCTTAGTTTAATAATCTTGTGTTCTAATGATTGAGGCAACTGATGAAAGGCAGGGCAATTACTTGTTCTTGTAATAATGCCCAGTTGGCCTGGATGGAAGGGCCACTCTCTCCGGCATGGTGAGACATAATTAACTCCTGTTCTCCAGAATCGTGGCTAGGGAGGTTACCTCGACAACACACATCTCACCTGGATGCTAAAAACCTAAAAGCATTTTCCAAGTTGAAAGTGAGTATTAAGTATACAAAACACACGGAGAGAGAAAATCTTGCAACCTTATGTTGGTAGAGTATTCTGCTTGGCTTTGAATTATTGTGTTACAGATTCTAAGAAGAGTTGCTGCGAATACAAGGTACTTGCGTGATATGAACCATTTACAAGCAAGGAAGTTGTGCAAGGGCTTCCTGAGTCACAGAGAAGAAGAAGGAAGAGGACACCAAACCCTAGGTTGGGGACATTTCCATGATGTGGTCTTCAAACTCATCCTACCAAATACCTTCTCCTGGTTGCTTGGCAACACATTTCATCAGCGCTTTAAATATGTGTATAACTGATATAATCCATGAACTAAAATTGTATCTTATGCTGTTCACTTCTTAAGCCTTTTCTAGAGATAAATCGAAGAATATGGACATTGTTAAAATATAAATACTACTAACGCTTCAGTGTTCCCCCAAGATCTGATGTAATTTAAACAAAGCAAGAGTCTGACGAATATGTTAAGTATCTTCTTCAGAGATCAGTGCATCAATTGACTTTTTATACCAACAGCAAACATGTAGTAAAGAAAGTGTAGCCAGCACAGTGGTGCATGCCTTTAATCCCAGGACTTGGGAGGCAGGAGCAGGTGGATCTCTGTGAGTTCGAGGCCAACCTGGTCTACATGGTGAACTCTAGGCTCCCCGGTGCTACATAGTGAGACCCATTTGGAAAAAATTAACAACAACAAAATGTAGAACATAATACACCAGTTAAGAACCACTCAAAATAAAACGAAATACTTAGAAAAATTTAAGAAAAATACTTAGAAAAAACTTTAAGAAGAGCAGTAAAAGACTCAGAGACAGCTCAGTGGTTAAAGCTACCTGCAGCTCTTACAGAGGACCAGAGTTCAATTCCCTGTACCCACGACAGGCGGCTTACATCCATCCATAACTCTAGCTCCATGGAATCCTATCCTATTTCCTGGTCTCCACAGAACCCAAACACACACTCACACAGATGCACACAAATAAGAAGAAATATGTATGCCTTAGTTTACTTTTCTCTTTCTGTACTAAAACGGCATAACCAAAAGCAACTTGAAGAGGAGAGAGTTTACTTGGTTTATGCTTCCACGCCCCTGTTCATCGTAAAAGGAAGGCAGGAACCTGGACTCAGAAACTGATGTAGAGGCCATGGAAGAGAGCTGCTTACTGGCCTGCTCCTCATGGCTGACTCACTCAGCCTGTTCTCTTAAGCTCACAGGATCTCCTGCCCAAGGGTAGCACCACCCACAGTGGCTTGGGCCCTCCCACACCAATCATTAATCAGGAAAATGCCTCACAGACTTGCCCCCAGGCAGTCTAAGGGGGTGTCTTCTTAGTTAAGGCCCCCTCTTCCCAGATGTCCCTAAACACTCATCAGCAGAGAGAGAGGACTGGGTTTTCCTGCTTAGGCTCCATCTCAGTCCATGAAAGCCAGCTTATGATGGCTCTGTGAGGGGAACGCCTGAAATAACTCCTCAGCGTCAGAGGACACATGTAGGCCCAGAGCAAAGTGTTTGCACCACACGCCAGAGCCCCTTTGTGTGGGTTCAGTCATCTCCCATGGTACAGAAGAGGAGTGTAGCTTGCTGCAGACAGATTAGCCAAGAGGCTTATGAGCCAAGGGGTGGTAAGCTGTCTCATGGCTGTGTAAATTGGAGATAGTGTCCATTGAGGTGTTGGCTACAATACATGGGTTCTAGCTGACTCACAGCCTTGTGAGTTGGAAATAGTTTTCATTGAGGTGTTGGTAACAATACATGGGTCCTAGCTGAGACTCACAAGTCCTGTGAGTTGGAGATTGTATCCATTGCGGTGTTGGCTACAATGCGTGCACACTGCAAAGAAAACAGTGTTTCCCTCTGTCGCCTCCTTACTGTTTCATAGACAATGGGAAGTATCCTCTTCAACACAGTGAGAAGTTTATGTTCTTAATAGCAAAGAGAACTCTGCCACACTGCCTTCCTCACTCTGCCCCTTCCCTGTGGGGTCTCAGCTTCCTCTTCCCTGTTCTCTCAGTGAGTTCTTTTTAAGCTTTGTTCTTTAGAAACGCTTTCTATCTGTAAAAAAGTCCTATAGTGTGAGGCCAAAACAAAATATTCTCCTGACCATGAGTACTAGGGGTCTGATCTGAATCCTGCCTCCACCAAACAGCCAGCTGTCAATCAAACTACTTACTTTAAAATGTGCGGACGGTCATCTGATAATAGATTAATAGATGAGTTATTCTGACTTGAGCGTAGGTTTTGAGACTTTAAACCAAATGTCTGATGATCCCTACAATCACTGGCTCCCAGTCAATGCCGACTCTTCCTCAGTCTTGCTTCCTAGCCAGACCTATCAAACCTGTCTTGCTGTAGGGTCCAGACAGCTGCAGTAGATGTGGGTTTCAGTTTGCCACCAAGCACTGACATAAATCCCAGCAGTGTTAGGGCTGTGCTGCTTCTGTTTCTATGTGTTTAGCCTCTTGGCTTCCAGTTACGGTGACACATGTGTTTATTTGGAGCCACAAGACATTATTTCTCAAACTGGGAAAAACTGTTGTAGGAGCTGTGGGGCTGCATTCCGCCACCCAGCTCCCGCCACCAGCTGGCTTTACCCGAAATAACAACATACAAACTGTATTCATTTAAACACTGCTTGGCCCATTATATTTAGCTTCTTCTAGGCTAACTCTCGCACCTGGACTAGCCCATTTCTAATAATGTGTGTAGCACCCCAAGGTGCACTTACCGGGAAGATTCTAGCCTACGTCCATCCTGGGTGGGAGCTTCATCACGTGTGCCTCAGAGAGCAGAGCTGCATTACGTCTGAGCTCACTTCCTCTTCCTCCCAGCATTCTGTTCTGTTTACTCCACCCACCTAAAGGCTGGGCCAAGGCAGTTTCTTTATTAGCCAATGACCTTCCTCCATCAAAAAACCTTCAAGGCAAAAAAAAATATTCTTTATAAGTCTAAGAACATTTTCAACTTTAGCATCCTTTAACCCAACCAAAAAAAATATTTAGAGAAGAAAAATAAAGTGCTTTTAAACAAAAAAAAAAGGGGGGGGGAATATAATTGGAAATCTTTTAAGGATAAAGATGATTTCATGGTGTCTTTATCTTTTGTAGCAAATGTGTAAGGGCTGGG
This sequence comes from Microtus ochrogaster, assembly GCF_000317375.1. Lineage (NCBI taxonomy): Eukaryota > Metazoa > Chordata > Mammalia > Rodentia > Cricetidae > Microtus > Microtus ochrogaster. Next base: position 90,374,846 of record NC_022012.1, read on the forward strand.
ACATTTGACATTTGCAAAGCCATATAAAATCCTTTGGGACTGTTGATGAGGAACCAAAAGGCACTGGTGGACAGTATTGGTGAGTGGACACTGTCTTTTGGTTGCTAATGAAGTCATGTGGATTTGATTTCAGTATTTTCTTGAGAAGTCCACATGAAGGAGTTTTGGCATGCCTCATAGGGCAGCTGGCATATAGGGGCTGAGATTGGGGTGAAAGTTGTCTCCTGCCCATGTGGACTTCTCAAGCAGCACCAACTGAATTGCATCAGGAAGCAAGTTTCTTTTACACTTGACAGCATTAGACCATGTGATTTTGAGTGGGAAGGTATGCTAAGGGGCTTGTTTGCAGAAAGATTGTTCAGAGCTGCTGCCATGCTGAGTAAGCTATGGTCTCTATGCAGAAAGAAATCTCTCACTGAACTCACTTGGAGACATTTACACTCATCTGCAGTAACTTATCCTTTATACTCGGTCTTTTCAGGGGGATAGAGTTTGTTTAATTGATAAGGGGATTATGAAGTGAAGAGATAGATAGATAGATAGATTAGATAGATAGATAGATAGATGGATAGATGGATAGATGGATAGATGGATAGATGGATAGATGATAGATGGATAGATGGATAGATGGATAGATGGATGGATGGATGGATGGACGGACGGACGGACAGACGGACAGACAGACAGACAGACAGACAGACAGACAGACAGGAGGGGGGAAGGAGGGAAGGCAGTAGTGACCTCTTCAGAAGAGTGACCGAGAGTATACTCAGTCTTCAGCTAGCATGTTGTATACACAGAGTCTAAGCCATGATAGAACTTCAGAGTAAATGTCCCTGCTAAATAAGAGGAAAGAATGAAGCCAGGTATGGTGGCCTATGCCTTTAATACCAGCACTTGGGATGCAAAGGCAGGTAGATAGATCTCCAAAAGTTTGAGGCCAGCTACAAAGTGATCTACAAAGTGAGTTCTAGGCCAGCCAGAGCTATAGTGGGACCTTGTCTCAAGAAAGGAAGGAGGAAAAACAGAAGGATGGCTTGATGAGGAGCTAGAGAGATCTCTCAGTGGTTAGAAATTGCTGTTACTGAAGTAAATTGGGATTTGGTTTCCAGCATTCATGTCTGGCAGCTCACAACCACCTGTAACTCCAAGGGTTCTGATGCCTTGTTCTGGCTTTTGCTGGCACACACAAACACATACACACACACACACACACACACATACACATAAATAAAAACAATTTTTTGTATGAATGGATAAGCGAATAGATTAGAATTAATAGAATAAAGCAGTCAATCTCTGGTTAAAGGACTCAGAAACCAGAGAAGGAAAGACAAGCGTCGAGCCTTCTTCATTCCTTGGCATATAACAGACCATCACTGGGCTTCCCTTGTCTTTCATCTACATCTGAGAAGAGTCATAGCATCAGCTTCATGGTGCAATCATAAGATTGGCTTCAGTGTTCATATAAACACCACAGTGTCTGATGTGTGACCAGCAGATTTGCTGTCACCCACATCAATTAAATTCTATTCGCAAGCAAAGTTCCCACAAATAAAATTTGAGCCGAACAACATTCTTAGCAAATTCTGCCCAACTTTTAAAGATGAAATAACATCAGTCCTTTCCAAGAATTTTAAAGGGGGAACGTGTTTATCAAGTCCTTCTCGGAGGCGAGCATCAGCGAGGGCCCAGAAGTGCATAAGGAAAGGAAACTGCTGCTCCTGTTTCCAGAGGGAAAGGCCACTCTAAAATACTGAATATATTGATGTGTTTAATCTTTTTAGTGAAAAGTTAAATATAGCACAGTCATTCCTCAACCAATCCCAGGATCTCAATGTTAGTTTAACATTTAAAGCTCAGCAATGGTCTGGAGGGATGGCTCAGGCATTAGGAACACTTGCTGCTTCTGCAGAGCGCCGGAGTTCAGTCCCCAGCACTTGTCAAGTGGCTCACCACTACCCACAGCTCCAGGTCTAGGGGATCTGACTGATGCCTTTGTCCTCCACAGGCACCCGCTTACACACATGCATACCCACACAGACACATACACAGATATGCACTGTAAAAATAATAAAAACAATTCTTTACAGACCAGTAGCTCACCACATTAGTATTTTCAAAAATCTAACATCCTCACAGTAGACACAGAGGAAGCAATTTATTCAACAAAAACAGAGTTGCATTCTGAGAAAAAAACAGCTGATGTAAAAATCAACAAAATAAATAAAACCTTCAAAACAAGTTTAAAGTTAAAATTAATTTTAAAAAAGAAGAAAGAAGAAAGAATTGGCTAGCTCGATTGAGGAAGCTAAATTTTGTTAGATACTTGAACATAATGAACAAGGCCCTCTGCCCCTCATGCTCTAACAAGATCAGTAGCAAGCAGCTGCAAGGCACTTCATTAGGGACAGACAACTGGTCTACCAGGTGTGAGAGAGCAGCTAAGAAACCTAAATAGTTACTAGGTCCCCCTATTTTAGCAAGTACTTAGAAACTAATGTGAAAGGCATTATTATAGTCAAACACAAATGGAGGAGATGCTCAAGGAAACATTGGAAACCAGTGATGTGGCTCTGTGGGTAAAGCCACTTGCAGCCAAGCCTGGTGGCCTGAGTCTGGTCACAGGTCCCACATGTCACATGGAAAGAGGCAGCTACAAGTTACCCTCAACCTCCACACCCTTGTGTGCACGGGCCTACAGACACATAAATGAAAAATAACACAAATGTTTTAAAAAGGGTATAGGGATGTGTTTGGGGATACACACCTATATAGACCCAGCAATTAGGGGGTAGATACAGGAGGATCAAAGTCAGTATCACCTGTGGGCGAGTTCAAGGCCAGTCTGGGACACGTGAGACACTGTAGCCCTGTCTGAAAAACTAAATGCCCATAAAAAGAAATAAAAAGACCAAGTAGACCAAAATCCAAGGAGATTAAAGAGAACTTTATTAGGGATGCCCCATGTGCAAGGCTGCCAGGCTCAGGCACACGCCCCTCTCTAGACACAGGTGGTAGCAGATTGGTCCCCTAGAGCCAGCATGGCACTCAGATCAAAACTGACAGTAATGATGCCCAAAGGACAGAACTGGTGAATCATCACCCACCAATGCACATTTAAAAACTCCTAAACCAAACCTCAGTGAATCAAATGTAGAGAAAATTAAAATCATGAAATATCTCATTTTCAAACATGAAAAGATAATAAAAAGCTAATTTTGTTTTCCTGCTCCCAACAAGTCTTCATTTTTTTCTCTTTTCATGGTAGATAAGTGAATTCAGTTTTCTAGTATTAAAGAAGCAGGAACCATTAAGATACATAAATAAAGCAATCAATTTTTTTAAAAAGGATGTTTCACTTTTGAAAACTCATTAGCCCATCTTTAGTTCTGTAGTATTTTAAATGAGAAGACATTGTTAACCAAAAAAATGCCCAAAAAAAGTCAACGAAAATGTTATAGTATCTGGAGAACCACAAGGTTACAAAGGACATACGAGCTGATATTTAAACTGAGACAAGGTGCATTCTCAAAACAGGAACCACTAATACATTTAAAGTGGCTCAACACAGGTATCCGTTGTTTCATTTGTGCCTCGAATTTTACCTCAACATACCGACTTGAGGTCCAACTGAGAGAATATGTAAAAGCAGCCAGGATAATTGGAGAAGTCGACCCTTGGCACGAGATTAGCACTGACAAATGGATTACAAAAGAGGGCTGGGAGATAGGAACACCTTGAAGTTCATACACGGTAAGGTGACATGTTCATGTAGGGAAGGGCACAGAAGCAAGTTGCACGAAGGCAACTGGAAACCCATACACAAAGAAGGATGCTTCTCACATGTAAATAACTCCGTCTGAATTAGAGACCTAAATGCAGAAAAAGATATGAAAGCAAAGAATCAGAGCTAAATGTGTGAAAGAGGCTTGGAACTAGAAAAACGTAAAATACAAAGCCACAATACAAACGTGATAGTTAGAGCTGTGTAAATATTTTTCATTTTTCTTTCTTTTTTGGTTTTTTGAGACAAGATTTCTCTGTTTAATCCTTTCTGTCCTAGAACTCACTTTGTAGACCAGGCTGTCCTCGAACTCACAGAGATCTGCCTTCCAAGTACACCTGCCTTTAGTCCCAGCACTTGGGAGGCAGAGGCAGGCAGATCTCTGTGAATTCGAGGCCAGTTTGATCTACACAGCTAGTTCCAGGACAGCCAGGACTTTTACACAGAGATACCCTGTCTCAGAAAACAAACAGAGAGAGAAAGGTGTATGCTGCCACCATCTGAAATGATTTTAAAGCTAAATTTAGGCAAAACTAACATGTTAGAATGGTAAGACATTTGCACGGAAAATATAAGGCTCTGGTTCAATCCCAACACACAAGGCAAAAAGGTCCCAGGGGCAAATGAAGAGAGAATACAATATATTACAAAAAAAATCTTTAGCCAGGTGGTGGTGGCACACGTCTTTAATCCCAGCATTCAGGAGACAGAAGGAGTGGATCTCTGAGTTTGAGGCCAGCCTGGTCTACAAAGCAAATTCCAGGACAGTCAAGGCTGTTACACAGGGAAACCCTTTCTTAAGAAACTAAAAACAAAAACTAAATAAATAATTTGAAATAGGAATGTTTATATAACTCAATATGAAAATGTCAGTCTAATAAAAAATTGATTAATAAATCTAAAGAGACAACTCACACAGAATTGAATACTACTGACCATGTACAATGTAACAGTAATGTTTGGCAGTGGTTAAGGACATGCAATTAAAAGTACTAAGACACACTCACACACACAGTTAAAAGTACTTGGAAGTCAGCTCTTGGGAGGCAGAGCCAGTTGGATTTCTGTGAGTTCAAGACCACCCTGGTCCGCATGGCTACATAATGACTTCCAAACCAGCTGGGGCTACACAGTGAGACCCAGTCTCCCTCCTCCTCACCAAAAAACAGTATACACGGAGCCAGACATGGCTGCATGTGCTTGCAAATCCAGCGTTGGGAACAGAGTCAGGTAGATCCTGGTCACCTAGTGACCAGCCAGCCTAGCCAAGATGGCTGGCTTCAAGCCCAAGACTCACGAGTGTCAACGGAGTAGGGCAGGGGATGACACGGGGAAATCCCTACTTCACAGGTATGGGCGCGTGCACATATGCACGTACACAGAGAGCACTTCGAAAATTAACATAGCAAATGAATAAATGAGAAGAAGGCAGGACGCAACCAGAAGGTGTGTTAGGACATGTTCCATTTGTTAGCTGATTTGAAGTTAAACTAAAACACTCGACTAATAACGAGATGGTTCTCACACCTGGCTGGGAGCCTGGGTTCACAGCTTCTCCCTCTCCATTAATGCTTGTTTCTCTACCGCCACCACCCACACTGGAGGAAACAGATGCTCTCGGGAACAGAAAAGGGCCAGCCTTCCCACCTAGGTAGCACCTCCTGGGCTTTCTCCATGCCCACAAAGCCAAACTTAGACACGGACGAGGGTCTCGGACAGATGTGATGAGACTGGGGGTCAGTTAGCCCATCACCCTGACGCTGGTGGGATAAAGACCACGCAAAAGGACATTCCTTCCTTCAGAGACTGGTTAAGAAGAAATGTTTAGAATACAAGCGTCTATGGCGAGGTACCATTTCCAATTCATTGTCCCCCTGTGGCTACGGGAAGGGAGCATTTCATTAGCAAAACCCCAGCCCCAGTAAGCTTTGCCATCGTATTGATTCTCCCAGAAAGCCCACTGTGTCCTCAGCACCCTCCTCTTGTCCAATCGATACTCTGCTTCAAGGCCCAAAATGGTTTCCTGGCTTTCATTGTAAGGTCTTTGTGTGTGTTCCATTGACTTATCTCTTTAGGGCAATTGAGGGATGAAGAAAACAAAAGCACGGATGACAGCATCAATGGAGGAACCAGTGCTGAAGGCTGGAGATGAAGACGAGGAAGATTTTCTGTTATCTGCCTAGGCATAGTCTTGTGTAGCCCATGCAGTCCTCAAAGTGTGTAGCCAGGAAATACCTTGAACTTTTGATCCTCCTCCTTCTCCATCCTGGGTGTTGGCTTTACAGGGCTTTCTCGATTCTGTGCTTGGTTCTCTAGAAGTTCAGGCTTTCTGTATGCAAGATGAGCCCTCTGTCACCTGAACCACATCCACAGCCCAGCGTGCCTGTACATGTTAGATTCCAATTTTTGTTGTTGTGTTGGGGTTTATTTCTTTCTCTTTTATGTATGTGGGTGTTATTCCTGCATGGGTAGATGCAGGATATGCATGCAGTATCTTCTGCAGCCAGAAGAGGGCACCAGATCCCCAGCAACTGGATTTACACAACCGTTGTTCACTGCAATCTGGGTGCTGGAATTCAAGCAAGGGTCCTCTGAAAGAGCAGCTAGTGCTCTTACTACTGAACCATCTCTCCAGCCCTACCATTAGCCTTTAATCTGGCTTCCTCCTAAAAGTTGTGGTGGGGCAGCTATTGGCGTAGCAGTTCACAGAGATAGGAACTAGGCTCTGCCTTACACAGAACGTCTTAGACACTTCAGCTATAGCAACTCTGGATCCTGTGGTCAGAGTTTTGGACAGGGAGCGCTGATGTCATCATTTCATATGGTAAGGAAAGGACACCTGTGTGTCAATTCCTCCATGTTTATGGTGTTGAGCCAAAGGACAGGTGATCACCAGACAAGGGTTTCCAGTTGCTACACCTGGCTTTAGAATTGGTTCTC
>NC_022012.1:90381972-90388387 GCF_000317375.1 Microtus ochrogaster
CTCTGAAGACTGGGGATGGTTGAGCGCCTATAATCTCAGACCTCTGAAGACTGGGGATGGTTGAATGCCTATAATCTCAGACCTCTGAAGACTGGGGCCAGAGGATGAGGAATAACCTGAACACATAGCAAGTCATAGGCTCCACAAACAGAAGCAACACCAGACAGGAGAGGAGGGAAGGGAAGCTGGGGGAAGGGTGGAGGGGGAAGGACTTGTTTCTGTGCACACAGCCCTGTTCCCCAAGATGCTGTTCCCTGCGTGTTGCCAGTCTTCCCTGCTCTGAGGTTTTACTGCTAGTCAGCAGCTCTCTGTTGGCAGGTCACACTGAAGCCCTTGTCCTTCTCAGAGGCACGAGCCTCACCCTCAAACAGCGCTCGGTAGAGCCTACCCCAGGTTCACGAGCCTCACCCTCAAACAGCGCTCGGTAGAGCCTACCCCAGGCTCAGTTAGAAGCTAACTAGAGCATGTCTTGTACCGTCACTCATTAGAACATATTTTTAAGAAAAAAAAAATAAATCACCTAGGAAAGGGAACTTCTGGCCGGAGAAGCCATGATGTCCGGGATGTGGTACACTTATCTAACCTGAGAATCTCCCAAGGAGCCATGGAAGGAGCCATATCAGCTTCTGGTTAGAACTGGAAAAGGTACGACCCGCGTGGAAACAGCGGTGGTGATGGCATTAACAAGGAAGTAGGGAATCTTGTTTTTTTCTAAGCTTTTCCTTTCTCCCTTCCTTCCTTCCTTCCTTCCTTCCTTCCTTCCTTCCTTCCTTCCTTTCTTCCTTCCTTCCTTCCTTTCTTCCTTTCTCTTCGTAGCTGAAGGGAAAGAGAAGGAGGGTACTACCACTGACTCAAGTAAACTTCTGGTTTCCCCTTAGGGATTTCCTGGGCTCTCAGTCCGGTTTTCTGCAAGAAAATAGGATGGGGTGTAAATCAGAGTTACCTCCAGAGAGTGCAAGCTCCTTAGACTAAGAATATATAAGCTACGTAGAGCCTGGAGGTGGGGGAAGAACAAAGAATCGCTTTGTGCTAACACAGTATTGAGCTGGGCCTAGCTGCACCACCCGTCCCTGCTCCACTTTGCCAAGTCTGCTGTAAAGAAAACCAGCTGAAAAAATGCCCCCCACACTCACTCAGGAGCACGTGGAAGGTATGCTTTCTCAGGCTTTGGGGTACGGCTGTGCACATCGTGTTAGTTTTAGTAAGGTATGCATCTCCGTCTGCCTGGGTCTGAAGGGGTTCTGCGGAGGGGGCAGGCACACACTAACTCCAGGCCAGTGGCCGATGGTAGCCAGACATTTCCAAAGGCCTTTAAAGGACACTTCAGAGTGGGTTAGCTTCAAGCACCAGCTGTCTTGACAGTGTTCTCTGTTAGTATTGCATGCTCATTACTTACATCTGGGTCTGCTAGATATCCGAACAGCTTTTCTAAAGGATTTTGTTATCAAAGTTATTTGGACTTTTTTATGTGTTTGTGACAATTTTCTGGTCATATAATTAGGCGTCCTAGCAATATTCTTATTAAACTGCCCCTGCTTCCTCAGTGTTAATAGACACCTGGTTCTCACCACCCTTGAGTAAGATTCTGGCTTCTCTGTTCCCCACTGACTCATTTTGGGTTTTCTTCCATTATTACACTATATTATTTCTGTATTTTTCTATTTATAGTGTGGTATCTATTAGGTGAGTTTGTGAATTGGATATTCAAGCCTATTTATGTTCTTAAGAGAATAGTCTAGAGATGTTTACCCAGAAAGGCTTTATAGGTTCTTGTTTCTTTCTCAAAATTTTTTTGAGATTTATTTATTTAGTGTGTATGAGTATTTACCAGCATATATGCATGTGCACCATGTTTACACCTGGTGCCTGAGGAGGTCAGAAGAGGGCATCGGATCCCATAGAACTGGAGTTAGAAATGGGTATGAGCCACCCTGTGGGTGCTGGGAATCTAAACAGGCCCTCTGGGAAGGCAGCCAGGCTCTGTTCCAACCACGGATCCATCTCTGAAGCCCTGTGGTCTTCGTCTCTTAAGATGGAGTCCTCCTACCAGGCAGTGGTGGTGCACACCTATAACCCCGCACCCAGGAGTCAGAGGCTGGAGGATCTCTGTGAGTTTGAGGCCAGCCTGGTCTATGGAGCAAGTTCCAGGATAGCCAGAGCTACAAAAAGAAAACCTGTCTCAAAAACTAAAAATTAAAAAGTATTTCTCCTGGGACCAAATTATAAAAGGGGAGCCTGGGGCCCTCAGTTTAACAAAACTCCCCAGAGGTCCCTGCGCACCTGGGAATGAGACGCTCCAGCCTTGTGATCAGTTTGCTCGCTGGTTTGATCTCAACAATGGGATCTCCTCTTAATATCTTGCATTTTAAACTTTATCAGGAAACAGTGGCTCTGGCTACATAAAAGGTAGCCGTGGATGGGTTCCTTCCCTGCCACATCATGGAAGTGCCGTGTACACGCTGAATTTTTATGTCAAACAAGAAGGAAATGCAGAAGCGAAAGCAAAGGGAGACAAAGGCGTCCAATCCGCCCGATTCTCCCCACTTGCGAGTCTAAGGCACCACACCAGGCCAGCCTCCGACAGAGCTGCCACATGCATGCACTCCCAGTCCCCAGGAAGTGGAGGCAGAAGTTTAAGATCATCCTTGGCACACAGAGAAATGTGAAACTAGCCTGGACTGTGTGAGACCCTGTCTTAAAAATAACTAAACTTGAGGTTAGGGAGAAACTTGGTGCTAGGGAAATTCCCAAGAATCCACAAGGATGAGCCCAGCTAAGACTTCTAGCAATACCAGAGGGGGAACTCAAACTGGCCTTCCCCTGTAATCAGATTAGTGAATACCCCAACTAGCATCATAGAGCCTTCATGCAGCAACTGACAGAACCAGATGCAGAGATCCACAACCAAGCACCAGCCCGAGCTCCGGGGATCCAGTAGAAGAGAGGGAGGAGGGAATATATGAACAAGGGAGGTCAAGATCTTGATGGAGAAATCTGCAGAGACAGCTGAACCAAGCTCGTGGAAACTCAGGAACTCTAGACTGACAGCGGTGGAGCCTCCATGGAAGTGAACTAGGCCCTCATATGTGGGAGGCAGTGATGAAGCTTGGATTATCTACCCCTGGCTATAGGACCAGGATCTATCCCCGGTGCATGAGCCAGCTTATTGGAGCCATTTCCTATGGTGGGACGCCATGCTAGCCTTAATGCAAGGGAAGAGGCTTGGTCCTGCTCCAACTTAATGTGCTGGACTTTGTTGACTTCCCATGGGAGCCATTACTCATTGGGAAGAGTGGGGGTGGGCTGGGGAGGAGGCAGGGAGGGGCAGGAGAAGGGGTGGGAGGAGAACTGTGGATGAAATATAAAATAAAATTTTAAAAAATTAAGATTTTTTTTAAAAAGAAAGAATCTTGTAAAAAAAATAATAACTAAACGCAATGGGTCACAAAACAACAATCGTCACAAATCTGGAAAAGGACCTGGCAGAAACGGAGGTAGCACAACGTGGGGCGAGAACAGAGTAATCCCAACACAGTGTATACATGTTATAAAATTGTCACAGGACAAAATTAACTGATGAAAAATTAAAAATAAAGCAATAAGTAGAGCCAGGAGTGGTGGTTCATGCCTTTAATTCCAGCACTCAGGAGGCAGAGGCAGATGTATCTTTGTGATTTCAAGGCCAGTCTGGTCTACAGAGTTCTAGGACAGTCAGGACAATACAGAAAACCCTGTCTCAAAAGAAAGACAGTAAGTAAACAAAGTATAGAATAAAATTAGCTGGTCAGGTAACAGGATAGGGTGTCCTGTCTGGGGAACAGAAGAGGAAAAAGGATAAAATAAAGACAAATCCCTGCTCACAGTCACCCTCGACTCTGCAGAACCCACAGCCTGCCCCAGGTCCACTGTCTTTTCCTGGCATGGCCCGGGATGTCTATGTGAAACTCCTCCTGACAGCCTGGGGGTCGCTGTCCTGGTGCATACTGCAGGAGAGGAGATGTTCCTCTGCACCTGTGTGTGGGTGCCTCCAGCCACATCCTGGCCGTTGAACCATTGTAATTTGGGCTGCCCTCCCTGCGGACACCTTTCACTCACAGGACTCCCTGGTACATCAGACAGCATCCTGGTGGCATTCTTCACAGCCCCTGGCAGTGGCCTTTAATTCATCTGGTATTTACCCAGGGTGAAGCCTCCTCTGGCTATAACACCTTTGTTGGTGTGAGCTGAGCCCGGTTTCTCTTCTGTGCCCTCACCTTCAGGGTTTCACACCAATTTCTCAGCGCAGAACACTCTCCATCCATTTTCTGTTTGTGCTTTTGCACTTATGCTCTTTGGCCCGCTTCTGTCTGCAGCATCTGGATGTCGGTCTTTCTTGCTCCAGATGTCTTTCTCCCGCACACCCCCTAGTCTCACAGCCTGTGGCAGGCTGCCAACGTGGCAAGCTGGTAGCCAGGCTGAGAAAGCACAAGACATTTTATACTAGTATCTTTTTGAAAAATATGATGTTTTTAAAATACTCCACTACATATGGCTATGTTTGCAAAAAATCATATGTTTGAAAAATTTCCAAAAAATCATAGAAGGAGTTCTTGGGGAAGAAATCAGAGTTCACTGTCTCTGCAGGTACATTTTGGAGTCAAAGCAGGAACATGTTGGAGAGCTCACAGCTGTACGTAAAGAACTAAGACCCTGACCCTAACCCTGACTCTCAGGATCCTTGCCTTTCTGACTGGAACCTTTTTTGAGTCCCTTAACATTTGTTGCTAGGAAACAGTACTCTTATCTAGGAGTAGCCATACAAAGCTCCTACTAGCACTCGGGGAGATAATTCACTGGGTAGAGTTCTTGCCTCGCAAGTATGAAAATGGGAGTTTGATGCCCAGAGCGCAAGTCAAAAGCGATGGCATATATGGCAGCACATGCTCTGTAATCTGAGGACTGTGGAGGTAGAACCAGGTGGACCCTGGAACCTCCCTGCCCAACTAGCCTAGCCTCCTTGCCCAGTTCCAAGCCAGTGAAAGACCCTGTCTCTAAAAGCAAGGTTGGGGCTCAGCGGGTAACAACATAATACTACACTTGAAGAGGACCAACGTTTGGTCTGGAGCCCCTCCATTGAATGGCTTACAACCACTTGTAACTCTGACTCTGGGGGATCCAATACCTTCTTCCGGCCTCTGAGGGCACCTCGACTCTGTGAACAAACCCACACTCAGACACATAAATAAAAATAAAATCTTTTTTTTAAGTCACTGCAGCTGAGACCCAATGGTTAGGAAGTCCCGGCACTGTATCACAAGTGGAGTTAGATATCAGACCACTGATCTCTACCCCGTACCTCCTTACACCCGAAACGAGACCAAACAGGCAGCAGCAGCACTTCTGCCTCTAGGTTCTCACAGGCTGCATAAATGAGTAAGCCAGCTTGAATCTTCCTACCTGCAAAAGGAAAAACGTCTGTTTTTACTTTGACCCACAAAGTCAAAGTGGTGCAGAATTCTAAGTTTTAGTCAATTGTGTCTGACACATATACACATGCAAACACAACAAATGTGTTCAGAGAGATTTACACCTCATATTCAGATCCTCCGAGGCTCAGAGTACTCGCCTTGTAAACATGGACTGGAGTTTGATCCCAGAACACAACTTAAAAAGAGCCAGGCGTGGGAGTATGTGCTTGCAATCCCAGGGCTGTCGGGGCAGTACCAGTTGGATCTCTGAGATTTGCTGACAAGTCAGTCTAGTCTAATGGGCAAGTTCCAAGACAACAAAAGACCTTGTCTCAAAAGACAAGGTGGAAGCTGGGCGGTGATCATTCACACCTTCAATCCCAGCACTTGGGAGGCAGAGGCAGGTGGATCTCTATGAGTTTGAGGCCACCTGGTCTACAAGAGCTAGTTCCAGGACTGGTCCCAAAAAGCTACAGAGAAACCCTGTCTCAAAAACAAACAAACAAAAACAACAACAACAACAACAACAAAAGGTGGTCAGTACCTGAGGAATAAAACCTAAAGTCAACCTCTGTCTTCATACACACACACACACACACACACACACTGCACTGAATAGCCCTAATGCATTATCACTCAACAACAGGTCCACTACATAGACTGTCTTCATTGCCAAGCATCTGGCCATGGAAAAGACCAAAATTCAAAGTATGGCTTCTATGAAGTCTGTATCACCTCTGTACCATCAAAGAATTGAAAAAACTATAAGTCAAGCTACCATCAGTCAAAGACTAGGTGAAGATGAGCTAATTGGTCATTGTCCTTCCTATCTCTAAGAAGTCTAGAAGTCATCCTGCTTCAAATTCTATTGTTGCTTCTTCAGTCCTAGCTTCTGCCTGCCTTCACCCTGGTCCCTGTCTTCACCCTGGTCCCTGTCTTCACCCTGGTCCCTGTCTTCACCCTGGTCC
>NC_022012.1:90388601-90406092 GCF_000317375.1 Microtus ochrogaster
ACCTGGTGCCTGTCTTTGGAAATGTAAACGAAAGTGGAAACACAAAGTGAAAATTGTTTTAGAATAGCAGATTTTTTTTATAAAGTATATTCAGTACTATTGTTTTTTCAACTACAAAAAAATCCCAAGGTGGTAAAATATATATGTGTAAACACACATATACATATATACATACATATATTCCCCCCTTTGAGTGACTGTTGGCCACTCTAGACAGATGTGGGAAAAGCACAACATAGAATAAATAAGACCAACTAACTCCAACGTGCAGTTCTCATCGCTTGCGCCAGTTACTCTTGGTTTTGATCTGTTCTCGGAGGGTGAAGAAACACTGGGTCCTGTCACCTTTAGACCCCATTCTTTGTTTCATTTGAATATTGATACAGGCATTGTTTTCTTTCTCCTAATTTTTCCAAATCTTCGGTTCAAGGAAGCCCTAACTTCGGTAAGCAGCTCTAAGGAAGTCCCGATTCCACAGGAATTTGCTCCTGTCACACCGGATCTGACACCCTCTGCCTTCTCCTTCAGATGCGGACTGGATGCTGCTCCACCTCCACAGAAAAGGCTTTCTGGGAATAGCAGCTGTCTCCCCTAACAGGTCCTGGGGCTGTGCTGGCACGCTGGTCCATGGAGCCCCACCGCCTCGCAACTGCTTGCCTTGGCTCCAGCTGCTCCAGCCCCCAGGAAAGCAGCCTTCTCCAATCCACCTTTCAGGACGACTTTCTTTAACTTTTCTCCTTGCAGTTGTCAGTGATAAACAAGCTCATGCCCTTTGTGTGCCAGGCGAAAGAGATGAAGCTGCCCACACTACCTTCTGCATGAAAACCATCTCAAATACACTTTTATGAAGTGTATAGACACTCCTAGTAAGCCAGATTCAGTCTGCTGGGCGGGGCAGAAGCATCGTATTTTCAAAATTCGCAGGGATTTGATTCTGCAACAGCTGCTGAACGTCTGATAAGCAGCTCCAGTGGCCAACTTGTCCTCTTGTGCCCAGGAGCTTCCTGGGTTTGAAACTGAAAAGTCTTGAAGGCGTGGAGTGCTAAGTAGCAAGAGAGCGGAGGGGCTGGGGGGCGACCCAGTTGGTAAAGTGCTGGACTTGCAAGAATGAGGGTCAGAGTGTGGTCCCCAGCACCTGTTCTTTTTAAAGATCCAGGCATAGCATCATATTCCTGTAGTCTCATCCCTGGCAGACCCCTAGCGCTTGTTATCCAGACAGCCTTCTGGACAGGCAGAGAATCCACAAACAGGGAGGACAGCACCTGAGATACACACATGACATTGTCCTCTGGTCCCTACATGCATGCATATATATTTGCATAGCATACTCAGAGATGAGCACACACACACATACATCTGTACGCACAGGAACACACACACACACACACACACAAGCCTACACACACACACACGCAGAAGCTAGGTCTAACAGGGAGAAGAAAGGGAGCCAGCTGGTGGGGGCAAGGAGCAGATCCATGGGGAGGGCGGTGGGGGAAGAGTGAAGGAGAGCAGAGTATATGATATACACTGGAGACGCCCTGGTAAAATAGTGAATTTCTATGCTAGGCTAAACACTTTTTAAAGACCCTGAAGGTTTCATGTCCCAGATTTGCCAGAACAGCTGAGCACCCTAGACTTAAAGCCTCTTAGCTTCCTTGGAGCAGGCCTGGGCAACCCTTCTGAAGACTCTGCAACCCTTCTGAAGAAACAGCCCCAGGCCTCAGGCTCCCCGAGTGCAGCCACTCTGGAGTTGTGTGTGGAGATACTGAGTCTCTCAGATCCCATCCTGACACTGCCCTGTCATTGTAGGAATCTTCAAATGGCCCAAGGGGACACTGAGGCACAGGATAGATGGCGTTATTGGGGTCACTGTATGGGTAGGGAGGAATCCCCTCCCCAGTGCCTGGCTGGCTTCAACTCCAACTGCACTGTCTGGACTCTGGGAGGGGTTCTCATCACACCATGAGTTTGGGAATCGCAACCCTCAGCAGAGAGCTGAGCACAGACCCACTCACTAGTCACGTGCTCCCTTTAATGTGTGTTTTATTGATTTTTGTTTATTTTGAGCCATTATCACCTATATAAAATTCATTTGGAAAAACAGCTCAATTTGCCCCAAGTTCTGGCTCCTGGGACTAAGTCCTATACAAGCCTGAACAGGCTTACATGCACATGTGCACACATTCTCTCTCTCTCTCTCTCTCTCTCTCTCTCTCTCTCTCTCTCTCTCTTCCCCTCCCTTCTTCCCTCCAATTCTATAACAGGGCTCAGGAATCTGTTTGTGCCAATGATCTTCAGGCAACATGTTGAGATCTATCGTACTATATAGATTTATTAATTATTTCACATTTCTCACATTTCATATTTCTATAGTAAACATGAATGCTATATTCAATGTATATGTTTTTATGGTATTCTGTTTCTGCTTCCTCCCCAGACTGCCCCTTAATCCCTTGCATACCATCTGCTGAATAAGGAGAACAATATCCAGGTGAGCAAAGTATCCCTCATGGTTTAACCAGCATCTCTGTGAAGATCTACACAGACACCACGAGGAAGCTCTGCTTCCTGGATTGCTTGCCTGCAGACTCACGTTCAGCCACCTTCCTTACACCTCCCCGGGTCACCTGCCCACAGTGGGTCTGGATCCCCTACATCAACCAAAAGCCCAGAAAATGCTACACAGACATGTCTACGGACCAGTCCGATGGAAGCAGCTCCTCTGTTAAGGTCCCATCCATCCAGACGACTCCAGTTTGTGTCAGGTTGGCAAACACCGACCAGCACAGCATCCTAGCCACAAAATTTAAGGCCAACAGACACTACCACAAACCAGAAAAAGAATGGAGGCCCCCAAACTCTGGGAACTCCCAGAGGAGACAAGAGTTACCATCTTACATGGAGTTATCTGTCTTAGCTCTTTCGGCCATAAACTTTGACTGTACAGTTCATACAGAAGCAGGAGGCAACTGGCACCTTGTTCTAACTCATGACAGCTTCAGCAACTTGATAGAAACAGCTCGCCCATCTGGAGGTGAAGGAGGAGAAGCGAACAGATTTTTAAAATAATTATTCATAAGATGTCAGCTCTCATAACAGTGTTTCCTGATTATCCACCAACCTGAGGGGTCTCGCTCTGCTCCCAGAATAACGTGTGACACACTGGCATCCTGCTGGCCAGTGGTGACAAGGTATTCAGGGGGCTGGAGGAGGTCTGTCAGGCAGTGCCTGACTGCCCTTTGTTGTATCCAGTGGGAGGTTCTCAGTATATGTTGGGGTGCAGGGGAGTATGTAGACAGATGCCTTGAAAGATAAGGGTCTGATCCTCAGTATCGAGTACTGGGGAGCAGGAGATAGGCAATAAATAGTGGTCCAAAGAAATATTGATCTTCTCTTGATGGACTTATTTAGACATCAGATAGGATGGGGATTAAGAGAAAATAGCTGCGGGGAGGCATAAATGCACAGACTCCCAGGACTAAGAAGGCTGGGTCATTACTTCAACACAGCACCGGTTGCCTTTCAGGGTCTGTTTGTTCAAGTAACTTTACCCACAAACTGTATGGCGGAAGATTATGGCCCAAAGAGTATAAAACAAATAACTCCGTGTAAGGCAGGCACAAAGCTCCTGAACGCCTCTAAGAGTTCCTCGCAGAGCCCCTGGGCTTCAGTTCTCTTTTCCTTCTAAATCAGCTAGAGCACATTCAGTTCAAGTCCAGTGAGCCATCCTACCTCAGAACTCAATCCCAACACACACACACACTGTGGAAAAAGAAAAGAAATCACCCCCAACAATTCCAGAAGGAATCCCAGAGGAGACCAAGCATCACCTTTTTTACCCCGAGTTGTTTGTGGGATAGTGTCTTGTTGTGGAATATGACCCTAAGAGTTGTTACATTTGTTTATGCTGCGGAATAGTTGTTTAATAATGCAGAGGTGTGTTGCACTCTGTACTGCATTTGTTGCATTTGTTTAACTCCGTAAAGCTGTTACTTTGCCTGCCTAAAACACCTGATTGGTATTAGACCAGTAAAGAGCTGAATGGCCAATAGCTAGGTACGAGAGGCAGGGTTGCCAGGAAGAAAGGATAAACAGGAGAAGAGAGAGAGAGGAGGAAGACACCAGGGGTCAGCCAGCCAGCCACACAGCCAGCCACAAAGCAAGGAGGAAAGAATGCTATATAGAATTAAAAAAATGGTTGAAAACCCAGAGGCAAAATGTAGTTAAAAAGAAATGAGATAGTTTAAGTTAGAAAAGCTGGTTAGAAACAAGCCAAGCTAAGACCAGGCATTTATAAGTAAGAATAAGTATCTGTGTATTTATTTGGGAGCTGGGTGATAGACCCCCAAAAGAGTGAAAAGAAATCAACCACAGTGTCCTGTTTGGTCTTACTGTTGACTTGACACAATATAATGGTTTCAATGAGAAATGTCCCCTATAGGGCCAGGTATTTGAGGCTTTGGTGGTGCAGAAGCCCTCCCGAAGAAAGTACACTGGAGGGTAGGCTCTGAGAGATTGCAGCCTCACCCCAATCCCAGTTCACTCTCTCTACTTTGTCCTTGCAGTTAAAGACTGTTTGCTCCGTTTCCTGCTCTTGCCACCATGCTTGCTAATGGCTGCCGTGACTCTTGCCATGAGGAACTCTTATCCCTCTGGAACTATAAGCAAAAACAAACAAACAAACCACTTTTCTTCCATAAGTTTCTTTTGATCACCACAAAAGAAAAGTACCTGATACACCTAGGAAGAGAGAACCTCAGCTGAAGAATTACCGCCATCAGATTGACCTGTAGCCATACCTGTGAGCAGTGGTTTGGCTGATGATTAACGTGGGACTACCCAGTCCACTGTGGGCAGCGTCATCCCCAGGTGGGAAGGTCTGGATTATACATAAAAATGGTTAAGCATGAGTCAGTGAGTGAGCCGGTAACCAGCATTGCTCCATGGTCTCTGCTTCCCTCCCTGCTTGAGTTCCTGTCCTGACTTCCCTCAGTGATGGCCTATGACCTGGAATTGTAAGCTGAAATAAACCTTGTCCTCCCCTAAATTGCTTTTGGTCGGAGTGGTTATCACAGCAACAAGAAAGCTAACTAGAACAGACAGTGTGACTGTTTCAAGAAAATGAGAAGACAATGGGGAATTGCAGAAACAAATTTTAGATCTTGCCCTGTTGATCTCATAGCTGTGTGACACTGAGGAGGTCACCTAACTCTAAGTTTGCTTTCTTTCTTTCCTTTTTCTTTCTTTCTTACTGTCTTTCTTCCTTTCTCTTTTTTTGTTTTTGTTTTGGGGGAGTTTTGTTGTTGTTGTTTTTAGTTTTGAGACAGGGTTTCCCTGCCTATCCTAGAACTCACTCTGTAGGCCAGGCTGGTCTACAATTCAGAGATCCACCTGCCTCTGCCTACCAAGTGCTGGGACTAAAGGAGTGTGCCCACAACCACCCAGTTCATTTTCTTATCTTAAAGAATGAAGCCATACCTTGGAGCTCACATCCCCAAATGCAGTATCTCCATTAAATCCCTCCCTCAGGGTTCAGGGATTTGCAGAAGATGAGGCAGAAAGATTGTAAGAGTCTGTGGAGACAGAAGGACACCAAGGAAACAAGGCCTAGACACAACGGCACGGACACCCATGAACACACAGACTGTGACAGCATGAACAGGGCCTGTACCAGTCTAAACCAGATGGGAACCAGCACTGAATCCCCGTCCCTAACCAGGTTATCTCCAATTGATAACTACTGCAAATGAAAATGAGTTTTCTCCAACCGAGTCTCACTGGGTGTGTAAACCACACTTTAGGGCAGGCAGTATGAAAGGGCTACTCCTTGACGTCACCTGGCCCTGAGTTGAAGTTTGTCTCTCTTACAGGCCTCATAGTATCAACTAATTTAAACTCTCTGAGGCTGTCTCCCGATCCATATGAATCACTGTAGTTACTGCAGAGATTAAATTTAAGCAGGCATGCAAAATGCTAAGCATGAAACAAATGCCTGGTTTTGCTATTCCTGTTACTATTTCAAATAAGCTAGAGATACAAAGCAGGGGAACAGTTGTCCTTTAAGGCTAGTGAACAGAGAGACAGTTGTCCTTTAAGGCTAGCTAGGAGGTGCAGTATGGTAGCAGTATCCCGGTGTTTAAATGTTAAGCAGTCCTATTGAAAACAGTGAAAGAAGCATCTGGGAAATGCCTTAGTCAACAAAGTATGATGTAAGCATAAAGACCTGAGTTTGGCCCTCAGCCCAACATAAACAAACAAACGAAATGCTATGTGAGCGGCACATGCCTGTAATCCCAGCATTGAGGAGCCAGAGACTGGAGGATCCCCAGTGCCTGCTGGGCAGCTCACCTAGCCACGCTGGTGTGTTCTAGGTCCAGGGAGAGACTTTGTCTCATAAGTGGAGAGCAATGGACAGTGATGCTCAATGTTGACCTCTGACCTCCACATACATATGCCCCCTGTGCATATGTACACATATAAACACTGTGTACACACAACTGAAATTAAATTAATATATTCTCCGTACTCCAATATACGTGATAATGTTTTAACATGTAGCCAACATAAAAACTGTTACTAGGTACAGTGTACTTTATAGGCCCTTCTTATAAAAAAAAAAAATTGTGCTGTCATGGTGGGTGCTCATGCATGCAGTTTCCACAGAGGCCAGAAGAGGGCATCAGATCGCCTGGAGCTGGAGTTACAGTTGGTTTTGAACCCCTTGACTTGGGTGCTAGGATTTGAACTCTGGTCCTCTGCAAAAGCAGCCAGTGTTCCTAATTGCTGAGCCATCGTTCCAGATCCAACATCTCTTTCTTATATTTTTAAAACCTGTGTGTATCAAATCCAGGCACCTTTTTATTTGGGCCTGCCACATGTAGAATGAGCTAATGGTTTTAGACAGATTCACAAAGGCGGTATTTCTGCTGTGAGAGTGGCGAATGTGGTTGTAGGGTATTAGCCAACACCTCTCAAACTTTAGCATGCGTGAGAGTTACCTAGCGCTGTGGTTGCCCTTGTCAGCCTAACAGGACTAAGATTCTCCTCGAAGAAAGGCTTCTGGGCTTGCCTGTAGGGCTGTTTCCAGAGAGGATTAATTGAAAAGGAGAACACCCGTTCTCCCATTGGGTGGCACCTTCCAACAGCTGGCCCAGCTACAGAGGTCTAAGAAGCCAATCTGTGCTCCCGCCTGCCTCTGCGTCCCCCCACCCCAGCCTCTAAGGTCCCCAGCAGTGCATCCGCCCGCCTCTGCGTCCCCCTGAACCTCTAATGTCACAGTAGTACACCCGCCTACCTCTGTGTCCCCCCCAGCCTCTAACGTCACAACAGTGTGCCCGCCTGCCTCTGCGTCCCCCTGAGCCTCTAACGTCACAGCAGTGTGCCTGCCTGCCTGCCTGCCTCTGTGTCCCCCTGAGCCTCTAACGTCACAGCAGTTGCTATTACCATCTCCTACTGGCGTCCAGCTTCAGACTCTTTGGCCTTCTCCTGCGGTGGCTCTCCAGGAATCCTCCAGCCTTTGGTGCTGAATTGGGACTGCCAAGGCTTTCAGTTTCCTGTGCTGACTGCTGCTACCAGGCTCACACCCTTCCAGTACGCAGACAGCTTCTGTTGGACTACCCAATAAGAAGAGTGTAAGCCAATCTAACGTGTGAGTGCCCTACTGTAATATATCCTCAATCTATACTTCTGTTCTAGCCAAAGGAGTCCTAAGCAATACACACAGGGAAAATGAGAGTTTCGTAGCTGTGTTCTTTTAGCGAACTCTGAGTAACGCACATAAAGAACAGGTTAGAATATGGGAGTTCCCAGGTCCCTGATCCATGGGGCCTGGGTCAGGCCTTGAGTGTTAACATCCCACAAGCTCGCAGCTGATGCTGAGGTTCTTGGACCATGAGTCAGTTTCTGTATTGTCAGGGCCAAGTCTGTCTCTTTGCTTCACTACTAAATCTACTGTTTTTGAACAGAAAAGACTAGATGCGTCTATCTGGACCAAAGAGATAAAAATGAAAGACTTTTCTATGATGCTGACCAGTTCCTGCATGCACTGATCCCACACAATCATGGAGTAGAAACTGCTACTCTGTGGTCTACACCGCCATGTTTCTCACGGGGTTACTAGACACTAACCTCACCACATCTGGGAAGCTTGGCCCAATGGGACCCAGTTTACTCTTATTCCTAAACCTGTTGGTTTAGCATGTGTTCTCTTCAGCCCCGTGCCTCCTTGACCCTCTGTTTAAACAGCCTAGGCTCCGGTGTTACTCTATGTCATAGCTACCTCTGACTGCCAACTTGACATGCCTGGGAAGGAGAAATCTCAGCTGAGGGACTGCCTCCATCTGACTGGCCCAGGAGATTACACCGGATCCTTAAGGTAGTTTGACGCGATGGTGTTGAGGAATTTGACTTGTGCTAATACCACTCCAGTGGACTAACATCGTCTTCCACAGACCACATTAATCTTTTCACTTTTTTTTTTTTTTTTTTTTGATTTTCGAGACAGGGTTTCTCCGTAGCTTTTTGGTTCCTGTTCTGGCACTAGCTCTTGTAGACCAGGCTGGCCTCAAACTCACAGAAATCCGCCTGTCTCTGCCTCCCGAGTGCTGGGATTAAAGGCGTGTGCCACCACCGCCCGGCTTTCCTCACTTTTTTCTATATGTATCACCCATATTTGAGCAACAGATCATTTGTATAAACAGATTCTGCGGGTTAGTATTCACTGGCCAGATCATCTTGGTGATGGTTGTTTTTGGTTGTCGACTATATCTGGAATGAGCTACTATAATTCAGAAACGGAAAGCACACTTGAGTCCCGGATCTTGAGGCAGGAAGACTGCATACCTTTGATCTGGACCACACAGGCATTGGAGCCTACTTCTTCAGGATTTCAGCACATACAGAAGACCAGCTGAGACACCCAGCCTCGTGGGACTGAGCAACTGCTAGATTCTTTCCATTCACAGCGAGCCATTGGCCTGCAGCCTGTGAGTTATTCCAATAGATTCCCTTTTACTTCTATATATAGAGAGAGATTCATTCCATAAATTCTGTGACTCTAGAGAACCCTGACAAGACAATCATCAGGACATCTTGTTTCACTTGCACAGTGAGGTTGGGTGATTATGATGGAAACTGTAAATTCATCTTATGTTCATGGAGAGGGTGTCCACCATCTTGTTTTACTCAAACATGGTTCCAACACTCCTGGCTTCACGGCTTCCTGTGAAACTCTTAATGACTTTCAGAGGTGTTGGAAATGTTCTTTTATTCCATTTGGCAGAACTCTTCTCTAAGAAGAAGTTTCTTCTCAAAAGCCAGTTCCATCTGTGTTTTCTTCTAGAAGACAGGCCTGTCTTCTTTGAGACAGGTTCTGTGTTTTAAATTTTAAATTACAGATAGGTCCAGTGTCCCAGGCCTGTAATCCCAGCTGCTCAGAAGGCTAGGACAGAAGGATTCCAAGTTCAGGTATTTCTTAGGCTACAGCATCAGTTCAAGGATGGGCCAGGCAACTTATTAAGACCTTGTGTCAAAATAGAAAATCATAACAATTACAGTAGTAATGATATTAACTGTAGGTTTAGAAATATAACCCAGTTTCTGCATGTAAGAGCAGTTCTCAGTAACTCAATCTTAATTAAATAGTTGATTACAAATTTTCATGACTGAAATTAGATCAACAGAGAGCAGAGCACATGCTGTTTCTCAGGGGTAGTGTTTGGTTTGGTTTGGTTTTAACACAAAATCTCAGTACGTAGCTCCAACTGGCCTGGAGCTAACTCCCAGGAATCCACTTGCTTCTGCCTTCCAAGTGTTTCGATGCTTTGTTTTGGGTTTTTGTTGCTGTTGTTGTTTGAGACAGGGTTTCTCTGTGTAACAGTCCTAGCTGTCCTGAACTTTTATAGACCAGGCTGGCCGCAAACTCACAGGGATCCACCTGCCTCCGTCTGCTTCCCCAGTACTGGAATTAAAAGCATGAGCAAGTACCTAATGAGCCATTAAACTTGAGGAACAATTCAATTTTTATAGTAAAACTTTCTTCGCAACCAATCAGCAATTTCTGTGATGTCAGCAGAGAGTGTCTTGTGATAACAGTGAATGACCATCATCTACACGGCAACTCATAGCATCTGGAAATTCCCAGCTGCGTGCGAAACGCAGCCTGGTTTGGTAAAACAAGGAAACGATCATAGTTATTGCAAAGCACAACTCACAGCTGAGCTGAACCTCGCCAAGGTGCATTTCTCCCTTCTGTGTTTCGGGTGTTTTCTAGTGAACACGTGACTGTTGCATCCAGTCTTCCTTGAAGTTGCTCCTTTTCCTCACGAGTCAAAGCAAAATGACAGGCTTATTCCTGCTATGAAAGACACCCTGCTGGACTGCCCAGAAGGCTGTCACAAGCATCCAAATAAACACAATAAAAATGTAAAAGATGTCCCCAAGGAAAACAGACGAGTCAGGTGTGGAGGGCATCATCTTGGCTCTGCCCTCTGAGAACTGGGCAGGCATGAGATGCGGCAGCCACACCCCATGTTGGAGGACACACTGACATCTGAAACCACCAAGCTCTCAGAGAATAACCAAGTTTAACCAGGTGTGGCAGCACACAGCTTTAATCCCAGCACTCAAGAGGCAGAGGCAGGTGGATCTCTGTGAGTTCAAGGCCAGTCTGGACCTCATAGTGAAAACTGTCTCAAAAAAATAATAATAAAGTAAATAAATAAAACAATACTTGGTCAGTTTTTTTCCTCGTGAGTCCCTCTGGTGGCATGGTTGTCTAATTTCTGTGTGTGCTAATAGCTAGTTCCCTTTCTCTTCAAGGTTATAGCCGTGACCTATATTTTGCTACTTTTTTATGAAAACTCTCTTCAGTTTCATTAGCTTCACTCTAATGCATAATCCATACTAGAAGTTCCTTTTCCCCTGTAAGCTGCATACATAATCATCCTCTGTGGTATTCTGATAGTATGCCTATATAATTTCTATTGGTTTTCCACCTATTCATTTATCCCAGACACATAGCTTTGCTAATTTATAGGCTTAGAACGAATTTTCTAGATTCTTTGCTTTGGCTCCTTTTTCAGAAAACATTTTCTTTCTTTTTGACAGAAGAGGGCCTATGAGACAAGGTCTCATGATGTAGCCAAGGCTAGCCTAAAATTTACCAGGTAGCCTATGCTGGCCCAAGATTTATCATGTAGTCAACGATGCCTCCTTGCTCCTCTTGCCTTCCCCTCTAGGTGCTGGATTTACACACATGAGCTGCCAGGGTTTACACACGTGAGCCACCTGGGTTTACACACGTGAGCCGCCTGGGTTTACACACATGAGCTGCCAGGCCCTGCTCCTTATGGTTTCTGTCATGTTTTTTTTTTTTTTTTCAGATGTGAAGCATAGGGTAGAAGATGCTGAGATAAAGGAAGCGATTTAAGAGTAGAAGATGGAGCTGTTGGGGCTGAGTAGGTGCTGATGAGGCCCAGAGCAGTGTGGAGTCCCTAAAGGAGGATGGTCCTCCGACTCATCTCTCAGACCTTGGAGATGGACTTGTCCTTGGTACCAGACTATGCATCAGAAAACTAGAGCAGGAGAATGCAGGTAAGGAGTCCCGCAGAGACGGGACTTGAGCGTCTTCCATGGCACACCCTTTGTTTAGTCTGCTTTGCTCCCAGAAAACCAGGGGTGCTGCATTCATCCCTAATCCCGCCACTTGGAGACCGGCAGGGACTGTGACAAGAGCCTGTCTCAAGATAATGGCCAAAAAGAAAGATTTGCCCAAGTAAATGCTAGGTTTTGAAGAGAATTTGAAACTGTAAGATTTTCCTGTTCTGCTGATTTCTCCTAAATCTGTTCTTTTTTTTTTTTTTTGCTTCACACTGCCCCCCACAGAAACCTTGCCTCCCACCAACTTTTGTGAAGTGTCATGTATTCTTTTTACTAAACTTGAATCTAGATTAAAAGAAACCTTTGATTTCAAAATTGAGAAGTTTCAGTTTGGTTTCATCTTTAGGCTTGGTGGGTTATAGGAACTCAAAACAAAAAGGAAGCCCTCAATATTGCCAACCTCCATGTTTAGGACAGATGGGTTGTAACACCTGCTCTTCACTCTAAAGGAGATCTCCATCATCTCACCTGACCTGAACAGGGCTGAGATCAGCGCGGTATCCCTACTTCAGTATTCACAAGAACCAAAAGGGAAGAACTCGTCATTTTCCCATGTAAAGGCTTGGGAGGGTCACCCCTAAATATACTGCATTATGGCCGCACTTGGCCAGCATTTGCAACTCTAGGTAGCCATTACCATGAACAAGATGAGCACCAATCAGGTTCTTAGGACTGGTGCCTCAACAGCCAAAATGTTATGGCAGTCGGTAATGTGATCGTGCAAGCCAGAACAAAAAGAAGGTCAAGCCCAAAAAAGTTCAAAAAGAAGGCAGCCCTCAGCCTTCCTGCATTTTATGTAGGTGCACACTTGAAAGGCCAGTGTCACTGCTAAACAAGATGGAGTCTGGTCACTTACTGACACCCATCTGATTTCCCAGAGATGTCTTGGCATCCCCAAGTGTTGTCCTCAGGAGGTGCTGACAATGTCAGCGTCATGAGGGAAGCAGAGCAGATTCCTCTGAGGCCGAAACAGGTCTGGTTAGAGCAACCACAGACAGCACCAACCAAGATGTGGTCTCAAACTCAATCCCAAAACACACGGAAAACCATCCCACAGAACTAACCAGCAGAATCAACAATAGGAACTAAAGTCATATATTAAAAAGAAAAAGAAGCCAGGTGGCGGTGGCACAAGCCTTTAATCCCAGCACTCAGGAGGCAGAGGCAGGAGGATTTCTGTGAGTTCGAGGCCAGCCTAGTCTACAGGTTAAGTTCCAGGACAGCCAAGGCTACACAGAGAAACTCCTCCCCCCTCTATATATATATAAAATTTTTTAAAAAAGAAACAGAATATAAGAGGAAAACTCAGCTCTACAGATACATAAACAAAACATTTGTAATGGGACTTTTTTCCATTCTTTCAAGATAAGGGCTCATGTACCCCAGGCTAGCCTCCCATTTGCTATGCAGTCAAGGCTAACCCTAAGCTTCTAATCCTCCCACCTCCACACATACACACACCCAGTTTTATTTGGTGCTGAAGAAGGAGCACCGAGATTCACACACACTAGGGAAGACTCCACCAACTCCAGCCACATCCCCAGTCCACAGAATTTTATAACCAACACAGAGAGGGAGAGGTGCGTGATCTGAGCTGCAATTTCATTGCTCTGTTTCTTCTTCAGTAAGTGTCACCCACCACTAACCTGAGCAGGAAGGGAGAGAGTTTAAATGAAATTTCTTTTTGTAACTTAACAAATGAAATGCAGGACAATATAACTTTGGAAGTTCAGAATCAGAGACTCCTAGTGCCCCCTCTGCCTCTATCAGATCCGGAAACATCCCTACGCCACTCTGACCCCTGTCCAAGCCACTCCAATGGAACTGTCCCTCTGAGGTAGCGTTCTTTGCTTTCTGCATGGTTCCGACTATAGAGACATCTTTCAGGGCTGATAATTCAATAGAGAACTATTCATCCTGCAAACACGAGGACCTGAGTTTGATCATTACGACACAGTTCAAAGTCAGGGGCTGTGGCGTCCATTTGTATTTTAGCACTAGAGAGGCAGACCTTGGCGCTCCACTTGCTAGCCAGTCAGCCTAGGCTAATCAGAGTCCCAGGTCCCAATCAGAAAACTTGTCTCAAAAAGCAAGGTGGGTGGCTCTTGAGGAATGACAGCTAACCTTGCCTCTGTGCACACATGTTTACACACGCATGTGCGTGCAAACACACACACACACAGAACCTGACAGGTAGCCTACTGAAAAGAATCCACAATTCAAAGCCCAGTCTGCCTGCTGATTCTGCTACCCTCAGATGTGTGAGCTTAGACAAGTCACTTCACTTCTCCGGCCTCTGTTCCCTCCCTCATAAGCGTCAACCTAAGTACCACCAGAGCTCTGGACTTTTGGGACATCCCAGCATAGAGGAAGTGCTGGGGACCTCGGCTCCCAGACTGTACATTTCTGATGGTATCACTGTCTCTCCTCATCTGTGTGAACCTCCAATTTGCCAGTCCCTTCTGAAAACTGGATTCTCAGTGTGAACCTGTACATCATGTGTTCCTACCTGTTCTCGGTCTGAATCTGTACGTCATGTGTTCTGACCTGTTCTCAGTATGAACCTGTATGTCATGTGTTCTGACCTGTATGTTACAGAACATATGCATGAAGTCACTTAGAATCAGCACTGGTTCTGTTTCTTCTACTGTATCCAAAGGTGTATCTGAACAGACAGCCTTCAATCTCGGATGACAACTTGAGAATTTTCTTTTTCTTTTTTATTATTACTTTTTATGTGCATGTTGTTCTGCCTGCATGAGGGTG
The DNA here is from genome assembly GCF_000317375.1 of Microtus ochrogaster. NCBI lineage: Eukaryota > Metazoa > Chordata > Mammalia > Rodentia > Cricetidae > Microtus > Microtus ochrogaster. The sequence continues at coordinate 90,403,026 of NC_022012.1, forward strand.
TCAGGTACCCTGGGCCTGGAGTTACAGGCATGTAACATGTGAGCTGCCCTGTGGGTGCTGGAAGAGCAGCCAGTGTTCCTCACCCTGAGCCATCTCTCCAACCCCTTCTTGGTTTTTTATATGACTGAATTCAATTTATATTAAGAATTCTTGTGCTATTGGGTGGCAAAGAATTCATCTGAATAAAATCAAATTAAGCTTTCTTTGGTTACTTTAGAATTCTGGAACCATAACCCACAGGGCTCAGAGCCAGAGTTATGGGGACGGAATAGGGGATAGGGTGTTGTTTTCCGGGAGTGTTCTGCACCATTGCATACTTGGGTCACCTGCTCCCTTCCAGTCTTTACTGAGAGTTTACTGATGGGCCAAGGCTGCATCCCTCCACTCCACCATGCCATCCTCATCAAGGCCCCTACAGCAGCCCTGGTTACGTAAACCAAGAACTTGTCTGCTGCATCCTCCGAGCCATTGAAAACTGGGCTGTGCTTTGGATCCTAAGATGACCTGCTGCTGTGAAGTCATGCAAGAACACAAAAGCTCCTTCTGGGTCGTACCACTGACAAGGTAGGCTTCCCCAGCAGGCCCAGGGAGCATTATCTCTTCATTCCCAGCCCTTGAACTCCTTTCTGCTCTCTCATCCCCAAGCTTACCCAACATCCTCCCGCTCTTGACCGAGGAAGTCACCGGAATCACCCCGGCCCCTCTGAGTCCCTCAGTCATTCAGGACAAGAAAATGCATTCACCTGTGGTTTCACCCATCATAAAGGCTTCAAAATAGGCTGCGCTGAAAACTTGAACACACTTAAACACTACTTCCGCCTATGACCCCCTTTCCTTTGGGAGGTTATAGAGAAAATACCTAACACTGTAAGCTGGATATTAAAAGAAACAAAAGAAGAGCCAGCAGGGTGGTTCAGGGGGCCAAAGCAGGTGCTACCAAGCCAGACAACCTCAGATCAGCCTCCAGGATGCCCACGGCTAAAAGGAGAGCGAGAACCTGACCCCACAAGTTGTTCTTCCGCTTCCGCACTCACCACACAAATAAACCGGACTGAAAGTTAAGGAGAAAATTGTGGTCGCAAAAAATAGAAGAAAAAAGGTATCAGAACTATAAATTAACTTGAGTCAACTCTACTACGGTCAAATAAAATTTATTTTCTTAATGACTACTGTTAGGGCACAAAGTGACAAAAGAGATGTGGGGTGCATAGCAATGAAAGAGATGTGGGGTGCATGACGACAAAAGAGATGTGGGGTGCATGACGACGAAAGAGATGTGGGCCTTATCTCTTCCCTCGATGCTGCCTTCTCCTCTCTAGTTCACCTCTCCTTCATTTCCTGGGCACCGAGAGGACCACATTCCTGTAAGCTTTCGGCCTGCCCTGCAGTCTCAGGCCCTTTCCACCCTTTACACTTTCTGGAACAAATCTAACCATGTTCTTTTTTTTGGCTTTGGAGCCTGTCCTGGAACTAGCTCTGTAGACCAGACTGGTCTCAAACTCACAGAGATCCGCCTGCCTCTGCCTCCTGAGTGCTGGGATTAAAGGCGTGCACCACCACCGCCCGGCTAGCCATGTTCTTTTGCTAAAAACATGCACCATTCAAAACTGATTTCAGGAGGCCAGGGAGATGGCGCAGTGATTAAGAGCACTTGTTCTTGCAGAGAACTGGCATTAGACTCCCAGAACCACCCGGTGGCTCACAATCATCTGTAATGCTAGTCCCAGAGGACCCGACACCTGATTCTGAACTCCAAGGGCACCAGGCACACACAAAGTACTTGGATATACAAGCAGGCTAAACACCATAGACGTCATTTGTCTTATTTTAAAAAGAAAACTTTCTCCAGGATAAAATGTGAAACCCAGTGTAGCGTGTGAAAGCAACAATTCCTTTGGTTCTGGAAACAGTTCTGTCGCGTGTCTTTCATGGTCTCAGTTTTACAAAGAAAGAAAGAAAGGCTCAGCAGTCTGAAGCCACCATGACTAAAACCACTTATCTGGGGGAACTTGGATTCAAATTTGGCTTTCTGGTCTTTAGATCCATTGGTGTTAATATTAATTTTCTAGTCATCTCGCATGATGGACCACTCTGGAGCAAGACTACAGCTCCTGTCCCTATCGTTATTAACGCCACCACAGCAAGCAGCAACACTGTGTCCTGATTTGTTCTTACTGTGGAGAAGGAAGGCGAGGACACCTGCCTGGCTGGCCAAATCTGTGAGTCAACTGAGCCTTCACTTCCCACTGGCGACAAAATGCAGGCCATATTACCCTCACTCACAGCACACGGTACCCAAAGACTTGAAGACAAAGTCTAAGTGACCACCTCCTGGTCATGCACCATGTCCTAAGAAAGTACAGCAGGAATCTCAGCCTCATGAGTGCTCTGTCCACACACCATAGCATACCCGTCTGCAGCAAATATGCGCGCGCACAAACACACATACAATAGGAGGCATATCTGCAGCAAACACACACACACACACACACATACACACACACACACACACACCATAGGAGGCACATCTGGCAGCAAACACACCAAAACCCTGTAATAATCTCTCCAGACGTAACAGGCAACTTCACATGTCTGAACATTTTAAAATACAACAGCTAATCCCATCTCTAGATGTCTGTAACTGAACGGTGTTCACAGGCTGACCTCCAACACACCAGGGGCACCTGTGAGGTAGACTTCACTTGAGAGCTTCGGTATCTAGTTAGAAGAACGGCACTCGGACTTGATGGCTTTTTCTTATCTTTCTTAAACCCAAGACTCTTTCCAGCCCATTTAGCCCATGAGCTCTTCATATAAACTTGAAAATTTTCCCTGTCAGTATTTCCTCTGTGGCAACTGCCACCCTGAGCAGTGAGCTTTGTATGTATAGAGAATAAGCTCAATATCCTGTGTGTTAAAAACACAGAGAATGGTGGCTGCCGGGCGATGGTGGTGTACGCCTTTAATCCCAGCACTCGGGAGGCAGAGGCAGGCGGATCTCTGTGAGTTCTAGGCCAGCCTGGTCTACAGAGCTAGTTCCAGGACAGGCTCCAAAGCCACAGAGAAA
>NC_022012.1:90406192-90408594 GCF_000317375.1 Microtus ochrogaster
CTGTCTCAAAAAATAAAAAATAAAAATAAAAACACAGAGAAACCCATACAGAGCATTTTGCCTTTGAGAATATTTTAAGCAAAAATTATTTTACTTCCAAAAGACAAAAATACTTCAGGTTTTTTTTTCCTTTGTTTTACATTCATATTGACTTCTGTCCATATCCCTTCTAGGTTCTCCCAGCTATTAAATTTGGGCTGTTAAACCAACTATATACATTCTGTTGTGTTTTTTCTTGTTTTGATTTTGAGTGAGAGTCTCATGTATCTCAAGTTGTCCTTGAACTCCCTATGTAACCAAGCGCACCTGACTCTCCTGAAATAGTTACATTCAATGTGGGGCTTTAAATGGACTATAACTATTTAAATATTTAAAGCCTTATCCAAAAATGCCTTCAATACCAGCCCTTGGAAGAGGCAGAGGAATCACTGTGAACTCATGGTCCATCTGCTCTATACAATAGGTTCCAGGTCAGCCAGGATTGCATAGTAAGACCTTGTCTCCAAAAAACAACAATAAAATAAAATAAAACAGTGACAGAAAACTCTTCACCTAAACAAAAGGAAAGATATACTGTGGTCTTAAATAGGAAGACAGCACAGTTACAATTTCCTGAACGTGAATTACACCTTCAATACAGCTGTAATGGAAACACCCTCAAAATATTAATAACTATCAACAAACTGGTTTGAAACCAGAGTACTAAAGGTACTTGATTGTAGAGCCTATCACAAAGCTACAGTAAATACTGAATGGATTCAAGGCCTAAATATAGAGCCCTAAACCAAAAGACCGCTAGAAGAAAACAGGAAAAAAGCTTGTTGACAGCAGTCTGCATGAATGTCATAGAAACATGCAGATGACGAAAGCATCGATAGGCACGTAAACTCTCATTGAACTGAAAAACTCCTCCACAAGCAAAGGAAATAACCAGATGAAAAAAAGACAGCATAAAGAAGAAATCCGCAAACCATAGAGCTCATGAGAGGTTGACATCCAACATGTATCAAGAACACAGAGAAGTCAACAGGAAAAAAATTAATCTAATTTAAATGGATAAAACATCTGCATAGTTATAAGAAGGATCATGGAGGAAGGAGGATGAGAGAAGAGGAAGAAGAAGAGCAGAAGGGGGGAGGAAGAAAAGAGGATAAGGAAGTCACCATGCAAACGGCAAGCAGGAAGATGAGCAAACGCTCGGCTCCAGTAATCATCTGGGAGGCACATGGAAACAGCATAAATTCTCTTTAAAACTAACAAATTAAAACTATTCTCCAATCTAATGCTGCTGTTACTAGGTGCACAAATGAAGAAAATGAAGTCAATGGGTCAAAGAGATAGCAGCTCTCCTGCGTTAATTGCAGCATAATTCATAGCAGGCCAGACTGCAATCCACCTATGTGGTCATCAGTGAATAAGCAGGTGACAAAAAATAAGTGGGTGACATGCTTACACAACAATATCCAGCCTCAGAAAAACAATGGAACTGCATTTGCACCAACTGGAAAATCTAGAGGTCATTACGTTAAGCGAAAGAAGCCAAGGTCAGAAAGGTAAACGCCTATAATCGCATTTTCTTATGCAGGGAATCACCAATAGCTGCTGATCTCATAGAGGCAGAGTGGAATGGTGGTTACCAAAGCCTGTGGCAGTGTCTGGGGAGCTGTCAGTCAAATGATGTAAAACTTTAGTTACATAGAATAAATTTAAAATATCTGTTGTAGAACACAGCTACCACAATTTGGTATGGGAAATCCCTCTGTATATGTGTTACTTTTATTGGTTAATGAATAAATCTGTTTCAGCCAGTGGCTTAGCAGATTAGGGCAAAGTGGGAGTTCCAAGCAGACAGAGGAGGAGGAGAGTAGGCAGAGTCAGACAGAAGTCATGTAGCTACTATAGAAGACAGATACCTCCAACGGAGCCAGCTTAAACTTTGTCAGTAGGCCACGACCTCGTGGTGATGGACCGATTAATGGAGATGGGTTAGTTTAGGGAATAAGAGCTAGCTAGAAATACACATGAGCTATTGGCCAAACAGTATTGCAATTGATATAGTTTCTGTGTGGTTATTTTGAGTCTAATCAGCCAGGAATGAATGAGCTGCCTCCACCAACAAAAATTGATTACCATCACTACATAGTGTGTCCTTGAAAATTGCTAAGAAAGTAAGGACTTGAGAGATGGCTCAGCCATCAACAACTCTACTCTTGCAATGGACCCAAGGTTGGTTCTCAGCACCCACATGAGACCTGCACTCCCACGCACATATCTCCACACAGACACACTGACATATACACAATTTAAAGTAATAAAAAGAAAAAAATCAGGCTTGGTAGCACACGCCTTTAATCCTAGGACTCAGAGGCAGGTGGATCTCTATGAGTTCAAGACCTAATCTA
>NC_022012.1:90408851-90411632 GCF_000317375.1 Microtus ochrogaster
GGAAGGAGAGAGAGGGGGGAAGAAGAAGGGAAGGAGAGAAGGGGGGGGAAGAAGAAGGGAAGGAGAGAGAGGGGGAAGAAGAAGGGAAGGAGAGAGAGGGGGAAGAAGAAGGGATAGAGGAAAGGAGGGAGGGAGAGAGGGAAGGAAGGAAGGAAAGAAGAAAGGATGGGAGAAAAAAAGAAAAGAAAGGCGGGAAAACAGAGTCAAGTATTTTTACAAGAAATGATTAATTAATATTAATTTCTGGGTTAATTAACTCCATTTGGCCATTATAAATAGTATTATATCTTTCAAAATATTTTATATACAAAACACATAATTCATCAACATAAAATAAGTTACTTTAGAAGAACAATAATAAGGAGCTGGAGTATTGACTTAGATTTCTGTCCCGCCTGGTCCTGCAGTTGTTCAGTCCCAAAGAAACACACAGACGCCTATATTAATTATAAACTGGTTGACCTATTAGCTCAGGCTTTCTTATAAACTAATTCTTACATCTTACAGTAATCCTTAATTCTTGTCTGTATAAGCCACATGGCTTGGTACCTTTATCAGGGAGGTGATCTCATCTTGCTTCCTCTGTGTCTGGGTGACAACTGCAGACTGGAACTTTCTTCTTCCCAGAATTCTCCTGTTCTAGTCATCCTACCTATACTTCCTGCCTGGTCGCCCCACCTATACTCTCTGCCTGGCTACTGGACAATCAGGGCTTTATTAAACTAATACTACAGATACAGACCATTGTTCCATAGCACTTCCCCACTTTTTTTCAAAACAAGAACTCTAAATCTAATCTCCTTTGTTTAGCTTTATTCCTGACCATTATCCATAGTAACTTGTAACCAACACTCTAAATAAAGACAAACATCCATAATCCATTTTGGGGAATCTGGATGTAGTTTTCTAGGCTACTTCCTACTGATTGGGGCACTGATAATCTTATTGGGACCTAAAAAAAATTTAGAATTGTGTTCAAGTCCTGACTGGAATATTCTGTGAGACTTGATCATCTCAGTCAGCAGTCTTGAGGCTGTTCTGGATGCAGAACTCAGAGGAAACTCCAACAGAAAGCCTCTGAAATGTTGAATAATCAGGGCCATCCACTGCTGAGATTTTTCAGGTGTTTTTCCTTGATCAAACCTAATTTTTCTTAATGTAGAATGGATTTACAGCTTCTCATTTCCTGTGGAAACAAAAGCAAAACCTCTTCTCAAAAGTAACATATCTTTTGACTTAAATTTTGAAGTCAAGGCATTTTCAAAATAAATGTTGAATTAATTCAGCAGCATTTATAATCAAATGTCTTTTAGCAGCTGCTGCTCCTTCCTCAGCCATCAAACAATTCAATGACCACACAGTAACATACAGTATCCAGACTCTCTGTGTAGTTTCCATCTTTACATGGCTTTATTTTAAACTCTATTTCTTTTATTTTTATTTTTAATTTTTGGTTCTTTTGAGACAGGATTTCTCTTTGGCTGTCCTGGAACTCACTCTGTAGACCAGGCTGTCCTTGAACTCACAGAGATCTGCCTTCCTCTGCCTCCCAGGTGCTGGGATTAAAGGTGTGTGCTACCACACCCAACTACTCTCTTGCTTTATTTTTTAAGAACTTTATCCTTTTCCTTTTCTCTCCCAAGCCTACATATATTTTTAAACACACTGTAAGTTGTTTAAGGTTTTCTTCATCTGAACCCATCTTTACTGTATATCCCTCTTTTTCTGATCACATGAGTCTTTAATTGGCTAAGCGATACAGCTAAGATTAAAGCTGTGGCTTTGATGGCTGGATCCACTCCATTCCTTAGCTTTCTGCGAATCTAGCTTCATGGCAGAGGTACTAACAGGAGCCATGTTTATTGCCACAACTCTGTGGAGTTTCAGGGTCCCTGCCACCACCAAGAAGCATGCTGTCAGCTATTCATAAACATCATTTAAGTGTTTTGTGGCAGGGTGTCTTAAAAGAACTGCAAGGTTTTTGCAGCTAAAGTTGAGTCAGGAAGCCTCTCTTAATGGAGACACACTTGCTTGTAGCAAACAGAGCCCACCTGAGAAAATGCTGCTACCAAGAAGCCATGCTTTACTCTGTTCTTTTGTGTCTAGAATTACTTCCCAAGCTTTCTCAGGTTTTAAGTGGATTTAGTTGTCCACGTTGGCACCATTTGTTGACAGAGGTTTCTGTCCCACCTGGTCCCACAGTCGTTCCATTACAAAGAAATACACATTAATCATTAACTGGTTGGCCTAGTAGCTCAGGCTTATTATTAACTCTTATATCCTACATTAACCCATAATTCTTGTCTGTATTAGCCATGTGACTTGGTACCTTTTATCAATGAGCATTCTCATTTTGCTTCCTCTTTGTCTGGCTTCCTCTGTGATGACTGCAGACTGGGCCTTTCCTCTTCCCCTTCTTCTGTTGTGGTCACCCTGCCTTTATTCCTGCCTAGCTACTGGCCAATCAGCATTTTATTAAAACAGTAAAACTGACAAACCTTTACAGGGTACAAGATCATTGTCCTACAGTGCTAGAGGGATGACTTGGTGGTTTACAGTTCTCCCTTCTCTTCCAGAGGACCTAAGTTCAGTTCCCAGCACCCACATCAAGCAGCTGACAGCCACCTGGAACTCCAACCTTAATATAACACTGCTTCCTGGTCTCCAAAGGCATCCTGAAATATACTGCAACACACACACACACACACACACACACACACACACACAAATAAATGTAAATAAATATTCAACTCAAACCACATGGTATCAGTTTTCTTTTTT
>NC_022012.1:90411732-90417110 GCF_000317375.1 Microtus ochrogaster
GCTCTGTAGACCAGGCTGGTCTCGAACTCACAGAGATCCGCCTGCCTCTGCCTCCCTAGTGCTGGGATTAAAGGCGTGCACCACCACCGCCCGGCCATGGTATCAGTTTTCTAAGAACAGAGATTTTTGTTGCCTTCATCCATCTTAAATACCCAGGGACTTGCATGTGGTAGGAAGTCAGAACATTTCAATGGTTGGACACCATTAATATCTCGAGTGTTTTCTCTAAGAACTTGAGAGAATATTACATCTGAAGAACTGAGGTTTGGTGCCATGTGTGGTCAGAGGACAAAGAAGAGGCTCAGATCTCCAAGAAGCCACAACTAGGGGCTGGAGAGAGGACTCGGTGGTTAAGAGCAATGGCTGCTCTTGCAAAAAAACCTGGGTTTAGTTGCCAGCACCCACATGGTGGCTCACAACCCTCTGTAACCCCGGTTCCAGGGAATTTCAATTTCTTTTTCTGGCTTCTGCAGGCACCAAGCACTGGTGTGGCACATAAACATACATGTGGACAAAACACTCATGCATATATAATAAAATTAAAAATAAATCATAAAAGATGTAAGTCTAGTTGGTAGTATGCTAGCTCGCCATGCACCAGGCATGGTGAGTGCCTAGAAACTCAGAATGTGAGAGGTGGAATCGAGAGGATCAGAAGTTCAAGGGCATCCTCAACTTCAGAGTGAGTTCAAGACCAGGCTGGGCTACATGAGACCTTGTCTCAAAAAAATGTAAAGATTCTGAAATGGGGTCTCTATAAAAGTCCTAAATATTTATTGTATCCCCTCTTCACCTCCAGCTGTGTCTCAAAAACTGATTAAAACACTAAGCAAGAACTCACTCAGGTCAGAAAACACATGCTCTGAGTCTCACAGGACAAAGCTACTTCAATTAATTGTTAAATTAACATCAAAACATCACTATGAAAAGCAAAGCCTTTTGTTTTGGTGGCCCTCTTTAACTAACATCCAGATTATTAGACTAAACTATAGGCCACTGTTGTTCTTGTAAAATGGCTAAGCAGCCGTGAGTTCTAATAGTAGCCCGTTATCCCATCTGTCTTCTGCTAAATTCATGGCCATTGAGGGTCTCTGAGTATTTCTGATTTCCTAGCCTGCAGATGCCAGCGAGGAAGCAATTTCAAATCAGACCTGGTACAATACCTCTGAAAATGTCCCTAACCGTGAGGGAAGGAGGAACGCCTTGCCACAATCCCTTCCCCAGCTGACCCCTGCCCTGGTCCCTGCTTGCCAAAGCCTTTGCTGTGGTTTTCTGATGTGAGCTATTATGTGCCCGCGAGAGTCCCAGAGCTGAGATGTGAAGGCAGTCTCGGAGAGCTCCACCAGAATTCCCAGAAGTGAAAGCTTAGCCTGTGACCCACCAAACTCCCTCTTTTTGTAGCTAATCAACTGGCTAAATCCTCTCAAGTGAAAAAAAAGAAAAAAGCCGCACATTTTGTCATCTGTGACTTGCTGGGGCTGTCCGCCCCTCACAATGGCAGAGCCCGCGTATTAGGGATGAGTGGGTCCTCACACTTCGTCTGCTTCTAGCCTCAGCTGCCAAGTGGGTCCGCTGGGCCCCGGAACCCAGACACTACGCTTCGCACACTTCTTGTCCATTATTTATGGGCCCTCGAGTGCACCGGGGGTTCCTCGCCAGCCGTCCCCATTCTTGGCAGCTGGACTTCTATAAGGGTGTGAAAGACTTCTGCCCTTGTCACCCCATAACTAGGACGCTGTAAAGAGCAAAAACTGAAGATGCCAGGTTAGTAGCTTAGGAAATGAACAAGAACTGACAACCGGCTTTGTGAATTATATACATAGCTCTACACAGCCAATGACGCAATCAACAGAGAGAAGAGGCAGCCCTCGGAATGGGAGACAAATCATTCCCAGCTATGCATCAGATGGGGGATTAATATCCAGGACATATAAAGAACTCAAAAGTTGAGTTCTTGAAAACTGATTCAGTGGCTAAGGGCTCCACGTGTGCCCGCATTCACATGCACACACGTGTACACACACAGACAATTTAATTTTTTAGAAGAACTCAGAAGTTTGCAGTACCAGGGGCAGGGGTGCGGTTAGTTGTTTTTCTTTGGGGGCTTGGCATGGGCTGCCCATGCTTCGGTGGATAACCCCTCCCCTTGCACAAACAGAAAAATCTGATTAGACATAGTATGCTGTATAACAAAAAAGATACGAAAGGAATTGTGGAGGGTCTGAGGAAAGGTGAGGGAATAAAAGATTCATATAATCATAATACATGTATGCAACTCTCAGAGTAAACTTTAAAATAATAATTATAGGGGTTGGAAAGATGACTCAAATTAAGAAAAACCAGGTGGTGGTGGTGCACACCTTTAATCCTAGTACTCAGGAGGTAGAGTCAGGTGAATCTCTGTGAGTTCGAGGTCAGCCTGGACTACAGAGCAAGTTCCAGGATAGCCAAGGCTATACAAGGAGACTCTGTCTCAAACAACAACAGAACATTAAAGAACACTGGCTGCTCTTGCAGAAAACCCAGATTCAGGTTCCATTACCCCACATAGTGGCTTACAACCATCTTTCTGGCTCCAGGGGATCTGACACCCTCTTCTGGCTTCTGTGGGTACTGCACACACAGACAGACATATATGCAGGCAAAACATCATATACACAAATTAGATTTTAAAAAATCATTTTGAAAAGTAAAATAATAATAGTAATAATAAACAATGACTGACAAATAATCCAACATAATCGATAAATTATCTGAGCAGGCATTATTCAAATGAGGAACTAGAAGTGAGCAATATGCCACTGAGAATCTTTCCCATGCAAGTCCGAGTGGCAGTATTTAAAATCACAGACAAACTAAAGGAGCAAGTGCTGGTAAGGACAGTGGAGGGGACCAGGTACTGCTGTTAGGAGTGTAAATTAATTCAGCTACTGTGGCAATCAGTATAGAAATCCCTCAAAAGTTTAAAAATGAGGTACTGTCTCATCCAATTATAGCCATGCTGGGCTATCCCTGGGGGACGCAAGCATTCCGCATGACGCCTGCACATCCACGTCTGTTGTGCTGTGTTCACAAGAGCCACGCAATGGAAGCCCCAAGAAGACTGAAGCCGTGGAGTTTTCTGGAGAAAGAGTGGACTAGAAATCACCACATTTAACAAGATAAGTCAGTCTTATGGACAGGCAGCAAATACAAAAAGGAAAAAAGAACAGAATTACAAATAGCTAATAAGTACATAGAGAAACTCAGTATGTTTTGTCATTGGGAGAAGCAAATCAAAGCTCCACCAAGACCACATCTTGGAGTGCCAATGGCTCGGTTGGTTAGGTCAACCTACTTATATGAGATTCCATCTCACCAGTTCAGATTATCTCCAGGAAAACTCAAACCAACAAGTGTTGGTGAATGTGCAGGGGATGGAAAGGAACCTTTACATCCAGCTCTTGGCTATCCACAGTCTTTTTTTTTCCCTTTTTTTTAAATTTATTTATTTATTGAGGATTTCTGCCTCCTCCCCGCCACCGCCTCCCATTTCCCTCCCCCTCCCCCGATCAAGTCCCTCTCCCTCATCAGCTTGAAGAGCCATCAGGGTTCCCTGACCTGTGGGAAGTCCAAGGACCGCCCACCTCCATCCAGGTTTAGTAAGTTGGGCATCCAAACTGCCCAGGCCCCCCCAAAGCCAGCACGTGCAGTAGGATCAAAAACCCATTGCCATTGTTCTTGAGGTCTCAGTAGTCCTCATTGTCCGCTATGTTCAGCAAGTCCGGTTTTATCCCATGCTTTTTCAGACTCAGGCCAGCTGGCCTTGGTGAATTCCCGAACAAACATCCCCATTGTCTCAGAGTGTGGGTGTACCCCTCGCGGTCCTGAGTTCCTTGCTCGTGCTCCCCCTCCTTCTGCTCCTGATTTGGACCTTGAGATTTCTTTCCGGTGCTCCAATTTGGGTCTCTGTCTCTGTCTCCTTTCATCTCCTGATGAAGGTTAATATTCAAGGACCTCCCTTGCTCTTGGATTGGGAGGATCAACATAGTAAAAATGGCAATTCTACCAAAAGCAATCTATAGATTGAATGCAATCCCCATCAAAATCCCATCAAAATTCTTCACAGATCTGGAGAAGACAATAATCAACTTCATATGGAAAAACAAAAAACCCAGGATAGCCAAAACAATCTTATACAATAAAGGATTGTCTGGAGGTATTACCATCCCTGACTTCAAACTCTATTACAGAGCTACAGTAGTGAAAACAGCTTGATATTGGCATAAAAACAGAGAAGTCGACCAATGGAATCGAATAGAAGACCCTGACTTTAACCCACAAACCTATGAACACCTGATTTTCGATAAAGGAGCTAAAAGTATACAATGGAAAAAAGAGAGCATCTTCAACAAATTGTGCTGGCAAAACTGAATGTCAATCTGCAGAAGAATGAAAATAGACCCATATCTATCACCATGCACAAAAATCAAGTCCAAATGGATTAAGGACCTCAATATCAGTCCGAACACACTGAACCTGATAGAAGAGAAAGTGGGAAGTACCCTACAACAGATGGGCACAGGAGATCGCTTCCTATGTATAACCCCAGCAGCACAGACATTAAGGGCCTCATTGAATAAATGGGACCTCCTGAGACTGAGAAGCTTCTGTAAAGCAAAGGACACTGTCACTAAGACAAAAAGGTATCCACAGTCTTAGTACCTGGGACGTGATGGAAGCTGTCATTAGAAGAAGCCCTCCACTGGGCATTGAGTCTTTGCCTGCTTAGGGTGACGTGACTGAGCTCGGCAGCTGCCAGGTTTATCAGTTTCTTTAGGCTCCACTGGGACAGAATACCTGACAATAGAAACTTAAAGAAGGAAGAGGTTTGGGAGCTCATGTCTTGTGGGTATAGTCCATTATGGTGGCAGGAGGATGGACAGCTAGCCACCGTACATCTTCAATCGTATGTACCATTATTCTCTATTCTCGGTGTTAGGAATATTTTCCCAATACGAGCTCTCTGCCAACGCAAATTCCCAATCAAGCCAAATTAAGAAATATCCAGGTTTAATGGGAGTTCTGCGCTCTTGGGTGGCCCCGAGGGGAGGAAGGAAAAGAGACCACGTGTTCCTCTTTGGGGAGTTCATTTAAATACTCTGTGGGACCTGGCCTGCTGGGATTTGGAGTCCAGACTAATACAAGTCTCAGGCCTGGGATAAATGCGAGGGGCTGGGGTCTACGCTCCCAACTTAACACTCAGGCATTCTCCTCTCCCACTGCCTTCCTCTGGCCTTCCTCTGCACACAGACCCTGCCCTGCCAAGCTGGTTCCTTCCTTCTAGTGAGCCCCTTCTTCTGGCTTATCACGTGTGTTCCATTATCCTCCTGTTCCCC
>NC_022012.1:90417255-90440450 GCF_000317375.1 Microtus ochrogaster
CCATCACTGGATCTCCCCACCATCACTGGATCTCCCCACCATCACTGGATCTCCCCCCCATCACTGGATCTCTTCTCCACTCTCTTGATCTCCTTTCTCATAGCCTGATAGCGTAAGCGCCATCATTAAAGATAGTCAAATTTATCTTGCTTATTCAAACCTACTGGTTCTGGGCTCTCTGCAGTGGCCTAGTGATGGGATGAGACCAGGACAATTTGCATTCACCTGTCACTAGGAGAGTTACTTGGTTCTGATCCTGTCACAGGCGCCATACAGAAAAATTGGACATGATCTCCTTGTAGTCTGAGGGGGGTTCCTATTAGTGGCTAAAGTCTAGGTTTCTTTGTTTTAGCAGTCCTGGGGAGGGAACCTAGAGTCTTCCACAGGTGAGGTGAGTGGTCTCCCACTGAGATATCTCCCCAACTTTTTGTTTGTTTATTACCTTTTATTTTAAGACAGGGTCTCACTAAATTGCCCGGGCTGGCCTTGAATTCACTCACTGGTTCTGGCAGGCCTTGATTTTGATATCCTCCCCTTGAATAGCTAGCTAGTGTTATAGGCCTGTGCTACCAAACCCAGCTTAAGTGGTTGTATTAAATGTAGAACCAATTCTTATTTATCTTCTTTCTAACTTCAGGCACCAAGACTCTTCCTCCATCTTTGGTAGGAGAGCCATCCTCCAGTCCTTCTTCAGCCTGGGGGAGTCTCAGTACAGTGGATGCCCAGCATCGGTGGTGCTAAGACACAACCCTCAGTTACAACATAAACATCAGTTCTCAGTGTGAACAGCTGGAGATGCGGGAGAGGCTGAGACTGCCCAGAGTCAGAACTCAAGTATCTGCTGTCTGTCTTCATCTTTAAAGGGTGCAGGAATCAAAAGGACCACAGGGCTGACGGGAAGGGCAGAGGACACAGGCCTGCCACCAACGCTTCCACCAGCAAGATAGTGACCAGATCCCTCCATTTTCTTCAGCTACATCTGTAGATCACGAGGCCTCACAGACTCCCAAGCAGAACACAATAGATATTAAACATTAGACTAAAGTTCCGAGAAATCTGGCAAATTCTGCCGGGCTGAGGAGCACGGGCATGGGGAGATGAGGGAAACTAAAGGATTAAGATCCTGTGTCTCAGCCTCCAGGAGTTCAGCGTTTCCCAGTCCCAAACCTGTCCAGTAAACGTCATAACGGCCCTGATATTCAGGAGCTCTGGAATCACGTCTGTTCGAGGAGGGTCTATAACCTCAAGATGGGATTCAATTCTTATCCTCCTAATGTTGTCACTTTATATTTTCAAAATCTGAATCAAAGGTGGTTTGGAAAGTAACTCTGCTTTTCGGTGCAATTAAGAGTGTAATCCACGCCGTGTGGCCTGCAGCCCTTGCAGAGGCTCTGAGTTTTCATCTGCTCATTTTTAAGTGGTTTAATTTTGCCTCTGATTGCCAGGTGCTAAAATATGAACCTTCACACTTGTGAGTCACCGAATTTAACCACGCTGTGGCTCTACCCTCAGAGAGTTTTCTAGGTGTGAACCCAACTGTGCCCTGGACCCACAAAAAACATTTTAGTCAAGATTTCCAGGGTAAATTCTAGCCCACCCTTGTCAAAACCACATAGGCTCCCACCTCGCCTCCTTGCAGCAGACCCTGAGTTTGTCATGAGCTTTCTGATCCTGCTGCTCTAAGCTGACTGTGGGAACTTAGGCAAGTGACTTTGCCCTCCTGAGCCTCAGTTTCCTTCTTAGTGAACTGTGTGCTTAAAATAATTCAAAATTAAGTGGTGTGTGCAGTGCTTGGTAATGACTAGACATTCTCATCCCCTCAGAAGGCTTACAACACCAATTGGGAAAATAAAATGTGGGACTTTAGAAGTAACCAAAACATATGACATAGATAAATAACAAATGGGGCACGGCTCTAGTTCTGGGGTGTGGGGTCATCACATCTCATTCATCTAACTTACCATCAATCTGTGTGTTTATGGGTGTGTGTGTGTGTGCGCGCGCACATACGTGCGCGCACATGCGTGCATGGAGGCCGGAGAACAACTTCTTGTGTCTTTCCTTAGGAATACTGCCCACCTATTCTGAGGCAGGATTTCCCACGTGGCCTGGAACTTGCCAATTCAGCTGGGCTAGCTGGCCAGGGAGCCCCGGACACCTGCCTGTCTTCTCCCCAGTTTAGGGGCAACAAGACATGCTGCCACACACCTGTCTTTTGCCTAGATTCTGGGAATAAAAGCTAGGTCCTTGTGCTTGAATGGCAAGAGCTTTACTGAGTGCGCTCTCTTCAACTTCTGGGATGCCATCTTTTATGAAAGCATTCTCAATCTCAAAGATGCAAAATGTACAGAAAATATGGATGTTATAGAAATGGAGGTTAGAAGTGACAACTGCGGGAAGCTATGTCCTCCAGATGGGCTCGAGGGAAACAGGAAAGCAGACACACAAAGACCTGTTCTTACTCTTCCCTTCCTCTTTGCGTTTTCCTTGTTCCAGTCACTGACTTCTTTGGGGTTTGGGTAGGCACACATGTGAAGGTCAGAAGAAAATTTTTAGGACTCCATCATCTCCTTCCACTGTATGGAACCCAGAGACCAAACTCCTTCGTGCTTAGCACCTCTCTCCTCCACATCATCACCATCATCCTTCTCTCCTTCTTTACTTAGTGTAATCCATATCATTTTCTAAAACTCCTTCAGCTAACCTGGGACAAGGTAGAAGACAGCTTTCCGGGTGGAGCAGTGACCTAGCTCTTCAAGCCAGTTTGAGTCCTAACCACCCCATGAACAACCCACCTCAGACTGACAAGGCAGTGTCTTAGGCTCCGTTGGCATATCATGTGTGGGTTCCCAATCTGAGGGGACAGAACTCACAGCTACAGTTTTGCTGGACTAATTCCCTCCTGATAGACTTATTGGTGGACAGAAACAGAAGGCTTACAAATGCTTCTCCATCTCCTCTCCCTTTATTCCCTGTGACGAGGAGCACCAACTCCTCCCAAGACAGCCATAGTCATTGCACACACCCAGCCGTGGTGTTGCACCTTCCACTCTGCAGCATCTCCTCAGCCTGTGCTGAGGAGAATAAAGAATAAAGAAACCAGAAATCATTCTCTGTCTAACCCAGAGACACCAATGTCTCTGAGTTTCAGAAACACTGTAGTTGAATACATTTTTCTAAGATGGAAGCCTGAAAGAGCCGAATGACAAATGACCACCGTCTAATACATTGCAAGAACCAAGCAAGTTTTTACCAAATGCATGCATGAGGTCAGGCAAGTTGGAGAAGGAGGAAAAGATACAAGCAACTTGGCTTTCAAGCACCCCACCCAGGATTTTTTTACAGTTGAATTTCAGAGAAAGTTGGCTCTTCTTCCGTTCACAGAGACATCAATGACTAAAAGTACTTTAACCTTCAGCTCAGGTGTTTATAACTTAGGTGCCCTTATTCCTTTTGAATCTTCCCCAAAGGATGAATATCGCGTTCACCCTCGACCAGCAAGGAAGACGCAACACCCGGAGCTCTTCTTGCAGCAGCTTATTCAGGACTTCATTCACAGCAATCTTTCTCCTTCTCCCTCTCTCTGTCTCTCTGTCTCTGTCTCTGTCTCTCTCTCTCTCTCTCCTTGGGCAAACCTCTCCCAGCCCTTAAAAAGGCACAGGCCTGCCAACGCCGGATTGCCAGGTGGGCACTGCCCATAGGTCCAAGCATATGCAAGCAGCTGACAATCATTGCGTTATCACAGAGAGCACTCACTTTCGGGATCGCGGAGGGCAGGAGCTAGTACCATCAGGTGGCTCCACGCAGCTCTCTACATTGCCATCAGGTGTGGCTCTCTACAGATGAAGTTTTTAATATGGATTCCTTAGTAAGTAGTGATGGTGGGAGGCAGGAATACATAAATGGATGGATGATGGATAGATGGATAGACGGATGGATGGATGGATGGATGGATGGATGGATGGATGGATGGATGGATACTTGTAGGCAGAGTTTCTCTGTGTCTCAGCACTCACTCCCAAATAACCATTCAGAGACTTATTATTAATTATAAATGTTCAGCCAATAGCTCAGGCTTATTACTAGCTAACTCTTAAATTTTAAATTAACCCATATTTCTTATCTACCCTCTGGAACATGCAATACCTTTTTTCAGCACAGCACATTCATCTTGCTTCTTTCTATATCTCTCAAGACTCCCCTGACTCTGCCCTCCTTTGCAGCATTCTCTCTACCCCCAAAATCCTGCCTAGCCTTTGGTCAATAAGATTTTTGTCAACAATGAGAGAGGCACATATTTACAGTGTACAAAGATTGTTCCAAAGCAGATGATGAATGGATGGATGGATGGATGGATGGATGGATAGATGGTGATCGATGGATGGATAGATGGATGGATGGATGATGGATGGATGGGTGGATGGATGGATGGATAGATGGTGATAGATGGATGGATAGATAGATGGATGGATGGATGGTGATAAATGGATGGATGATGGATGGATGATGGGTGGATGTTGGGTGAATGAATGGATGATGGATGGATGGAAAGATGGATGGATGGTTGGAGGATGGATGGAGGAAAGATGGATGGAGGATGGACAGATGGTGGGTGAGTGCAGGATGGATGGAAGATAGGTGGATGATGGATGGCTTAATTGATACTTGGAAGATGCATGTCTGCCTAGTGTTGTAGAACTCTGCACTGTGGTACTCCTTTCACAAGTCTAGGATGTGAATCCCATTGTCCAGATCTCTACTTTGTGGTCTGTACATGTGAGTGTATTAACCAGAGCATAGAAGACTACAATACAATCCTATGTTGTTCAAGTAGCCAGAAACGAGGTTAGCAAAGGAACTTGGGACCAGGTAAAGTGTGCTGATAGATAGCTCATAGGGGCACAGGGGCCGGAATTACCCTGAACCAAGAGTGACACAGGTTAGATCTTAAATAATTACAAACTTCTCTAGAAGAAACAGGGAACTGAGGGGGAAAGCACCAGAGGTTGTGGATGGCAGCCATGTGCACCATAGTCCTAACTGAACTATTGTTCCAGCCTCTGGGCTGTTTGTTTATAATTCAGATGAAACAGTGGAGAGTTTAACTGGTATTGGCTAAGCTGTAAATAGCCAAGCATTTAGTCAAATGCTAATCTATATGTGCTGATGTGAATGTACTTCTTACATGTGGTTAACATTCTCCATCTGTTGAAGTCATCCAGAGGACTGACCTTTAATCCAACAAGTAAGCCTTGTCTAATCCACTAAAGGCCATAAGAGGAAAACCTGGGAAAGAAGAAATTTTATCTCAATACCATGAAGTCAACTCTTGAGTCCCAAGCCTGCCGATCTGCCCTACAGACTTCAAACTCGCCACACAGCAGAGTGTGTTGGTGGTGTGTGTAGTGGTGATCATAGCTACCTTCCACACTTGTCAAACACCGTAAGACATGAGCCAGTTTCCTAAAATACATCTTTAAACAAGCAAGAGCTCCTGTGAGTACAGGGTGCATCTCACACACACACACACACACACACACACACACGCACACACACGCACACACACGCACGTCTTCTACTAGAGGTTTCTCTGGAGAAATTTGGTTGCTGCGGGAAAACACTCATAACTGAAAGACAGTATGCCTGCCTTCTTCGGGCAGTCACCACATCTCTGAGCACCTACTATGTGTCAGACAGAACAGTTCACCTTGGTATGTGTGCAAAGTCGAGAAAAAGAGCTGGAAGAGCTGCCAGGAGCTGTGGTTGATAGACCGCCCTGCTCTTGGAGGTCTAGAAAGAGGCAAGTTGCATAGTGCTGGCCCGCGTAGTGCTGACCCCACCGTCTCCTAGTGTTGCATTCGTTTAAACGGGGAGCCCAGCTTCACCAAGTTAGCAGAAATCTAACTTGTCTATGGGGATTTTTGCTGAGTCATTGCCAATCATAGTTATATAAACTGGTATAATCTCTATCTGTTCTCATCCCCACTCCTTATCCACACACTGTGAGGATAGCAATTTCTCTCACGCTTGCTGAAACTGGAGTCTGCCTAAATTGAGTGGAGCAGATTATCAAACACTTTGCACAGCTGAAGCAGCAGAGAGAGCATTGGTTGCCTCTGAGGCTTGGAAGCGAAGAGCTGCTTGAAACCCTCAGGGTCCTGGGAGGTGAGCTACCTCAGGAGGATGCCCGTGGAAGTCAGACTATGTGCACATGGCATGAATAAACACCCCTCACCCAAAATCCATAAATAAAAATGTTAATAATTAGTACATTTTAGAAATTAATTCTTTCAATAGACCTTTACATGTTTTACTGTGCTGGGAAGCAAAATACATGCAATATGAGATTTACCATTTTAATCTTTCTAAATTCCATTTTTTAAAGTTTTTGATAGCTTCATACATGACTACTATATTTATGTCACTTCAACCTCTCCCTCTCCCCTCCCCACTCCAGTGCTACCCATGTGTACCCAGTTTCCTCTCAAGTTATTGACTTCTTTAGTTATTATTGCTACACACATAAATGTGTGTGTGTATGTGTGTGTGTGTGTGTGTGTATATATATATATATATACTCTTGTGTCCATTTAGTGTTGCTCATATTCATGTGTGTTTAAGGCTGGCCTCTTAGGGCTTGGATAACCTCTCAGGGGCTTTGTTCCCAGCAAAGACAGACTGTCCCTCTCTCAGTAGGCATTAATTGCCACACCTCGTCATCTAGGAGTGGGGTACCATGAGACTAACCCGCCCACACTGATGTGTCAACTGGTGGTGTCATTGGACAGGTCTTGTTTAGGCAACCAAATCTGGGGGATGTTATAGATTCTGTTTACCTGTCACACGTGGAAAATGCTGACCAATAGCCAGTGGCCTAGCCTGGCTCTGAGAATTGTCCTGCCCTCCCTGGTTTCCTAAGCCTTTGGTATAGGAGTTGAGTGCAGGTGTTGTCATTGGGAATAGGCACCCTAGGGTCTGTTGCTCTCTGTGGATTTCTGGGATGGTCTGCATCTCCTGCAAAAAGAAGGCAGCTTCTTCCATAAGGGATGAGAGCTTCATTAATCTTTGGATATAATAATTAGTAGCCAGGGGTGGTGGCACACATCTTTAATCCCAGCACTCAGGAGACAGAGATCAGTGGGTCTCTGTGAGTTTGAACCAGCCTGGTCTACAGAGCAAGTTCCAGGACAGGCAGGGCTAAACTAAGAAACCCTGTCTTGAAAAACAAAACAATGGAAGAAAGAAAAAAGGAAGGAAGGAAGAAAAGAATAAAAGAATTAGTATTGAGTTAGGAATATACTAATTCGGCAAAGTGGCCAAAATAGGCTCTCCTCTAGGTTCCATGACCTCACCAGCCATGGGTAGCTGGCTAGGTTTACAGCATCTGGCATGATTTTCCTTCTATTAAAGTGTACATTTCTCTCTGGGCATGGTAATCCCAGCACTTAGCAGGCAGAGACAGGTGGATCCCTGAGTTTAAGACCAGCCTGGTCTAAAGAGCTAGTTCCAGGACAGCCAGGGCTACCGTCTTAGAAAACCAAAATACAAAATAAAAGTTAAAAAGAGTACATTCCAGTATTGTTACTGACTTGCTATGCTACTCAACCATCACATTCTTTCTAGAATTTTTTCTTCACCCCGGGAAGGTGGCCCATTTTGAATAAGCAATTACTGCTCAACATCCAGTCCCCTCTGCCCCTGTTAGGCATAAATTTGATTTCTGCCTCTCTGGATAAACCTGTCGTGGACATTTCCCAGTACCAGATATGCAGTACGCACCGGGGTTTTCTGTCTGGCTTCCATAATGTTTTCAGGGTTCATCTTCAGGATAGTACAGATCACGACACCATTGTATTTGTGGCTGATCAAATTCTGTGTTTTGGATGTCACAAATGCTGTTTCCATTCACCCACTGACAGGCACCTTGTTTTCCTCCTTTGAGGCCACTGTGGACATCCAGGTACAGGTTTTACCTATGGCTAGAGAGAAAGCTCAGCAGGTAACCCCTGATACCCTGAGCTTGACTCCTGGAACCCTTATAAAATAGGCATGTGTGGCTCTCAGCTTTGTAATGCCAGCACTTCTACAGGAGACAGGAGACTCCGTGGAAGTACACACAGGCGGAGCAGCCCAGGAGCAGAGAGGATGGGGCAGATCCTGTATTGATATGGGGGAAGGGCAGAACCAACTCCCAAAGCCTGTCCAACCACACACACACACCACGGTAAGTCTTTCTAAAACACTAGCGTCATTTGAACGATTATTTTCAATTTTCTGGGGACTCCCTGGGTCAGGTGGTAATCCTATCAGCTTGTTCCACTTGGAGGCTGAGGCTGTGCATTCTCTGTCTCCTCTGACAGAGTGTGGGGGTCTGAACGTCCTGTTACCATGAGTTAGAGCCACTGTCCAATATGAAGCGGTCTTTTATGTGGTGCCAACATTCACTTCTCCTAACAACTAGGCACGTTGACCACCTTGTGTTTTGTGGCCATTTGCCAAACTTTGGGGTACAAATGTCAAGTCTTTTGCCCACTTATTTGCTATTCCCTTTATATATTGGGGGGGGCAGGAGAGCACTTCATAGCCAAACCACAGCACTTTTCTTTGCCTTAGTTGATTTGATTTTCTTTAAGATAATGTTTATTTTATTTATCTTTTTGTTTTATGTGCGCTGGTATTTTTTTCTTGCATGTATGTCTGTATGAAAGTGTCAGATTCCCTGGAACTGGAGTTACAGATAGTTGTGAGCTGCCAGGTGGGTGCTGGGAATAGAACCTGGGCCCTTTGGGAGAACAGACAGTGTGTCTAACCACCGAGCATCTCTGGAATCATCATCAGGGAATCTGACACACTCACACAGACACACATGCAGGCAAAACATCAATGTACATAAAATAAAAATAAATAAGTTGCTTTTTTTTAAAAAAAAAAAAGAAATCTATCTGCAAAGTAAGTTCCATGCCCACCATACACAAGCAACTTCATAACCAGATGCGCTACTTCAGTTTATAACAAAACTCCCCCTCTGCAGCTCCACAGTCTGTTCTGTTCCTGTACCATCCATCTCCAAAGCCTCCTGCTTCATACATGGCTCTCACTGGCTGCCAGAGAAGGTGATTTTAGTGCTGAGACCTGTTGTGGTTAAGGCTTGGCTTTCTCCACAGTGGAGTTACAGTCAGCCATAAAGAACATGAAACTGCCACTTTCTAGAAAAAAAGGATCAAGTTTGAGATTGTTATATTAAGTGGAGACTAAGCCAGACACAAAAAGACTAATAGTGCCTGTTTTCTCTTGTTTGTATAAATGCATAGACCATATATGTACATATGTATAAACTCCAATTTACAGCATAATTAGTTACCTTCTGCAACTATGAGGTATGTATACAAACAAACACCCAGGTATGTATGTGTGTGCATGCACATGAAAGTGCGTGTGTGCATGTATGTGTGTGTGAGAGTGTGTGTATAGGAGACAGAGAGAGGAAGAGGAAGGGAGAGAGAGGGAGAGAGAGAGAAACAGAAAGGAGTCCGGGGGAAGGGAAGAGACCAGTTTGAGAAGAGAAGGAGAAGAAAGGAGGGTTTATAAAGATGAATATGGTAGAATACATGACACAGTCTAAAGGAATCTCATCTTTAGGGGACTCATAACTTCACAGAAGGGTGAATTAGTTTATTTAAGTACTGTCAAGAGTGACCTTGACTTGGCCTCTGCATCTTTCTGAGCCAGAGCCTCCCATCCACAAAAGAGCAAAGGGGCAGTTTGCAAGGTTGCTGTGAACTCCCTATGTGAAATACTTTAACAATCCGAAGCCTGGCACATTGGTCCTCGACAAATGTGGTCTTCCTAGAGATGCTTCCTGTCTCCTGGGGTTCTAGCTCCTGCTCCCTTTCAAAGCATCCTGTCTTCCTTATCTCGTGCCGTCCTCATGAGGGGGCTGGCTACAGGTTATCTCTGCAAGCTGACGCGCCAGACAGTTAGTGGAATGGATCCGACAATCAGTCCTCTTCTGTGTAAAACACGCTTAGAAAGGAAAGATCGCTAGACAGTGATCTCAGTTGGGGGAAGCGAAACAGAGCAACAACAAAACCCCCACAGGGCTAAGTGCAGCCATCCACTCTGGTAGATCTGCAGATGAAATGTCAGCATGAGAAAAAAGTCAACAGCCAAAAAAGAAAGAGAAAACAAAGCATGCATAGAGCATTGGCAACGCGTGTCACCAAGCGCAGAACGCCGCTGCGTTTTTGTATCCGTGTGGAAGATAAACATGTTTTCCCTTTTTCTATGTTTGAGTTTAGCTTCTTCCTTTATTAGGTAAAGCCTGTGATGCTGGAGGTGAGATAACACATGCGCATATTCATGTTGATGTAAAAATATGTCTGCTTTTCTGTAAATATAAAGGGTAGAATTTATTTTCTAAATGAATGGAAGATCATCCGCAATCTGGACATTTACTCCCTGTGGACAAGAATAACCGGAGCTCGAAGCCCAAGCCTAGCTTGATGGCTCCATTTCCTCCCAATTCAGAGCTTCTAGAGAACAGTGTGTGTCTGTGATTACTGACAGAGGTTATCATGTTGTGCTTTTACAATGGCCAGGGTATGGGGGAGCACATCTTTTTAGTTCCAGACCTGGGAGGCAGAGGCAGGTGGATCTCTGTGAGTTTAGGGCCAGCCTGGTTTACATACTGAGTTCCAGGACAGCTAGAGCTACATTGTGAGACTCTGTCCAAAAATAAATCACAATATTCAGTTCCCACACTGGGCCAAATGAATCCACATCTAAAGGGATGAGGCCAGGCTGCATCAGCAGCTTCTCAAGTTGTCCCACTGTGAGCCAGATCCAAGAACCTAGAGCCATGTCCCTGAAGCCATAGCCTGGATGACACTGAACCTGAACTTGGACGCTTGCCAGCTTCCCACCAATGTGGACTCTCTTGGTCCTTGGACCACACTTAGTTTACAGGCTGTGCAAGAATTCCCAAGCATTTTTATTTTATTTCATTTTGCAAAATCACTTTCGGTTCCTGCTGTTATAAAACCAAAAGTTCAGGCTAGAGGGCCTCCGACCTCATTGCCTCTGCAGACTTGCACAGAGTAAGACCAGCTGGGAGGAATCGTCCGTGGTTCGCCAAGAGCCATGTTGCTGGCACCTGTCAGTGTTTACTGAAGCTAAGGAAGACGGACGTTGACTCTCCATAGGTCAGAATGCAGCAGAGCTGTCTGAACCTCTGTGTGCACTGGACTCACAGGCATGCTCAATTTAAAGATCCAAGAGCTCCAGAGATACTCCTACAGAGACTGAGAGACTTGGGTCCCACGGATTTCCGAAAGGAGACCAAAGTGGGTTGTTGTAACAGTAATACTGACTGACAATCAGTAAATGGCTCCGGCATGCCCGGTGCTGTTCTGGTAACCGCATAATCAAAGTCTGTATCGTCTTCGCATCCATCCTATGGGCTAAGGACTTCTAGTCCCAGTGTACAAACTGAGAAAACTGGCAGATGAGGCATCAGAAGACAGCCGGGAACCATGCGTGTGGGACGGGGCAGCACTTAGATATTGGGGTCCTTTCTTCAAACAGTGTGTGACCAGAGAAAGGAAAGAAGAGAAAAATAGAAGCAAGAAGGAGTAGGCCTCATGGGTAATACATTTAGGGTTCCCAGCCTGAGAACCTGGCTTCAGATTCTGGACTTTAAATAAATAAGTTTGAATGCAGGAGACTTAGTTTACAGGCTGACTCCTGAGCCACACCTAAGTTCCCACTGACAGTCGTCAAGGATGGTGTGCGTGCGCGTGCGTGTGTGTGTGCGTGTGCGCGCGCGCATGTGTGCGCGTGTGTGTGCGTGTGTGTGTGCGTGTGTGTGTGCGTGTGTGTGTATGCGTGTGTGTGTGCGTGTGTGTATGCGTGCGTGCGTGTGCGCGCGCGAGCGTGTGCGCGTGTGTGTGCGCGTGTGTGTGTGTGCGCGTGCGTGTGTGCACGCTTGTGTGTGTGCATGTGTGTCCACGCGTGTGTGTGCGCGTGTGTGTGCGTGCGTGTGTGCGTGTGTGCGCACGCGTGTGTGTGTGTGTGCGCGCGCGTGTGTGTGTGTGATATAGAGAATGAGTAGAAGTCAGGAATTGGTTCCCTCCTTTCACCGTGAATACTGGGAATCGAACACAGGTCCTCAGACTTGGCAGCAAGCACCTCTACCCACGAAAGTCATCTTGATAGTCCTTTGGGGCTATCATACCAGTTGAATTAAACTTTCTGGGGATTTTTAAAAATTTAATTAAAATATAATTACATCATTTTCTCCTTTTTGTTCCCTCCCTTCAACTCCTCCTGTGTCCTCTTCTCCCCCTCTTACTCCTCAAATTCATGGTCTCTTTTCCTTTGACTATTACTGTTCCATATCTATGCAGAAAGACATTAATACAAGCTGCTGGGTTCACTTAGTATTGCTTTTGAATGTACGTTATCTCAGGGCTGGCTACTTGGGATTGGCTAAGCAGTTGGGGGCTGATTCATGGGAAAGACTAATTCTTCCTCTCTGCCAATAGTTGCTAGTACTTCTTTGTCTAAGGAGTTTGGGGAATCTAATCTTTAGTGTCATCTCCCAAATACTCTTTATTATATTATGATATATTTTAGGTCCAGTGTGAAGTCCAAGGACCTACATCCTGACAAGCACATCCCGAGTGGTTCTAATACACGGCCACATTTAGGCTCATTTATAGAGCAGGGCTAGAAGCTGTCAGGTTGGATTAGATTCCTAGTTCTCCGTTACATATCTCTATGTCCTCATTCATTCATTCTGTCAACAATAAATACAGGGGCACTACCCTATGCTCACTCAAGTCTCTAGAAACTTGGCTACACACAGAGTAGATAGTAGCCCCTTGCCTCATGAAGTGTTTACCCTTCAAGTGCAGCCCGCAAGGAATGCACTAAGGGGAAATTTTGAATCAATGTACACACGCACAGAAGCTGCAGCTGTAGAGCAACCAGAGGAGCAGCTCCTGCTGGGAAGATGAGAGTGGACTTAAGATTTGAAAGAAGCAGAGACTCAGGCAGAGACCCCTGTGAAGGGGACTCTTGCTCCTCAGAGGGGACAGCAAACCTGAAGGCTCAGAAGTGAGAGTGAGCCTGGAGTGGAGCTGTGGTGAATGCCTGAGAGAGAGCAGCTTGGCGCATGGTTTCAGAGGTTCATGGGTCCCCACAGCGGAAAGGTGAAGTCTTGGTCCATGGAGGTCAGGGCATAAATGTTACACCACGGACAGAGGCAGAGCGGACATCAGTAAGTTTCAAAGGACCCATTGCTAGTGATCTGCTTCCACCATCCCACTTCCTAAAGGCTCCACAGCCTTGAAAATGGTGCCGCCAGCTGGGACCCAGCTTTCAGAAGGAGACCATGGGACATTTCAGAGTCCTGACACTGGATGCTTTCAGAGAGCGGCAAGACTAGCAGAACGTAGGGGAACTAAGAGCAAGGGAAGAATTCACAGAGAACTCTGTAAACCAACGGATTACAGGAAGTCCTGGGAGATGTTGGGTGTAATCGCTGGCCTATTTTGTGCCTCAAAGGGTTTCCCAGTTGCTGGGTTGGGAAGCAGTCTCCAAGATGACGGCAGAAACATGGAGACCAGTTTGAAGACAGCTATCCAAGTGACAAAACAGTGTCTTGGACTCCATCAGCAGAAGTACAGGCAGTGAGAAATGAATATGTTTTGAATAAATTTGGAAAATCAAGAAAAATATGATTTCCTAAAGGTTTGAGCTGTAAGATTAAGAAGTCAAGGGGGCTGGGTATATGGCTCAGGGTCAAGAGCACTGACTGCTCTTCCAAAGGCCTGGGATTCAATTTCCAGCACCCACCTGGCAGTTCTCAGCTATCTGTAATGCTAGTTCCAGGAGATCCAACACTTTCATACGAACATACATGCAGGCAAAAACATCAATGCACATGAAATAAAAATAAATACTTTTTAAAAAGAAAAGTCAAAGATCTCCAGTAGTAAAATTTACTTTAATCATTAATTCATTTGATTTGTATTTCTTTTGTTTGGTTGGTGTTTTTTATTTAGTCTTGTGAGTAGGTACAGAGCTCAAAGTGGCTATGTAACAGGAATACTAGGACTACAGGTATATGTAGCCACACTTGCTTTCAATAGCATTGGGGATTAAACCCAAGACTGTGCATGCTCAGTAGTCTGAGCTACAGCCTCCGTTGGTTCATCTGAAGCATAATTCTTGGTCCCTGTGCAAAGCCTTGGGAGGATATTGGTAAACTTGATTCTAATGACACTGGGACAACAAATATTCCCCCAAGTTGTCGTGGCAACCAGAGCCTGGTGTATAGTAGGTTACAATTCATAGAAGCATTACAATAATTTACCCTTGGCAAAGATGGAAATGGAGTTAGGCCACACGGGTCTGTGTGAATGAAATACAAGGTGTTGGTCAAGATGGAGTGGAATGGAAAACTGTACTCTGTTCTCATTGCCATGATTTCCTAAACAGACTGACATTCTTGGTTTGTTTCTTTTATTGTAGATGGCAGGAAGCGTGGACCCAACTCTAGGAAAGGTTTAGCAGTGCTTCGGAGAGTTAGGATGCTATTGCTTTGGTTTTTGGGGCTTTGTTTTTGTTTTTTATTAAGATTTATTTATTATGTATACAGTATTTTGTTTGCCTGCAGGCCAGAAGAGGGCACCAGATCTCATTACAGATGGTTGTGAGCCACCATGTGTTTGCTGGGAACTGAACTCAGGACCTTTGGAAAAACAGTCAGTGCTCTTAACCTCTGAGCCATCTCTCCAGCCCCTGATGCTATTGCTTTGAAAGGTGACATTTTTGTTGGGATTAGACTCCCCCCAGAGGTGGTTTGCCACTTCTGGGGACATTGTCATAGTGAGGCTGGGAAAGGGACATGTGGTGTCATCTGGTGGGTAGGTGTCAAGGAAAGCAGTTAACTGTCCTGGAAGGGCTTGAACATTCCTACCTCCCCCTGCCCTGCCACCCCTGCAGAACCTGAGAACTCCTGAGGCTAAAAGCACAAGATAAAGGAAAGGAATCACCCCAAACCAAACAATAAAATGGGCCATGTGAGAGAACCATTGTCCCCACTCCACGAGGGTCACGGAGTCTTTCGGCCTGAGCAGAGACACTTAGACTTTACTCCAGAAATGGCGCTCCTTGGAGGCGGTCGTCCATTCTTCCTGGTGTCTTCACCAAAGAGGGAGGACGCCTCTTCTCTTCTGGCTGAAAAGCCTTGACCAGGTGGAGGTTCTAGCAGTGAGGAGAATCTGTTTGAAGATGTTTTATTCTGGGAAAATTAATGGCAGGCCATAGTCAAGAAAAGAGACAAATTGTTCTTTTGGTTCCAAATAAATGGTTGTTTTCCTGACACTGCCTGAATTTAAATGGTCCTCAGTTTGACTGCGAAATTAACACCTCTTTGAGGTTAATTGTGGGGGTGGGGTGTCATTCACACCTCTTCCAGAGCTATTGTTTGCCTGGAATGCTGGGGGAACGGCGCAGCAGGCACGACCCCTTCCCTAACCTGGTTTGTACCTTGATCCGTCAGGCCTTCTGGTTCCTGGAGTTCTCCCTGAGGCGCTGCCTCACTCCAGAGCTGGAGTCTCCCAGAAGAGATGTCTACCTCATGGTCACAGAGCCAGAAGTGAAGAGCCTGGCATGACATCCTAGCTATTAGCTCGGTGCTTGGGGAAATCTTCAAACTCTGAAATCATCCAGGTTGGATTTGGGGGTTTTGTTATTATTATTTCTTAGGTTTTGGTTTTTTTTTTTTCAATTGGGCACATATACATTGTACACAGTGTTGGGCTTCATAAACCAAGTCTTTCAAATCATGTATTTTTACAGTATTCACCGGAGTCAGATTGGCTCCCAAGTCTTCCCATCCTATTTTACCCTGCTATTGTTTTCTTATTTTGTGTGTGTGTGTGTGTGTGTGTGTGTGTGTGTGTGTGTGTGTGTGTATGAGAGACAGAGAGACAGAGAACACGTTACATTTTCTTTATCCACTCATCCATTGGCAGTTTTTGAGACAGCGCCTCACACTGGTAGCCTAGGCTAGCTTTGAACCCGCACTCTTCTGCCTCGGGAGTTCTGGGATTAGAGATGTGAGTTGTCACACATGGCCTTATCCGTTTATTTTTCCAAGCTTCCTTCCTTAACTAAACTCTAGGAGTTTGTGGACCCTAGAGTCGGTGATTTGAGACTAAGGGTCTTGGGTCCTGTGTCCGGATGCGTTTCCTGTGGGGTAACATGGAAAGACAGTAAACAGGTGGTCTTGGGGAGCAGTCGACTTGAACAGGTGCTGTGGGAACTCCTTTCTTCCGAGGGAGGGAAGGCGTGGGGATGTGGTGTCACCAGCCTCTAAGGAACCCTCCGCGTGTCACAGCATCCCGTGTCATGGCATCCTCTCTGAAGGCTGACAGAAGCTCACAGTAAGCAGACGTCCATGCCTCCACTGAGTGACTCTCCCTGCACTGATGGCAACAGTGAAGGCTCAAGGAAGTGATAGCCAAGCGACCAAGGAGAGAGAAAGAAAGAGAACACAATGCTGGCGGAGTATTTTCATCATAAGGACAATAATATGTGCTTATCATATAAAACTTAGAAAGATATCAGACTAAAAGAAGAAAATTGAGTTATCTATAAAGGGCACATCCAACTGCCCGTGACTTGATTGCTCCTGTTCGGAGAAGTCATTCTGGGCCTGAGAGACGACTCAGCAAATAAAGGTGCTCTCTGAACTAGCCTGGCACCCAGTTCTGTCCTCAGAACCCACACAAAGGTGGAAAGAGAGGTTATTCTCTGACCTCCACACACGCGGTGAGGCCCGTGCCCTCCGGAGCATGTGTGCACACAATCATAACAAAAACAGTTAAGTATAAATAAAAACAGAAGTCATGTTCATCTATCTTAACATACACATTACAAACACTTTCTGAGGATTTGCTTTTTAAAAAAATCTACCCTGATCTATGATCTGTTTATAAAAAAATTTCTATTACACATTTGTATTCCTCATTTTCTTCCTTTTTATCTCATATATTTATTTTTGTTTGTTTTGAGAGTCTGCTGAAACCCGTTAGATCCCTTTTTTCTAACCAATTATTATCTATTTATTTTATGTGTATGAGCATTTTGCCTACACGTCCTCTGTGTGCTCCATCATCCATGCCTGTGAAGGCCAGAAGAGGGTGTCAGAGGCCCTGGAAGTGGAGTTACAGATGCCTGGCACCATCATGTGGGTGCTAGGATTTAAACTTGAGTCCTCTGGAGAAACAATCAGTGTTCTCAACCTCTGAACCATCTCTCTCTAGCCCCCAGGACAGACTCAAACTAGAACTCACTAGTAGTAGAGGCTAACCTTGAACTTCTGTTTTTCCTCGCCTAGCCTGCCAAGTGCTGGGATTATAGGTAGGTGCCAGCCTGATTCTTGGCTTCTTAATGTCTACTGATAGAAGCCTACCTACCGTTAATATCTTGTTGCTTCGTTTTTGTGCACACATTTGATTTACTTACGATAAATTTCTTTGTGGCACTATCGACAAGAGAGGGGGTGCCCCCTCTTAGGTTCTTGGCATATGTTACGGGCCGTTCTTTAAAAGCCACACTAGTGTTATCTCATCTTTGTGGGCTTGCGTGGCATTTCAAGCCCAGATAGTCTTTGACAATACAACAAGGGTTTAAAAAGTGAAGCTGGTTGAGTTGACTGATGCCTCACAAACTGTCACAGAAAATCTCAAAGGTGACATTTATAAATGGTGTTCTTCTGATCTCTGGTGAAGAAGTGGGTGCCAGTCAAATAGAAAGGGCTTTCCTCTGAGGGGCCAAAACCCCCACTTTGACACATAACAAACCGGAATTTCAGTTAGAACGCTTTGAGCAGCAATGAATGTGAGCTTACCTGACTACAGACAGATTTTAAGTGTGAATACTCTGTCCTAGAAGTTTTCCAGATAAGATATCAGTGTGTGTGGTCTGGATGGCCCTGAGGTCAGCATCTTCCTGGGGTCTCTTAAGGGCTGGTGTTATAGCCACGCACCATTGTGTCCAACTTGAAATTCTTTATTCTGTTTTGTTTTGTTCTGTGAGATGTGATCTAATTATGTTTTCTAGGCCAGGTTTAAGCTCCAAGTTCTCCTACCTCAGCAACCCAAGTATCTGGGCTTACCACCCCCAGCTTTGGAAATCCCATTCCTAAACCATGGGTCAGAAAGAATAGGAAGCAGCCTAAATGTCCATCAATAAGGGGGAAGATAATTTAATCATACATTAAGCATGGAGTAGAATATGACTCGGCAGATACAATGCCAAGCTCTGTTTACTTGTTTTTTTGGAATAACATCTCACCACGTAGCTAGCTGGGCTGGTTATTCTTTTGCCAGTTTGAAAGAAGCTAGAGTCAGCTAGGAGGAGAGAATGTTGATTGAAGAATTGCTTTCATAAGATTGGTCTGTTGCCAAGTCTGTGGGGCATTTTCTTGATTAATGATTGATGTTTGAGGGCTGGGCCCACTGTGGGTGGTGCCACCCCGAGGCAGGTGGTCCTGGATCCTACAAGAAAACAAGCAGAGCAAACCGTGAGAACAAGTCAGTAAATCGCCTTCCTCCCTGGTCTCTGCTTCCAGTCTTGCCTCCAGCTTCCTGCCCTGCCTTGACTTCCTGTCTTGGCTTCCCTCAGTGATTGTCATGAAATGGGCAAGCTAAGTTATCCCTTTTATCTCTAAGCTTGGTTTTGGCCATGGTGTTTTATCACAACAATAGAAAGCAAATTAATACACCAGCATTGCACTCAATCATGCTGGCCCAGGCTTTCTAATGCTGGGATTATAGCGTGCTCTCTCTCTCTCTCTCTCTCTCTCTCTCTCTCTCTCTCTCTCTCAGACACACACACACACACACACAGGAAAGCACACACATAGAAGGGAGGCTGCCAGGAGAGAAGAGGGCCGAAGGGAGGTGGGGAGGGAAGAGAGCAGTCATGGAGTACCTGTGTCACCGAAGGACAACTGGGGGACAGGACAGGATCAGCAAGAGGGGAAGAGGAAGGACCAGGGGAACACAAATAAAACTAAACTATAACGATAAGCATGTATAAACTGTGTGCCAAAGAAGCACATGTCTTTGTATGTTAAACAAAAATATTAGTAAAAAGATTTGAAAAATATCAACGTCCCTCAGTTTTGTCTTACCTAAACTGTTAATTTTTTTTTTAACTACTGATTTTAAAACTTTGTATGTTCTTCTGTGTCACTCTGGAAGAAAGCTGCCATGAAATGCCATTAACGCCAGAGGCGTCTACTATCAGAGACACGGGGATGTGAACAGTGTGTGGAATCCTGTCTATCCAAGGCAAAAATGCCAAGGGCTCACGAGCTCATTCAAGGAGCACCCGGGATCTGGGTTTTGGCTAAATAAGTCTTTAAACTTTAAAAAAAAAAATCGAAGGGAAATAGATAAAATATTGTAATTATTCGGTTCTGTATAATGTATTAGTTTTAATTTTTTTACTGCTTTGATCATTTGACAAATACTGTTGTCAATATGTGTGCTTTGCAGAGGAATTAGAACATGGTTGGTGGCAGTCACGGTCTCAAAGCTTTGCTCTAGCCATTTGATCTGTCAGTCATACACTTGGCGGTCATTCACAAAACACTTGCTGAATTGAGGTCCTCTCGGTTCAGAAGACAATCTCTTATTACTCTGTCAAAGTAAACAGTCCATGTCCTTAACTCTTGACTTTCTACCTGACCACATCTGGGTAGCAAGTTGTGAGTGTCCTCCGGTTCTTCCAGCTTCTGCTTCCTCCCTGGGAGAAGGAAGAAAGCAAACAAGCCCTGCTCACCCTGCTGCTAGCCAGTGGCAGCTCCTGAGTTCACTGTGAACCCCTTGCGATAGGTCAAAATGAAAACTAATCTGGCAGTGACAGTTTCTAACTCTTCTCTTGGCTTAAAGAAAGGCTCATTATCAAGAAAGTGTTCAAAACAAGAGAGAGAGAGAGAGAGAGAGAGAGAGAGAGAGAGAGAGAGAGAGGAAAGAGAGAGAACTAAAAAGCATCACCAGACAAAATGAATAAATAAATACCCTCAGTCACATCTGGATTTCAGAAAAAGTGAATATATTTGTAAAAACCTGCACGCACTCTGGAATCTCAGCTAAACGATAACATTTTGCCTTACGTGTGTGCTAGCATAACATGGGAGATTATGTGGGACTCATTTACATTAAAATATTATGTGCATCTGAAATTCAATTTTTAACTGTGCATTTCTTCTCAAAATATGTTAAACCCAGGGTAAAACTAATCCAGCGAAAGAAAAAACAAAAGCAAGGGCTGGTGAGATGGCTCAGCAGATAAAAGCGCTAGCCTCAGGACTCGTGTTGGGTGCCTGGACGCCACACAGTGGGAGGAGAGAAACACTCCAGCAGGTTGTCCTCTGCACAGGAACACACACACACACCACCACCACCACCACCCCCAAAATAAATAAATACATAAATAAATAAATAAAAATTTTAAAAGAAAAGAAAAAATGAACTGAAAGCCATGTGTAAGGGTAAGTAAGAACCAGGGAAGAGGCAAGAAGAGGTGGCTAAAAATGGGAAGGAAGAAACCAAATCAGCAGCAGCTGGGGGGGGGGAACGCATTCGACCTGGACGCTGTCTGCATCTGCTCCATTTCCTACCAGCACAGAGAGGCCTGTGCTAAATGGGGTCCATTTTCAAACACTGACCAAAGGACTTGGCCACAGTCGCCAGATTCATCCATGTTGGCACTGACCGATCCATGAGTCTCCAGGGCTTTTCCTGGACTCCGCAGGAACTGAGACCACCTCTGCAAACCTGAACACGGCTGCTGCCGTCTCTCTCAACAGTCAAAGAATCTCGGGGTCGTTTTTAGGCGTGGACCTGTGCATTCTATCAATCAAGTCAAAGCTCCTTGCATCAGCTTGAGAGAGATGCCGAAGGTCTCAGACCCTCATTGGCAGTCTGGTAGCTTGGGACACCCTTGCGCAGGGTCACATCCCTTCTCTGAGGCATTTTACCCTCATCACCTTCTAGAACACAGGCAGACCCATAGTGCTTAAAAACACAAAGCCAAAAAGACCTCTTCCTGTTCATCTGTTACAAAAATAGAAGGAAGTGGGGTGCAGGGAGGCAAAAGAGAGGTGTCATGCAGACATTCCTTGGGTCCAGGGCACACTCCACAGTGTCTCACACCTTCCCTGGTTGGGTAGAGAATGGCTGTTCTAACCCTGCTGCCTGCCTTTAGGTCGAGGGAGCTTCTCTCTGGTTAAACTTGTCATACTTGCTGAGGTGAGAATTTAGTTACTGTATTGTTTTCCACCAGGCGTTTTGATCTCATGGGGGTTTAAAGTTACTTCCTGCTTTGGTGAACACAAGTGTTCTGGCTGGAGGCAAGCATGTAAGCCCGCATCGCTGGTCCTCTAGGAAAGTGTCTCAAGGGGCTTCTAATCCAAGGGGGCCGCCAAAGATCAAAGAGCTTACTCGGTAGACCTGGGTCGGTGCTCAAGGGTGCTGTACTTCTCGTGGTGCTAGGGAGGCCACATGTCCCTCCTTCGGAGTGTGTGTTTGAAGGGGGTATACACAAACATCCAGAGGTCAGAAAAATCAAGCCCAAGTGTCATTCCCCAGGTGCTGTCCACCTTGTTTTATGAGACAGGGTCTCTCATTGTCTTGGACCTTGACAGCTCAACTAGACTGGCTGGTCATAGAGCCCCAGGGGTCTGCCTACTTCTGCCTGCCAGACAGCCCTATGATTGTGCAGGTGCACCGCCATGCCTGGCTTTTCATGTGTTTTTATTTATTATTTGTGTTTGTGAGGGGTGTGAATCTGGGCTCACACATGCTCCAGCACACCTGTGGGGAGCTCTCTGCTTCCTCTGTGGGTTGGGGAGATCAAACCCAAACATGTGAGGCAGGTGTCTTTTCCCACGCAGGACCATCCACGACTGGCTTGTTTCAGGGACTCAAACCCAGATCATAGCACCCACAAAGCCAGCCCTGTGCTGACTCAGCTACATCCCCAGTGCTGACGCACCCACTTTTCTCAGGAAGAAGCTGTAACTGAACTGGACAGCAAGGACATAGAGGTAGGAAGGAAACTGATGCCTGGCATTCAAAAGACGCTAAAGCAATGGCATAAAATGAGACAGAGAGGATATTATCTCTCCAAACTGCTTCCAGAGTGTTCTGCTTACAGAAGGGAAGTGGGGCGGGTGCGAGGGGGGTGGGAGTGACACCCTGGGCTGGCCACAGGGATCTCCAGCTACTCTTAGACATATGGGAAATTCAGGCACCAGGCTTTCCTAATGTTGAGGACTTTGGGTATGTGTGCGGGCCTGTCCCACCATATTGGGTCCCAAAAAGCCAGAGCAAGCATAGTAAGTTTGTTGAGCAAACTTTAATGTGGTTCAAAAGCCTTCAGAAATAAAGAGTCAAGAGAAACTGTCTACTCCTGTGTCTGTACGATGGCAAATGGACAGGTGTGCAGAACAGACCATGACTGCACCCAAAGGCGTGAGGTCCTGGGCCTAGCTCTCCTGGGCTAGCTTCCTGGGAGAAGCCTGCCAGGCCTGTCTGTCCAGATTCCTCCAGGTTTTTCTGTGAAACAATCCTTCCTCCCAGGTAAGGGAGGGGTCTGGGGAGTAGAATTTTATGGGAAGGCAGAGCAAGGTCCTTGGGCTTGCAACCTGCTTTGAGCTGGAGCAGTTCTAGCTCTCATAACTGGTGTTGGGGGAGAGGAATTCTGGTTTGTGGTTCCTGGTGCGGGACAGGGAAGAGTTGGGAGGAGAGAAGATGGGAGAGAGCCTGAAAGACCTCCCTTCTGAGGCTGCATGGAGGCCCATCCTCTGGGGTGGTGATGAGATCTGGAGGCTGGAATCAGGACACGCTTAGAGTGACTGCAGAACAAGGAAAACCAGGCTGAAAATCAGGCCTGTTGCGAGGAGCGCACACAGAATCCTGGCGCCAGGGAAGGGGAGCCAGAAAATGAAGAAAAGCCTTATAAATCAGTGAAGCAGGAGTCCCAAGATTGGGAGGACACTTCCGTGGTAGAGTGTCTGCTGGCAGGTCTGAGGCCCTGGAGCTAACCCCTCAGCTCTGTTAGAGGACAAAAACAAAAAGAGAAATAGAGGAAGGGAGGGAGAGAGAGAG